>NW_028318143.1:14827481-15189971 GCF_062004578.1 Staurois parvus | reverse complement strand
GAAAAAAATGGGGTATCTTTTTAAAAATGGGAGATATTGCTATGCCTAAGTATGCATGCATACCTAATGGAATGCAATTTTACTGCCAGGCTAGTGTCCCTCAACTTCTGGGTCTAGAAGGGTGTATTGATCTGAACTCATCTAAGTTGGTTGGACATCAGTTCATACCAAAGCAAACATAGCTTGCAACGTTTAGGTTGAATTTGAAAATGTTGGATAACATAAACTTGAAAAAGGTACAATCCCAAACACATGGTGTGAGTAGCTCCAAATATTTTGGAAACGTTTCTGTATAATCCTAAATGCTCCAACTCAGTCTCCCATTACCTACTGGCCCCAGTCCCAACTATGTTTCCTGTAAAATTGAACCTGTTCTGGAGTCCAGACTACTCCACAACTACGCTCTCTGGCAGGAACCCCTTCCAAAGCCCCTCCAAACAGGGGCAGGACCTTCCTTAACCAGCATGATGCTCTACAAAGCCAAACTAAAGGAGCAGTAACACCTGTTCCACCCTGACAGACATTGTGCCCTAACAATTGCTACTTGGCATACCAATCATTATTTTCAAGAATAACAGCCAATGAATGGCTGAAAAGGACAGTTACATAGCTGTGAATAAAGCATTAACTATAGATTAGTAAATTGAGCCTTTAGTGTCTGAGCAGCCCTTTCCATGTATCAAGATGGCTGACAGCCGCTTAGCACCTAGGACACCAGGCTGTTTGCTTCCCCAGCACTGTGATGGCTCTTAGTTATTGAAGGAGCTTGCCTGTGCTTTTCCCACCATGATGGTAATGCTAATACCATAAAAACATTTCTCACAACCCCTCCATTGACATGGAGAATCTTTATAAAAGCTGCCCTCTGTTGATAACAGATGGGACACATAACTCTTCTGGTCATCCCATGATCCAGAGTTTCTTGAATACAATTTCTTAGGAGGAGTGAAACTTCTCAATGATAACTACTGATTGGTAACCAGTGCAGGTCAACCAGACTCTATTATTGTGCTGTCACTACCTTTGGTGACTATTTATACCCGGTTGTGGAAGTGATGCTGTCAGCAGCAGCAGTGATTGTTTTTTTTTTTTTAAATCCAAACAACTTTTATTGTCAAGATAATAAAGATAATGGAACAGTACTTACAGGATCCACAATGACATTACTGCATCAACAGGATTACACATAAATAGAACAATGTGGATACGCAGATCCCGTAATGGACAGAATAACAGAAATAGTAGTCAAACAAAACGTAGACCACAGGGATCCAAAGCCTTCTTGACAATACCTTACTTTTTCCTTTTTACCTTTTATTCCTTCCCGTCCAGATGTAAACATAAATGGAGGAAAGGTACAAAGTCCAAAACATGCCTTCAAACAATAAAAACCCACATCAACAACAACATCTAGTGATTGGTTTAACATAGGGAACATGGTGGTACTGAGGGCAGGGCAAAGTGTATCATAGTTTAAGCACCTTATAAAGAGGGTCGGTATGAAACCGTAGGTGCTATGATTGAGCACAGACTCTTTCATTCGGGGCCTCAAGTATAACAAGATCCCCCTACATTTGCCTCTTCCTGTCCATGAAGCATGAGAAAGCAAGAAAGTCTGTATTCTGTCAAATTTGGGATGACCTCTAATACATTTACATGTAGCAAAGAGTCTGACCCTTAAGATCCACTACGCAGGCAGTCGTTTAGCAGAGTTAAATGATTTAACCTCAAAGTCCATATGTCATATGTTAGATGTATAGCTCTTACACCACAATGTTCTATTCTTCTAGAAGGATGCTGTGTCTGGAATAGGGTATATCTACAATGTATAATAGAATAAATGACATAACCTCTATGCCTTCTTTAAAAAAAGTTGACTATGGCTGGCAAAACAAGTTGGATAAGGTGAGTGCAGTCTGCAGCCACATGGCCCATTAAATTCAGACCTTTTTCTACTCTCTGTTCCTTTATAATGTAATTTCTCCAATAATAATGGCATGCATGATCTTAGTTGACATTTAAATTTGCCACTCTTTACTCTGCACTGGCCGTATATAAAATATTGACCAGGTATCTTACTTGGAGATTTCCCTCACATAAAACATCAATGTGAAAGTGATTGTGATGTTTGTGATTGCATTGTATTTGGATCACATTATAGTGTCGACAGACTCTGGGCTTGGTTGAGGGATCAGTTTGAGATGCTTCTGAGATCATTCAGAATTCACTAACGTGCATTGGACATGCAGTTGACCTCCTTCTAACCTGCTTTTTACCTGCTTCAACTGGATTTTGCATACCCACAGTCAGGGGCGGACTGACCATTTGCAAACTTGGGCACTGCCCGAGGGCCCGGGGTCAGTAGGGGGCCCCATGAGATGCCCCTGGTACCTTTTTCATAGGCTTTTTTGAGTTTGGGCAAGGACACAGGGACACCATGATCACCTATTGCCCGGGGGCCCCATGAGTTGTCAGTCCACCCCTGCCCACAGTAGTATGTAGAAATGCAAAACCTGTCTGGCTTGAACTGTTGATCCAGTTTCTAAAGGACTTAATCAATTACAGTATTAGAAGATGTAACTGGTATTGATGATTCATAATGTACACTCACTAGAAACTTTATTAGGTAACCTGTTCAATTGCTTGGTAACACAAATTGCCATTCAGCCAATCACATTACAGCAACTCAGCGCATTTACACATCTAGACGTGGTGAGGACGACTTGCTGAAATTTAAACTGAGCATCAGATAGGGAAGAAAGGGGATTTAAGTGACTTTGAATGTGGCATGGTTGCTGGTGCCAGACGGGCTGGTCTGAGTATTTCAAAAACTGCTGATCTACTGGAGTTTTCAAACACAACCATCTCTAGGGTTTACAGAGAATGTATGTATTGTTAATTCTTTACATGTAGCCCATTGATTTTTGTTTGGTTGTTTCAGAATAGTAGAAGTTCAGGACCCACCAATGGGTTAAACAGCTGTTAACCAGCGGTCTATTTACTGCAAGGCAAACAAGGCATTTGCCTAGGGCAGCAATTTTTAGTGGGGTGGCATTGACCCCCAGAAGAAGGGACCTGGTGAGCAGCAGCTGACTAACCCATGCAGGGCCACCAACAGAGGGGTACCAACAGTACTCTTGCAGGGGGCCCGGACAGCAGGAGGAACGAGCGGTGGGGGAGGGCAGTTGCAGAACAATGAACTGTGTATCTCTCCCTCCAGCAGCTGAAAGCCTGTTTCCCCCCTCTCCTTCCCTCCGGCTTTCTGCTGTTGGAGGGAGAGACAGACCTGGCCGGATCAAGGGGTGCCCTGGTGTTACTGAGTGGCCGCTCCCCGCTGAGCTCCTTCCCCCACCCGCACTCAGAGCCAGGACCAGGGGACAGCCTGGAGCAGGGAGAGGAGAAGTGGCAGAGAGGAAAGAGAAAAGAAGTGTGCTGTGTTGTGTTCTCTGGGCTCTCCCTCCTATCAGAACACTGCTCCATGCAGCACAGGAGACAGGATCACTGATAGATTGTATGGAACTGTACACACACACACAGTATGATTACCACCCCCTACCTCCTCCAAGGGCTGCTCATCTCCGGGCAACAGGAATTGTAGGTAGGGGGTGGTAATCCTACTGTGTACAGTCCCATACAATCTATCAGTGATCCTGTCTCGTGCTGCATGGACGACAGGAGGGAGAGGCCAGAGAACACAACACAGCGCACCACCTCCTGGCTCTTTCCTCTCTGCCACATCTCCTCTCCCTACTCCAGGCTTTCCCCTGATCCTGGCTGAGTGCAGGCAGGGGAAGGAGCTCACCTCCTCCCGACTCTTTCCTTCCCACCTTTTCTAGGAAGTGTAATGGGGAGATGGGGGGGGGGGGTAATTGCTAGAAGGAGGAATGGGAGAAATGTGCTAGTAGGAGGGTTTGGGGGATTTGAGCCAGGAGGGGGGATTGGGAGGAATGTTTGTGCTTTGAGGGGGGTGGAGGATGTGTGCTAAGTGGGGGGTTGCTGAGAAACATTGATTGTCACTTTACAATTGAATAATTTCCAATTCATGGTGTGACAGTAGGCAGGTAAAATCACCTGGTTGCGTCCTGGATGGACGATATATTTGTCTAAGGTACAGACTCTATGTGGATTTGTTCCACTAGGGAGAAGTGCTGAGTCCTGGAGCACTGAGGTAATGAGCCCAGTTGAAGGTAGTGGGCTCATTAAGGCTGTTATAAAACTTCCCAGCCTGCTGAAGGAGATGCTCCGTCCTGGAACAAGATCTGTGCCTGAACTGACTGGAGAGCAACATACTATCTGAGTGCATTGAGACAAAAGCCTGTGTGGCTAGCCTCCAACTAACAGGGACTAGGTATAGCATCAGGCTGTACCTAGTGGATAGCTAGGGAAGCTATTTGTACAGTAAGTAGCCAAGTTGGCCAGGATTTGATGTTTCTTTTTGGTTTTCCTGTAAATATTGCACCTTTTTGTTTTTCACCTCCACTGTTGTTGTGCTGTGCCTGTGTTTGTGGTCACACAAACCCGCTGCTGAGTGAACCCCGTTACAATAGATAATCATTGAACAATATATATGATCATTGAACTATATATAATCGTGAGAGAGAGTTCAATGATCATGTATAAATACAAACACACACACGATCATTGAACTCTCTCTTGGGGGGGGGGGGGTACATGATTTTTGTGTTGCTTAGGGCAGCACAAAACCTAACTACACTGCTGCTGTTAATGTTTGGTTAAATGTGGAGGTACCCTTTAATATGCCCACTACCCCAGTTTGTTTCTAGCATCAAGTAAACAGAGAAAAGTGCATAGCAGCCTTAATGAACTGCACAATCCTACCTTCCTTCGCTCCATATATAGATTGTTGTGTTTTCAAAACAGATTGACAACCAGAGCCTCCCATTTGAAATCATTATCACCAAATGCGTCATTGGCAATTTTCTGTGCAGTGTAAGTTTGTCAGATAATGTTAACACATTTATGAGAGTTACATTTGTTGTGTCACTGCAAATTAGCTTCTGAATTTTGTAATACATGTTCAGTGTAGCTGTTGCAGGGGTCACCATAACCATGCCCAGTTGGGGTAGTGGAGCTTCTATGTTACCCCCCCCTGCTCCAACATGTTTGGAGAACTCATGTGACTATCCTCACTCTCCAAATCCATGTATGTCTATTTAAATTGTCATTTTGTCTACTATTCAAGACTTGAGTGTCTTGAGTGATAGGACAGGGGATTTGGAGGAGCTTTGGTGCTAATCAGGTAAGTACAGTGGGTATAGAAAAGAATCACCCCCTTTAAAATAATCACATTTTGTTGCTTTGCAGCTTGAAATGAAGACAGACAACGTTTGTGTTTAATCCAAATGTATATACTATTTAGTGCAACTTATAACATCCAAGTGAAAGACATAACATGTCAGAAACAAATTTTAAAAAATTCAAAAACAGTCACTGACTTGGGAAAAGGACCACCCCCTTGTGTCAGTATTTTGTTGAACCACCTTTTTGCTTTAATTTCAGCCTTTTAGTCTGTTAGGATATGTCACTACTAACTTTGCACATCTAGACTTTGCAAAATTTGCCCACTCTTCTTTTCAGAACTGCGCAAGTTCAGTGAAATTTGATGGTGACCATTTGTGGACTGCAGTCTTCAAGTCATTCCACAGATTTTCAATGGGGTTTAAGTCTGGGCTCTGACTAGGCCAACTCACATCTACTATCTGTCACTAGCTGTGCACACTCAAGTGCAGGAGCTTTTGCTTTAGTATATCTAAATCCTCTGACTAGGCCATGCAAGGACATTCACCTTTTTTTCTCCTTCAACCACTGTGTGGTCATCTTTGCTGTGTACTTTGGGTCATTCTCATGTTAGAAGGAAAACCTTTTCCCCATTGACGACGTTCTAATAATAGACTTTTATCTGTGAAGCCACACATTATCTTACATTTACATTTCTCTATTGGACAAATGGTTTGAACACTCACTGTGCTTTTTTAGTGGTGCAATCCTAATAGAAAATGGAATGGCCAAAACAGCTACGTGCTGTGCACACTATGCCAAAGGCTGGCTGTAATAAAAAATGGGGATGGCTGAAGGGGGAGTCATTTAATGATTTTGGGTATGCTGTATTTTATCTCCACTAAAGTCCAGGTGCAAATGCTTTCACTCCTCTACTACGGACTACACACTCACTAATGATCCCAATCCATTCCATAACAGCAAAAAAGGACGCTCTTCATTGATTTCCCACCACTGAAGACTGTCTGAAAGAGTAGCTGTAATTCACTGTATTGTACATCTGCCCCTAATTATATTTATATTTCACTCCAGCTCTCCGCCCCCTTCCCTTCCCCATCATGAAAGATCATTCCTAAAAGCGCAATATGGCTTAATCATAAGGTAATTTCTGACTGAATTAAGCTCATAAGGCTGGAGAGTGTTAATTCAGAATTTCAACAGACCTGGGACTCCATCAATCCATAATCAAGCAGAACGTTCGATAATTACTTTCAGTACCCTCCCTAGGAGTATGCATCTTCCAAAGATCAGTTAGGTCATGATAGACAATCCTCAAACAAGTGACAAAAACCTAAAGATGAGAGCTAAGAATCTGATGGCATTTCTTGAAACATCAAAACAAATTGAATTTGAATGTGTCATGACAAAACACTAAACAAAGGTGATGTTCAAGGGAAGCTACTGTGAAGAAAACCAATGGTTTCCAAATTGTGGTCCTTCTCTATAGGCAACTTGGCATGATGATGTCTCATCCCTTTGTATTTGCAAATGTATACAGTTGACACAAGTGTATTTGTTAAATGTTAAAAACAATTGTTAATAAGGTCTCTGTTATTAAGGGAAGAGGGCTCATAGGAATTATAGATATGCCCTTTTTTTTTTTTTTTTTTTTGCTGTATAATGGAAGACCTTCAACCTGTAGTCATGTCACACTAGTTGTAGAATTCACAAGGTCAGTTTTTTTCAATTATACATTAGAATAAAGAAGAGGACACTTGACAGGTCATTCCACAATTAGAAAGCTTTCCTTATCAACACTAATGAGCTATATCGTATATGTACTGTAATGCCTCTTACATCTTTTGTTTCTTGGACCATGCGGTTTTCTTCTTCCTTTCCTCAAAGGTACACAAGAGCTCACATTTTCAGCAGATTGACTTTGAACCACTAGGGATAGTCAGCCTTTTATTGGACTGGGGCACTCAACAAGCATCAGTCAGAGAACAGAACCTCTGCTACCCAACTGTGATGGGAGAGAACAGGACACACTTAAAGTGATACTAAAGTCTTGTTTTTTTTTTTTTTCTTAAAAATAACAAACATAATATATTTCTGCTCTGTGCAGTGGTTTTGCACAGAGCAGCCTGGATCCTCCTTCAGGGGCCCCTCCCTCCTGTCAGGTGCCCCATAGCAAACCGCTTGCTATGGGGGCAGCTGAGCAGGCTCACTCACAAGCCACTGCTGTGCATGTCCATTCACACAGAGCCCTGGCTTGGCCCCACCCCCTCTCTCTCCTGATTGGCTCACTGGCTGTGATTGACAGCAGCAGGAGCCAATAGCTACCGCTGCTACCTCAGCCAGCCAGGAGTGAGAGTCCCCAGAGAACCAAGACTCTTGTGGACATCGCTGGATCAAGAGGGGGCTCGGGTATGTGTTAGAGGGAGCTGCTACACACAGAAGGCTTTTTACCTTCATGCATAGAATGCATGAAGCTTAAAAACCTTGAGACTTCACAACCACTTGAAGCTGTCCTTACACTAGTAGATTTTGGAAGGAACATTTGTACAAACATTCATACAAAAGTTCTCAGAGTATATTTGCAAATTGTTCGAAGGTCCATCAAAATTTAATTTGCTTTTAACATTTGATTTTGGAATGACTGTAAGTCCCTGAATGAAGAACACATTCCCTGTTAGAAATTTGTTCACTAGAAAAAAAAATGTTTTCATGCTCTTTAAAAATAATGTTTTGCTAAACAAACACAAAGACCAAAAATTTGAAGAAAAAAAAAGTTTTTTTCTTAGTTTCTGTCATAAAATTTTGCGAATAAGTAATTTTTCTTCTTCACTGATGTGGGCTGATGAGGCCGCAATGATGGGCACTAATGAAGCTGCAGTGATGTGTACTGATGAGGCTGCATTGATGGGCACTGGTGAGGTTGCATTGATAAGGCAGCACTGACATGCTGCAATGATGGACACTAATGCTCCGTACACACGATAAGAGTATTGGTTGAATGATCATCTCTTATTTTTTTGCATGCTAATTTCCGTTTCGAAAATGAGGAGGGTAATGTACTGATTAAACGAAGATTCTACGATCTGGTATTGTACGAGAATTTTTTTCACTTGTCCCCTTGGATATTGTCACAGGAGTTGTCATGATTGGCTCTCGAAAGCTGTGTACTAACGATCAGATTATCAGATGATCGGTCCTCATACGACCAAAAGACACAGCAATCACAGGGCAAGCAGAGGGTAGGGTTCTGGGAGGACATCTATAGATGCCCTCCCAGAACTAGACAACCGCACTGTAGCCATCTTTCAGCTATGGCACGGTTGGAAAGTGGTTAAACCCTCAGCGTTTTTTAGTTTAACACACTGAGCACAATAGAATCAACATTCCCCAGTAAAATGTTAAAATTCTTACCTCAGCGCTTTTAGTTTACAATTCTAAATGATGCTTGCTCCTGCTCTTTCAGTACTGCTTTCTAGAACTTCCAGTCTTCACAGAAAAGAGTTAACAGTGCGGTCTTTTAGTTTGGAGAAGGAAGGAAGGTAAGAAAGGAAGGAGAGAAACAGGAGACAGAGCGAAAGAGAGACGTATAGAAAGAGGGAAGGAAAGAAAGGTGAAAGAAAGAAGAGAAACAGATGACAGAGAAATGAGAGAAGCAGGAGACAGAGAGAAAGAAAGAGAACTTAAAAAAAATTAGAGAAACAGAGAGAAAGGAAAAGAGAGAGGAGAGAAACAGGAGACAGAGAGAGAACATCCGATTTAGGACCCTAGGAAGTAAACAGAAGATGAGAGAAGGATCATCACATGACATGACATGGCTTCAGGTTAGAAAATAGCAGTTAGTTAGAGGTAGGTAGGTGGGTGGGTTGGGTTGCTAGTATCCTGGAGTTGGGCTTTAAATAAAATGTTCAAAAGAAGTTGTAATTAGGTCTCTTTGAAAGATAGTGGGGTCTAAAGGCATTGTTCACCTTTACCAAAACAACTGCCTATGCAGATAAGAGAAATGTGTAGATTAAAACAAACAGAGCAGCACTGACCAGAGTTGAATAATGTCCTTGCTATATGTGTAGGCCATATAAAAACCTCATGAAGCCTGACCGGAAAAACTTCCAGAAATTCCATCCCCCCTTGTCCTGCCTTGATATACACTCAGCTGTTACTGCTCACCTCCACCATCACAGGAGGGAGCTCTCCAACACTGTGCTCAGAGCTACTGGGTCAGGGGAGAGGAAGCACATGAGGTTTGAATCTGAGAAACCGCTCACTCCTGTGATGATGGAGGGGAACAGTAATGGCTGGGAGTCTCTTAGCAATGTCCTAGCAACAATGCAGGACAGGATGATGCGATCAGTCAGGCTATGGGAGGTACATAAATGGATTATATCTATAGCAAGGGTATTATCAAACTTTGGGAAATGCTGAACAGTTTGTTTTTTATCTACAGGTGCTGCTAACCTGCATAGGCAGTTTTTTTTTTATTGGTAAATGTGAACTATGCCTTTATTGCTGTGCTATTTTGCACTGTACACTTTCATATCAAACCTATTTCTTTTAAACCCAAAGAAGACCTCCCCCTCTTATAGAAAATGGCAATAATCTTTGAAACAGATGCAGAGTTGCATGCTGATGTGAATTTTAGTAAAAGGAGGAAAGGTTTGCTTTAAAGGCCACATTCATCTTTTTGCAGGTACAAAAGTATTTAGTATTTTTTTTTTTTTTTTACGTGGATCCTGTAAAGCACTGCACCCATGATCATCAAATCACGTGAGCCATGCAAAATGGGTGCCATGCAAAACTGTAGGCTTGTCAGTTTATCTGTCTGCTTGCACCTCGTACGAGGCAATGAACTACCAAAGCGCTCAACAGCACCATGGTAGTTAATTGACAACTGCAAGCCGACAGCCACAAAGGCAAGGTGCTTGTAATTTCCCTTTCACAAAATACTGTCAATGAATGACATGGCTGGGTAGGTGGAGACCCTCACGACTACGTTCTTTTAGGAATAGTGACAGCGAGCGAGGGGAGAATAGTCCCCTGTTTGCTGTCACTGAAGGGTGAAGGAGCGGGCAGTGGCTGCAGGAGTGGAAACATGTTATATGTTCCACACTAAAAACAGCTGGAACATGTAACATTTTCCCAAAAGTGAACCTATCCTTTAAGCCAATGGTCTCCAAACTGTGGCCCAGGGGGCCAGATGCGGCCCTTTGCTTGCTTTTATCTGGCCCTCAGGGCATTATTCCTCCCACTGCTAGCAACAGTATGGCATAGCTAATACCACTGATACTGACAATGTGGCACCATTCTTACCACTGATATCAATGATGGGACACTATTCCTCCCATTGACCTCAATGGTGGGGCACTATTCTTCCCACTGATGCCAGTTATTGGGTACTATTCCTTCCACTGACACCAATGATGAGGAACTATTCCTTCCACTGACACCAATGATGGGGAACTATTCCTTCCACTGATACCAATGGCAGGGCACTATTCCTCCCAATGATGGGGCACTATTCCTCCCATTGATACCAATGATGGGGCACTATTCCTCCCATTGATACCAATGATGGGGCACTATTCCTCCCATTGATACCAATGATGGGGCACTATTCCTCCCACTGATACCAATGATGGGGCACTAATCCTCCCACTGATACCAATGATGGGGCACTAATCCTCCCACTGATACCAATGATGGGACACTATTCCTCCCACTGATACCAATGATGGGACACTATTCCTCCCACTGATACCAATGATGGGGCACTATTCCTCCCACTGATACCAATGATGGGGCACTATTCCTCCCACTGATACCAATGATGGGGCACTCATCCTCTCACTGATACCAATGATGGGGCACTAATCCTTCCATTGATACCAATGATGGGGCACTATTCCTCACACTGACACCATTGATGGGGCACTATTCCTCCCATTGATACCAATGATGGGGCATTCCTTACCCCCACAGACATCAGAACATGTCCGCTGGCCACAGTCCGGCCCCCTCTAAATTTTGAAGGACAGTAAACTGGCCCTTTGTTTAGAAAGTTTGGAGACCTCAGTTTTAGGCTAACCAGCTTTATTGTTCATGGAAATTATCTCAGAAAAAGCATGGTTCACAGACTGCCTGGTACTGTCACAGGGAAACTGCTGCAAAAAATGGAAAATTATTCAAAAATAGTGAGCACCAGATAAGCCCAATCAAACTTGGGGAATTTCTGCCATTTCTGGGGGTACACTTCATTTTACTACTAGGAATCCTGGGGAAGGCTAAGCAGAGAATGGAAACAAATAAAGGTAGGACTGCATTTAGACATCTGAATGATGATGCCCTTTTGTACATGCCATGCTGCATAGACCACGCAACGATTATTATTTTTTAATGTGTTACTAAACCCACGACAGTAAAATCAGTCTGTATATGCAGTAAAGCATGCTTGTTATACCCACTGTGGAACCTAAGGGGCTAATCCTCTGCATTGTGTAAAAAGGGTGTTTGATCCTGTCTTCTATGATCCTCCCCTTCTTCTGCTGTTCTCAATCGATCTGGTGATAGAACAGAGCCTTGGGGGCAAGCTGCACATGCTCAGTTTGGTGTGTATTGCTAGAGAGTTCTTTTTCTTGGGAAAGTGCATATGATCAGCACAGGGACAATCAGCACTGGTCAGACAGAGGATCAGGGGTCATGCAGCCTCATAAGACAATCAGGGGAGAATGAAAACTCCTCCTACAAGCATTAACCAGTGCTCTGCTGGACACTGATAGAAGTCACAAGACTGCTGTAACTGCTGATAAGAAAAGGTATTTAGCAGTTTATATTTACTAATATAATTGTATTTCCATGTTGTATGTACTGTGGGAGACCAGATATAGTGAATGCAGGGTCCTGGGTTTAGTAACACTTTAACTATTGTTTGAATGCACTCGAGCAGTAGGGACTACTTTATGTGCAGAACTACTTATCAGCTGTACAAGCCGCCTGACATGAAAATAAAATTGGTTAAAATTTTCTTGAACTGGAAAGATCCTTCTGACTCCTCTTAAAGCTCTTTCACACAAGCATTAAAAATAGATGATTGGGTCAAGTTTTTATTACTTCCTGTCCACCTATCAATGCCACTCAAAACTGTTAAAATAGGAAGCGGATAGAGGTGTTCACACTGCAGCGTTAGCATTGCCCAATGGCATTTACAGTGCGTTTAAGGTGCAGTTGCAAAGCTTCAACAGTGATTGTTTTCCATTTTAGCCCTGTACTAATAAAAAAAAAGCATATCTCACAGGGCGTTTGCAGAGCGTTGCTTGACGCAACATGAATGCCTGTGCAAAGCAATGCTTATTAACACTATGAGTGCGTAATGCACGTTAAGGCTGCTGTATAATTCAACGCCTGTGTGAGAGCTCCTGCGCACCCTTTCCTCCACCTTGATGAATTTCTATACTAATAGCAAGAAAAGAAACAAAGGAAAAAAAAATAGCAAGGTGTGACGGAAGCATAGGCAGGACAGAACACACAAAGAAGATGGAAAACACACAAAGCTTTATTGAACTATGGAAGGCACTCAATCAGGGGCAGTTCATGGCACTCCACAACATGCGGCTTGTAGGGACACTCACGGTAAGCGGGCTCATGGGGACTCAGCGGGATCTTGACTGTGGGGCCCGACCTCAGCACAACCCCCACACAGCTCTCTAGGGACATCAGGCTCATGGGGACTCAACGGGACCTTGAGTATGGGGTCTGATCTCAGCACCAGGTGGCTTCCAGGGAGGTAGGCGGCTTGCGGACACGGCTCTGGCAGGTATGTCCTGGCTCACAGCAGGCGACAGAAAAAGGGGGGGCGAACCTCCTCAGCACACAGCACAGCGGATAACCCGGGCCCCAGAGTGTTAGGCAGAGTATCATGGGGCCCACAGCAAAGCAGTTCCAGCACACAGCACAGCGGGTAATCCAGGCCCCAGAGAATTAGGGGGGTGGCAGTGGGTACTCCCAACCCTGGGTGTACTTAGCAGCGGGTACTCCCAACCCTGGAGTATTGAGCAGAGTGGCAGCAGATAATAGTCCTGACCTTTGGGGGGGTTGGTCTCCTGCAGAGTGCCCATCGGTTACAACGGAGGAGGTCTAGTCCCCACCCGGACCTCCCACAACAGCGGTGGCGGCAGGCAGAGCGAGAGCAGCCGGTGTCCCGCGCCGGACTTTTAAAACCGGCAGGGCGCTTCTTGGTTGCCTCGGCACTGGCTGGCCCAGTGCCGCGTTGCCGGGGCAACAAGGCACGCCCTACTTGACTCGGGCCACGCTCTTGTGAGCGTGGCCTTTGTCACTGGCGAACGCAGAGCACGGGAAGCCTTGCCCGCGCTGCGTCCGCTAAGGGAGCACGGAGACCTCCCGGTGGCCCCCCGCTGGGGTCTCCTGACGGGGGGGTCACAGCTCCTCCGGCTAGATTGCCGGGGGGCTGTGATCCTTGCCACAGGGGTCCCCTCCCCCCATCCTGCACAGCCTGCTTCAAAGGCTGTGTGCAGGATGAGAAGATGCGGCGAGGGGGTAGGGAGGGGGGAGCAAGCAGGGACAGCGGGCACACCGTGACACAAGGTATATAAGTTTTACATTTTGTGGTGTGATGCAGCCCTCTCTAAACCTAGACGCTGCCCAAGTGTTCTATGATAAGTCCATCCCTGGGCACAGGAACTAAAAGAGACCAGTGAGCAGCAGACAATGTGGAGGGAACAGCAAGCAGTCTGTGTTTGTCTATTGTTTTGTCTCGCACAACCTGCTCATACATGCTTTGACAAATCTGTTTTGACAGTCGCAATCTCAGACCCATTTTAGCAGTACTGCCTTCCACGTCAATATCCAACGATGAGAGAAACTGAATGCAAGAATTACTTTCCTGAAAAAAAAAATTATACTGTTGACAGCCATGTGCTGCTTATACAGAAAAAATGCTATTTTTATTCAAGCTAATTTGGCAGTCATTTTCACAAATTGTAGAAAAGAATTGCTCTGTCTACCTGCATTGTCTTATGATGAAAATAAGACCTTCAGGAACCCCCGGAGGATGGACAGCTCGCGTTTATTGTTTTAGATCAATAGAAATGTCATATGCCAAGCATCCGGAAGCACTTGGCACAGCTGAAAAGCGCATGGAACAGCAGCCTGTAGGCACTTGTGTTACAAGGCTTAAAGTAGAACTGGAGGTAAAGCTTTTTTTTTTTTTTGTATGCAGGGGCGGACTGACAACTCATGGGGCCCTCGGGCAATAGGGGATCATGGGGCCCCTGTGTCTTTGCCCAAACTCAAAAAAAACTATGAAAAGGGTACCAGGAGCATCTCATGGGGCCCCCTACTGACCCCGGGCCCTCAGGCAGTGCCCGAGTTTCCAAATGGTCAGTCCGCCCCTGTGTGTATGAAAGGGTGCGTTACACTTCTTAAAGTGTTATTAAACCCAGGGCCCTGCATTCACTATATCTGGTCTCCCACAGTACACAGAACATGGAATTGCAATTATTTTAGTAACTATAAACTGATAAATACCTTTTCTCATCAGCAGTTAGAGCAGTCTTGTGACTTCTATCAGCGTCCAGCAGAGAACATGTTAAAGCTTGTAGGAAGAGTTTTCATTCTTCTCTAGGAAGATGCAGGACCCCTGATCTCTGTCTGGACAGTGCTGATTGGCTCTGTGCTGATCACATGCGTTCTCCCAAGATAAAAAAAAGAAAAAAACCTTTCCAGCAATACACACCAAACTGAGTATGTGCAGAGTGCACTGTCTTATCAGGAGATAAGAGGGGGACACTGGAAGAAGGGGAGGATCAGAGGAGTCAGGATCAAACAGGGTTTTAACACAGTGCAGAGTATTAACCCCTTAGGTTCCACAGTGAGTATAACAAGCATGCTTTACTGCATATACCAGACAACTCATGGGGCCCCCTGGCAATAGGGGATCATGGGGCTCCTGTGTCCTTGCCCAAACTCAAAAAAGCCTATGAAAAAGGTACCAGGCGCATCTCATGGGGTCCCCTACTGACCCCAGGCCCTCAATAGGGGATCATGGGGCCCCTGTGTCCTTGCCCAAACTTAAAAAAAAGCCTATGAAAAAGGTACCAGGAGCATCTCATGGGGCCCCCTACTGACCCCGGGCCCTTGGGCAGTGCCAAAGTTTCCAAATGGTCAGTCCGCCCCTGGCATATACAGACTGATTTTACTGTTGTGGGTTTAGTAATACTTTATATTTCAAATGAGATCACCTTGCGTTGTCAGCTTTCAAAAAAGGGGACATTTCAGGGGTGTTCATATGCTCCTGTCATTTTTAATTTTTTTAATTATTTAGATATTGTACATTTACAAGGAAGTACCATTACACAGTAAGCAATATGGGAAAACCTAAACTTCACAGAAAACATTTACTAGCGCATTATGGCACAACATATCACAGTATTCCAGTGACCAGGAACGTTTGGCTAGATACAAATGACCTGTTACATAAACTGTTGTTTGCTATGTTTTATAACAGTACGTGTTTGGTCGTTTTTTTCTTTCTTTATATAGTAAAAAGTGTAAATTCTTAGTGGTTATTAAATACCACCAAAAGATAGCTCTGTCTAAAAAATGATATAAAATTCATTTTGGTACAATATTGCATGAGTGAGCACTTGTCAGCAGAGGCGGACCGACAACTCATGGGGCCCCCGGGCAATAGGGGATCATGGGGCCCCTGTGTCCTTGCCCAAACACAAAAAAGCCTATTAAAAAGGTACCAGGGGCATCTCATGGGGCCCCCTACTGACCCCGGGCCCTTGGGAAGTACCCGAGTTTCCAAATGGTCAGTCCGCCCCTGCTTATGAGTAAGGCCAGGCTCACATCTGTGCGGGTGATTGCTGCTTTGGGACCACACCTGTTCCTGCAGCCACAACCACCCACAGGAGAAAAATGTAGGAGATGTGTGCGGATGCCAATAATCCTAATGGCATCCGCATGCAGTGGAAATTGCCCCCTTGCACATCAAAAATGCGGCAAGGACCTTTCCTCTTTTAAAAATAATGGGCTGCCGTGCCCACACAAATTGCAGCTCGGCCCACGTCAGTGTAAACCTAGACTAAAGCTATGAGGGTGCTGAAAACTGAAAATGGCCTGAATGGAGTATAACATGCAAGTCCTCAATTAACGCCTCAGTTAACGTAATTTTCGGTTTACGAATTAAAATTAATTGAAAATAATGCCTCGGGTTATGAATTTTTTATGAATGCGAAGTGTATGTCAGTGCCGATTTTTAAATGCAGTTGCTGCTGTTTTTTTTTTATTTTTTTTTTTTATTCACTATAGCTCACAGAATTAGCGGTCACTTTCCCCGGAGCTAAAGGAAGCATTGTTTCTTTTATCTCAGGAAACAAACTAAAAGGAAACATTGTTTCTTTTAACTTGGGGCAATAAACTAAAAGGAAATGTTCTTTCTTTTAGCTGTGGGGAAAGTGACAGCTGATTCACTAAGCTATAGTGAAAAAAAAAAAAAGCTGGTAATTACTTTTAAAAACCGGCACTGACCTAGAGTGACAGCAACTTTTTTTTTTTTTTTTTTTTTTTTACTTTTTTCTGACCTCTGGAACGGGTTCTCTGGTTTTCAATGCATTCCTACGGGAAACTGCGTTTCGGTTTACAAATTTTTCACAATACGAAATGTCCTGGAGAACGCATTAAATTTGTAAACCGAGGTACACCTGTAATTTAAAACATGCACCTGGAAGATTCACCTACCGTGAATATTTGGTGAATGTCAGACTAACTACTTTGTAAATATACCTCATGCCAGACTTAAATAGAAAACTTTAGCAGGGTATTTATTCAAACAGTGAAAAAGTATACTGTATGTCTATCAAAAGTGTATATCTATCAAGAATAATGAAAAATTATTTGTTAGGCAAATAAAGCATAGAGCCAATGAATCCCCTTGTAATGGACAGGAAAGATGTTACTGATTCGAAAGCTGGCAGTACACTGCTAGATGTATGTATGAAAAATCTCATCACTGCATTCAGTAATGCCATCAGAGACTCATCGAATGTCATCCAAAAGAAATCTGAATTTCTGTTTGCTTTTAACATTTGATTTTGGAATGAATGGCATATCAGAGCTAAAGAAGAATTTTGTATGTTTGAGAAAAATCTCCATTGTGCCGCTTCAGTTTTTTTGTTTTTTTTTGTCACTATGGTCAAAATCAATTGTCGATTTCATCCTGTCAACTATTGGCAAATCGAGTAAATGTTCTGAAAAAAAAAAACATTTTAGAACAAAACTCTACTGGTGTATGGCCAGCTTAAGACCCTTGCCCATCCATCCCTTTAAAGTGGTTGTAAACCTCTGACATGAAATATAAACAAAACATATCCCTTTATAGAGTGTACTTGTCTCAATCCGTAGCACTGACAGTCATTTCTGTACACTGCCTTATTCATGCTATCTGCATGAGTCACTTCTGACAAGATTTCCTTACACCAAGAATTAAAAAGGTGACAGGGGAGGGAGCTCCAGCGCACAGCCTGTGATTGACAGCCCATGATCTGTACCTGTGTACTGTGTGAAGGGTGTGCGTCCCTTTTCTTGAATCAGCTCTCCTTAATGAAGCCTGAAGAGTATAACTTCATCTCCTGCCCCCTCTTTTCTAAAAGCTCAGACAAGTGGTATAAATTCTGCACTTTGAACATCTGTACGGAAGAGAGGTTGCAGATAAACAGGTACAACTTATGTAGAAGGATTTGTTTCAGCTTTGTGTATCACCTGAGGCTTGTCACTTCAGTGTGTATATGTAAGGGTTTTACAGCCACTTTATGCAACACAACATATTTTTTTTTAGGCCTCGTTCACACAGGCGTACTACAGCATACGCCTGTACATGTAGTGGCACAGCAGGGCCAGATCTAGGGGGGTTCTGGGGTGGGCTGTGACCCCCCCCTCCCCCAGATTTTAGCTGTGCTCCCCCAGGTCTCTGAGTGCGTATCCACTGATTCATGAGCCATTCTGATGCAGACAGTTGATGTAAGGTAGCACTCTGATGGGGGCACTCCATGTAATGGGGCACTCTGAGGACACTGGATGTAAGGGGGACTCTATTAGGGACACTGATGTAAAGGGGTGCTCTGATGGGGACACGTGATGTAAGGGTACACTCTAATGGGGACTCCTGATGTATGGGGGCACTCTGATGAGGACAACTAATCATAGGGCCCTCCTATCCCTCTTGTATTGAACTGTATTGTTGCTGTATTGTCTCTCGTTATAATGTAAAGCGCTGAGCAAACTGTTGGCGCTATATAAATCCTGTATAATAATAATAATAATATGAAGACAATTGATGTAAGGGGGGACTTTATTAGGAATACTAATGTAAGGGTGCACTCTGATGGGGACTCCTGATGTAAGGGGGCACTCTGATTGGAACCCTGATGTAATTGGACACTCTGATGGGGACTATGATGTATGGGGACACTCTGATGGGGACCCTGATGTAATGGGATACTCTGATGGGGACCCTGATTTAATGGGACACTCTGATGGGGACCCTGATGTAATGGGATACTCTGATGGGGACCCTGATTTAATGGGACACTCTGATGGGGACCATGATGTATGGAGACACTCTGATGGGGACCCTGATGTAAAGGGGCACTCTGATGGGGTCTGATAGAGACATCTGATACAAGTGGGAACAGGTTTTGTTTAATCATCCTAATCTAATGAAAATCTAATACATAGTAGTATTTCCCAAGTCATGAGATTTTGTGACAGACTGTCAGTGACTCACAAACAGTGCATTTATTATACCCCCCCCCCCCACCTTTTTTTTTTTTTCCCTGCACCCCCAGATCAGATAGGCTAGATCCAGCCCTATGGCTCAGACAGTATGCATTTAGGGCCGAGTCCCCTCCCCCTTTTCACACATTTGCTCTGTAGCAAAGTGTGGTCACTGCTGCTGTCTACTTGTGTAGAGTGACCAGCCTAGTTCCCACTTGTTGGTAGTGTCTTGCAGACCTGCTGTAGTGGTGGGACTTGCTGGGTCCCAACCAGAGAACCTAAAGGATAGCTTTACTTTTAGGCAGCAGACAGAAATCCATGATTTGGAGGAGATTCAATCACAGGACCAGGGGCGGACTGACAACTCATGGGGCCCCCGGGCAATAGGGGATCATTGGGCCCCTGTGTTCTTGCCCAAACTCAAAAAAGCCTATGAAAAAGGTACCAGGGGCATCTCATGGGGCTCCCTACTGACCCCAGGCCCTTGGGCAGTGCCCGCATTTCCAAATGGTCAGTCCGCCCCTGCACAGGACTATGACAAGTTACTCTTCAACCAGTTTTGTGGTCCCGGTAAATGTGCTGCCTGATCCACTGCTTTCAGAAGCCAGCGGATTGCTAAACACATTTAGGAAGCACCTCGGACAGTAAATGAATTTATTTAGGTACCAATATGGTTGAATGATCCAGGCCAAATATTGATTTGAGGAAACCTATTAATTTAGTTCTAACAAATAAGAGGCAGTAGAACTTGCTTTATGACCCAAAAGCATGAGGTTTAAGCTGTCATTGAAGATCCATGTGAGTGCGCATTTTGTATGTTTTTTGTTCTATTCATTTAAATAAACATATTACACTATGGAAGGATGTGTTTTATATTTTAAATGAGATAGTGGCACTGTATCTTACCCTATCTGGAGAGGAGCCACTATCAGAGAGCTGACCTTTTTGAGGGAGATTTGTGTGCGGTGGGAGCAGATCAGTGGAGTGGCTGCATACTTGAAGGATCTGAGAGGGGGATCCCACAAAACGCTTTGACCCGTACGGGTCGAAGTTTTAAGGTGAGAGGCTTATCTAGCCAGTGGTCGGATTGTCTTGAGTCAGCAGTTACCCACTGTCACACACTATCAGCACGAGTGTCATCGTTAATTGGATAAAGTGATATTATCCACATCATATTGGATTTTATGAGCACAGATCAGACGTTGGAGTTTGAGCTTCTTTATATATTCGAGTGTTGTTGCACAGATTGTTTCACAATATTGTACACTGTTTTTATATATTTTATGTCTCACTGATTGGGGGTTTTATATTTAATTTTTATTTCTATTATTTTTTAAGAGGTATATGTTCCTTGGTTTATGTTGTGTGGTATTTTGGGAATATATCGCATGTATATACAATAGCTTTTTGCACATTTTTGTAGTAGTGGAGACATTATGTTTCTACTATCAGTCACCATCACATTTTGTTTGGGTTTAGTTTTTATCACATTGATTTGTGGTATTATATGTAGTACTATATGCATGATTATTATTTCACTGATTTTTTTATTGTGGCACTGAGTGAGCAATATTGGCTTATTTCACTGATTTTTACACAGTGTCACTATGTATTTGTGGATGTATACATTTATTCATGTATTCATCACCGAAACCTGGGTACAGGCCACCGACTCTACCTCCCCTGCGGCACTCTCTCATGGAGGTCTCATCTGGTCCCATTCACCAAGACTGGGCGGTCACAAAGGTGGTGGTGTCGGCCTGCTCCTATCACCGCTGAGCACCTTCCAGGTCCTCCCTAACCCCCCTCCCTAACCTTCTCCTCCTTCGAGGCTCACTGCATCCGGCTCTTCTCACCCACCCCCTTAAGGATCGCAGTGATCTACAGGCCCCCCGGATCCATAGCCCGCTTCCTGGATGACTTCGCCGCCTGGCTTCCCTTCTTCCTCTCCTCTGAGCTACCGACCATCATCCTCGGGGACTTCAACATCCCCATCAACGACCACACCCCAGCTACCTCTCAACTCCTCCACCTAACCACCTCCTTCGCGCTCACACAACACACTCAATCCTCCACCCACATCAATGGGAACACCCTGGACCTCGTCTTCTCCCACCTCTGTACCCTTAACCACTTCACTAACACCCCCTTCCCTCTCTCCGACCACCACCTCCTCACGTTCTCCATCTCCCCTTCCCCTAACTCCCCCCCCCCAGTGCGCCAAACCATCACCAGCTGCAACCTCCGCAACCTGCACCCGGCCCCCCTCCACTCGGCTGCCGACCGCTTGCACGACAGCATCCTTCCACTGTCATGTCCTGACCTAGCCACCACCGCGTACAACGACTCACTATCAGCCACCCTAGACTCTCTGGCACCCCTAACCACACGCAACATCAAACCCAGACCGAACCAACCATGGCAGAACGACCACACTAAATGCCTCAAACGTCGCAGTCGTGCGCTGGAGAGACTATGGCGCAAAACCAGGTCCCCTCATGCATTCTCCCTCTACAAATCTGCCTTCCTCACCTACACCTCCTCCCTCCACGCCGCCAAGCAGGCCTACTTCGTTGACCTGATCAACACCCTCTCAAACTGCCCTCGCCGACTCTTCTTCACCTTCAACTCCCTGCTCTCTCCCCCCCCTCCTCCACTCAGTACCTCACTTACCGCCCACGAGATTGCCACTCATCTCCATAGCAAGATTGACGCAATCCGCAAGGACATAGTCAACTTGCAGTCTACCTCCCCATCTAGCCTCTCCCCTTCCATCACCCTCTCATCTCTCCCCTCCTCTGACCTTGCAACGGCACTGCCCCCCACCACACCCAAGGCCCTGCCTACCGTAACCCCCCCATCACTGCACTCCTTCAGCCCTACTACCACTGAGGAAGTCACCAGAGTCTTCTCAGAAGCCCGCCTCACTACCTGCCCCCTGGACCCTATCCCCTCTCAACTCCTCCGGTCACCCCCCTCTTCCCTCATCCGCTCCCTTACCCACATCTTCAATCTCTCCCTCGCTACTGGCGTCTTCCCCTCCCCCCTAAAACATGCGCACATCACCCCCATACTCAAAAAGCCCTCCCTGGACCCCACTGACCTCAACAACCTCAGACCAATTTCCCTGCTGCCACTCATGTCCAAGCTCCTTGAGCGCTTGGTCTACGATCGCCTAAGCGCCCACCTAACTGACAACAACTTCCTTGACCCACTACAGTCCGGCTTCCGTCCCCTACACTCCACCGAAACTGCCCTCCTCAAAATCACCAACGATCTACTAACCGCCAAAGCCAAAGGCGACTACTCTGTCCTCCTCCTCCTAGACCTCTCTGCGGCTTTTGACACAGTCGACCACCCCCTCCTCCTTAATAAACTACTCTCCCTTGGCATCAGAGACACCGCTCTCTCTTGGTTCTCGTCCTATCTATCCCAACGCTCCTTCAGCGTTTCCTACAACGGCGCCACCTCCTCTTCCCTCCCCCTCTCTGTTGGGGTCCCCCAGGGCTCTGTCCTTGGACCCCTTCTCTTCTCCATCTACACCTCCTCCCTTGGCAAACTCATACACTCCCACGGCTTCAACTACCACCTCTATGCTGATGATACTCAAATCTATCTATCCACCCCTCACCTCACCCCCACATTCTCCGCCCGCATCACTCACCTCCTAAACGACATCTCTGACTGGATGTCGCTCCATTTCCTCAAACTCAACCTCTCCAAAACCGAGCTTCTCGTCTTTCCCCCTTCCCGTGCCCCCCCACCCATCCTTTCCATCACTACCAACAACACCACCATCAATCCCGCCCAGCAAGCCAAGGTCCTTGGCGTCATTCTGGACTCAAACCTTTCCTTCCAACCTCATGTCAAATCACTCACAAATACATGCAGGCTCCACCTTCGCAACATCGCCAAAATACGCTCCTTCCTTACCCCAGACACCACTAAACTACTCGTTCACTCCCTGATTATCTCACGCCTTGACTACTGCAACTCCCTCCTCATCGGCCTACCCCAGTGCAAACTCTCCCCGCTTCAGACCATCCTGAACTCAGCTGCCAGACTCATCCACCTCACCAGCCGCTCCACCTCTGCCACCCCCCTCTGCCTCTCCCTCCACTGGCTCCCCATTGCCCAACGCATTAAATTCAAACTGCTCACTCTGACCTATAAAGCCATTCACAACACTGCCCCTAACTACCTCACCGACCTGATTCCCAAGTACCACCCTACCCGTACCCTTCGCTCTTCACAGGACCTCCTTCTATCTTGCTCCCTGGTCTCCTCCTCCCACGCACGACTGCAAGACTTCTCCAGGTCCTCCCCCATCCTCTGGAACTCACTACCCCAATCCATCAGACTGTCACCTTCCCTCCTCACCTTCAGGCGCTCCCTGAAAACCCACCTCTTCAGGGAAGCCTACCCCACCCTCACCTAACAGCCGCTGCCCTTCCCTCCTCCTACCACTCCATCCCCCACAGCCGTTTCCTCCTGTACCTCTACCCCCTCCCTCCTAGATTGTAAGCTCGAAAGAGTAGGGCCCTCTTACCCCTTGTGTGCTGTTTGATGTTACTGTACTGTTTCATGTATTGTCCCCCCTCTATTGTACAGCGCTGAGCAAACCCTTTGGCGCTATATAAACTCGATAAATAAATAAATAAATAAATATTTTAGTTTGTGAGTAGCTCTACATTGTGATTTATTTATATGCTTTATTGTCCTTATTTTTTAATGCATAGTTTCCTTGGGATTTTGTATTCTTTTTTCACAAAGGTAAGTGTTGCTGGGAGGTTACTCTTCAATAGTCATCTAGTTGATAAACCACCTTGCAATGTGTCAAAAAATGTTGTGCGTGGAATACGCAGTTGCTGAAGACATGTGTATGTCAGAGTCAGATGAGAGGGACACTTCATTACTTTTTTGATCTTTCACATTCTTAGGTCCTCTTAAAGTGGAACTACACTGCATATAAAGAACCACAAACCAAAAACACTATTTAATTCATTTTGAATATGCACATCAAACTCCCCCATCCATCCATGTCTCCATGCTTTATTTTGCTGAGAAATCACCTTGAAAAACACCCCCTAGCATTTCTGGCTGTGGCCATGTTGCGTAAGGGCAGATGAATCGTCTAGTATTTATTTCCTGGAATCCATCTGCCCTTCTGAGCTCAGGCATGCAGATAGGAGGGTGTGCTTAGCTGAGAAAACCCCTACTCCCCTACTGAGGACTCTTGGGATGTGTGACATCATTTGCCTAGGCATGGGAACCAGGAAGTAACTGAAGCAATGTAAAAAAAAAGACTATAAAAACAGTCAATGTTGATTGAGAGAGTGAAGTTCCACTTTAAGGTCTTCCTTTTGGTCTAATGTTTTTGCACTAGTTTCATTATTGTCCATTAAGGGACACAGCAATGTAGAATTCTTGGACATATGGGTTATATGCAGCTGCCTACAGGAACATGGCAAATATGGACACTGGCATATAAACCATTGAAGGCTGGCCCCTATACAGGGAGCATTATTATGTTTGTGGAGGGGGTGGTTGCTGTACTATGTGTGAGAAGAGGGCAATAATATATTTGTGGAGGAGGCTGGGCCTGTATTATGTGTAAGGAGAGGGGCAGGGGGGTTGTATTATGTGTGAGGAGAGGGCAGGGGGGTTGTATTATGTGTGAGGAGAGGGCAGGGGGGTTGTATTATGTGTGAGGAGAGGGCAGGGGGGTTGTATTTTGTGTGAGGAGAGGGGCGGGGGGGTTGTATTTTGTGTGAGGAGAGGGGCAGGGGGGGTTGTATTTTGTGTGAGGAGAGGGGCAGGGGGGGTTGTATTTTGTGTGAGGAGAGGGGCAGGGGGGGTTGTATTTTGTGTGAGGAGAGGGGCAGGGGGGGTTGTATTTTGTGTGAGGAGAGGGGCAGGGGGGGTTGTATTTTGTGTGAGGAGAGGGGCAGGGGGGGTTGTATTTTGTGTGAGGAGAGGGGCAGGGGGGGTTGTATTTTGTGTGAGGAGAGGGGCAGGGGGGGTTGTATTATGTGTGATGAATAGGTAGGGGCTGTATTGTGTGTGGAGTGGGTTCAGGGGACTTTATTGCTATATTGTGTATAATGAGTGGGCAGGGGGCTGTATTATTTTTGAGGAGTAGGGTGGGGGCTGTAAAGTGTGCGAGGAAGGAGTGCTGTATTATACCATATGTGATGGAGGGGGTAAGGGCTGTATTATGAATGAGAAAAGGTGGCAGGCGGGCTGCATTATGTGTGAGGAGGAGGAGGGGGGGGCGGGACTCCATTATATGTGTAGGTCAGGGGACAGAAGTCTGTTTTATGTTATGAGTGGACAGGGTGAGCTATATTATGTATGAGAAGAGGGGGCAGACAGGCTATATTATGTGTGGGGGGGCAGGCGGCTGTATAATGTGTGAGGAGGGGCATACAAGGGCTGCTTGTATGTGAAACTATCCTGGCCAACTATAACCGGCCAGGGGATAGACTATTATTATTATTATTATTATTATTATTATTATTATTATTATTAAACAGGATTTATATAGCGCCAACAGTTTGCTCAGCGCTTTACAAAATGAAGGCAGACATTACAGTTACAATACAATTTTATACAAGAGGAAACAGAGGGCCCTGCTCATTAGAGCTTACAATCTAGAATCTTTCACTGTGTTCAAAAGAATCATCGAACAGAGGAAAAAGTAGTCTGGGGAATATTCAGTCAACAAAGACATGTCCATATAGGAGACAGGTGATAGTGACACTCCATGGCTTTGTGTCTCATCTTCATGGCATTGCATCTTATCTTCTTGTTCAATGTCTTGTGCCATGCTGTTACCCTCATTTGAGCTTTCTTATTCTTCTTCCATGTCCCTTGGTTCATTTTGGCTTTTCTTCTTACAGAGGATAAAGATATGGATTAAGAAGGAGTTATTAAGGTTCTATTCATGTAATCTAAGGTCTATCACAACATTATTTTGTATGCATAGTTACTTCATTGGAGAATTTACAGAGACTGTTGGAGTATAGTAGCAGTCTGTATATGTGAACTCTCACCTTGTAAAACAACCCATTCAGTTTACAATAAAAATGAAAGGAAAATCATTTGTGTATAGATATAAAAAACATTATAAATACCTTTTTCCCCCATTTTTGTGAGTGATCACATACCCTCTGTTCTCAGCAGCATAGAGAGGAGAAACAGCAGTACACTGAGCTTCCCAGTGAATGGCTGTGCTGGGGGGGGGGGGATGTCAGGACAAATCTGATCAGGCTGAGTTCGTAGCACAACTAGAGAACTGACCACGCTGTGCTCTCATGCCCAGTGTAGTCAGTTTTTAATAGAAAAGCAGAGGAACTGGCAGGAACACCAGGGATTTTACACAAAGGAAGCAATACAAAGGGAACAGGATACTTTTTCATATAAGTACATGGTACAGCAGGCACATATCAGGAATATGAAATATTGGGTTTACATACTCTTTATGAATGGTGGAGTTTCAGAGTACTAGAGGGCAGGGATACAGGGACGGGCCTCATTCACTCAGTGTCTTACTACTAAACAGGCATTCTTGGAGCAGGGTGGTCAGTAGTCATTTGTTATTGCTTGCTATTTTGTGAGTTCTCATTGCAGTATGTCTAATATTCTCTAATAAATCAGCTTGCACATAAACAATTAATTTGATGACTCCATACACATTTGTGCATAGCAGGGTTTTGCTTTATGTCCTTCTGAAAAGTTGGCACACTGTTCATAATGATGCTGCTGATAATGGGCAGTTTAGTACAAAGAACATAATTTCTTGATGAAATATTTGCAGTTCTCCAAACATCTTTCAATCATTTAACGTATATATGTATAGCCAAAACCTTTTTCCAGTTTTGGATAGATAGGGAAGGAGTTAAAGCCCTAACAGTTTATTTTTTGCTGTCTGTGTGTACTGTTGGGGAATTCCTGTTCCTGAGATGCAGCATGAAATGAGAAGAAATTACAAAGCGAGGGAAAATTTCCTTTCAAACAGCTGTAACCACAAAAGATGTTCATATCGGAATATTTACGCTCATCTCTTGTTCTGGTGACTTTGGCAAAATGTTGGATTTAACCACTTAAGCTCTGGAACATTTTATCCCATTCATAACCAGGCAATTGTTTGCTATTCAGCACTGCGCTACTTTAACTGGTAACTGTACAGTCATGCAATGCTATACCCAATAAATTTCAATATTTTTTCACACAAATAAAGCTTTCGTTTGGTATTTGATCACTACTGTGTTTTTTTTTTATTTTATAAATGAAAAAAAACAAAACAATATTTTTTTACTTTGTGCTATAAAACATTAAAAAAAAAATCAAATTTCTTCATAGATTTCGGCCAAAATGTGTGTGTGTGTGTGTGTGTGTGTGTGTGTGTGTGTGTGTGTGTGTGTGTGTGTGTGTGTGTGTGTGTGTGTGTGTGTGTGTGTGTGTGTGTGTGTGTGTGTGTGTGTGTGTGTGTGTGTGTGTGTGTGTGTGTGTGTGTGTGTGTGTGTGTGTGTGTGTGTGTGTGTGTGTGTGTGTGTGTGTTATACTAGTAATGGCGGTGATTAGACTGGAACTGTGATACTGTGGCAGGAAATCTGACAACAACTGGCACTTTGTGGGAATTGACTAACTGCTGACATCTCCAGTGACGTTAATACAGTGATCACTGCCAATACTATAAACTGTCATTGTACTAATGACACAGGCTGGGAAAGGGTTAACATCTAGGGGCCATCAAAGGCTTAACTGTGTGCCTAGCAATGTTTACTATGTGTAGTATGTGCTGCTTTTACTAAGCGATGCACCTGTTTTTACTCCTGCTTTGAAGCGAGAAAAAAATGGCACATTCCTGTACAGAGCTCTGTGTTGTTTGTCAACACAGTCCTCTGTTCTGTTATTCACTCAGCAGGTCCTGGCCATAAATCATTGGTCATGACCCACTGATTGGCTTGTGCTGTAGCGATTGGAAGCACAGAAGCAGCGGAAGGCGCGCACGCATGCCCCCTACCCAGAAATGCTGGATCACATATACACTATATTGTCAAAGGGATTGGTAGGGTTGCCACCTCATCCCTTTAAATCTGAAAACATATTAATCACACAGGTTCTGTGGCTGATTAAGGAGGTAATTAAACTCACTTAGTGCCTTATCTGCATTAAATTGGCCTCAAAACCTGTGTTCGGATTTAAAGAGATGAGGTGGCAATCCCAAGTATTGAGACACCCCTCCAAATTATTGGATTCAGGTGTTCCAATCCATGGCCACAGGTGTATAAAATCAAGCACCTAGGCATGCAGACTGCTTCTACAAACATTTGTGAAAGAATGGGTCGTCTCAGGAGCTCAGTGAATTCAAGCGTGGTACCGTGATAGGTTGCCACCTCTGAAATAAGTCCGTCCATGACATATCCTGGTTACTAAATATTCCACGGTCAACTGTTTGTAGTATTATAACAAAGTGGAAGCAACTGGGAACAGCAACTCAGCCACGAAGTGGTAGGCCACGTAAAATGACAGAGCGGAGTCAGCGCATGCTGAAGCGCAAAGTGCACAGAAGTCGCCAACTGTCTGCAGAGTCAATAGCTAAAGACCTCCAAACTTCATGAGGCCTTCAGATTAGCACAACAACAGTGCGTAGAGAGCTTCATGGAATGGGTTTCCATGGCTGAGCAGCTGTATCCAAGCCTTACATCACCAAGTGCAATGCAAAGCGTTGGATGCAGTGGTAAAAAGCACGCCGCCAGTGGACTCTAGAGCAGTGGAGACATGTTCTCTGGAGTGACGAAACCTAACTGCACTGTGCCAATTGTAAAGTTTGTTGGAGGGGGGATTATGGTGTGGGGTCGTGTGTCAGGGTTTGGGCTTTGCCCCTTAGTTCCAGTGAAGGGGACTCTTAAGGCATCAGCATACCAAGACATTTTGGACAATTTCATGCTTTCAACTTTGTGGGAACAGTTTGGGGATGGCCCCTCCCTGTTCCAACATGACTGCGCACCAGTGCACAAAGCAAGGTCCATAAAGACATGGTTGAGCGAGTTTGGGGTGGAGGAACATGACTGGACTGCATACAGTCTTGACCTCAACCCGACAGAACATCTTTTGGGATGAATTAGAGCAGAAACTGCGAGCCAGGCCTTCTCATCAGTGCCTGACCTCACAAATGTGCTTCTGGAAGAATGGTCAAACATTCCCATAGGCACACTCCTAAACCCTGTGGACAACCTTCCCAGAAGAGTTGAAGCTGTTATAACTGCAAAGGGTGGGCCAACTCAATATTGAACCATATGGACTAAGACTGGGATGCCATTAAAGTTCATGTGCATGTAAAGGCAGGCCGACCAATACTTTTGGTAATATAGTGTGTGTGTGTGTGTGTATATATATATATATGTATGTGTGTGTATATATGTATATATATATACAGTGGGGATTGAAAGTTTGGGCACCCCAGCTAAAAATTTGTATTAATGTGCATAAAGAAGCCAAGGAAAGATGCAAAAATCTCCAAAAGGCATCAAATTACAGATTAGACATTCTTATAATATGTCAACAAAAGTTAGATTTTATTTCCATCATTTACACTTTCAAAATAACAGAAAACAAAAAAATGGCGTCTGCAAAAGTTTGGGCACCCTGCAGAGTTAATATCTTGTACTGCCCCCTTTGGCAAGTATCACAGCTTGTAAACGCTTTTTGTAGCCAGCCAAGAGTCTTTCAATTCTTGTTTGAGGTATCTTTGCCCATTCTTCCTTACAAAAGTCTCTCAGTTCTTTGAGATTTCTGGGCTGTCTGTCACGCACTGCTCTTTTAAGGTCTATCCATAGATTTTCAATGATGTTGAGGTCAGGAGATTGTGAAGGCCATGGCAAAACCTTCAGTTTACGCCTCTTGATGTAATCCCCCGTGGATTTCGAGGTGTGTTTAGGATCATTATCCATTTGTAGAAGCCATCCTCTCTTTAACTTCAGCTTTTTCACAGATGGCATCAAGTTACCATCCAAAATTTGCTGAAATTTTATTGAATCCATTTTTCCTTCTACTCGTGAGATGTTCCCTGTGCCACTGGCTGCAACACAACCCCAAAGAATGATTGATCCAACCCCATGCTTAACAGTTGGACAGAGGTTCTTTTCATTAAATTCTGTGCCCCTTCTTCTCCAAACGTACCTTTGCTCATTCCGGCCAAAAAGTTCAATTTTAACTTCATCGGTCCACAGAACTTGTTTCCAAAATGCATCAGGCTTGTCTATATGTTCATTTGCAAAGTTCAAACGATGATTTTTGTGGTGAGGACGTAGAAGAGGTTTTCTTCTGATGACTCTTCCATGAAGACCATATTTGTACAAGTATCTCTTTATAGTGGAATAGTGTACCACAACCCCAGTGTCTGCCAGATCTTTCTGGAGGGATCGTGCAGTCAAACGTGGGTTTTGAATTGTTTTTCTCACAGTCCTGCGAGCTGTTCTGTCTGATATTTTTCTTGGTCTTCCAGATCTTGCTTTAACTTCCACTGTTCCTGATGACTGCCATTTCTTAATTACATTCCGAACAGAGGATATTGACATCTGAAAACGCTTTGCTATCTTCTTATAGCCTTCTCCAGCTTTGTGAGCGTCAACTATTTTCAGTTTCAGTTTTCTAGACAACTGCTTAGAAGAACCCATGGTGCTGATTGTTGGGGCAAGGTCAGATGAGTCTGGGCATTTAAAACCTTTGAGATTGACATCACCTGGTCTTCCCAGACGATGATTGAGAACAATCCATGACACTGGCAGGTCTCAGCTTGGCAAAGGGGGCAGTGCATGCTATAAATTCTGCAGGGTGCCCAAACTTTTGCAGACGCCATTTTTTCGTTTTCTGTTATTTTGAAAGTGTAAATGATGGAAATAAAATCTAACTTTTGTTGACATATTATAAGAATGTCTAATCTGTAATTTGATGCCTTTTGGAGATTTTTCCATCTTTCCTTGGCTTCTTTATGCACATTAATACAAATTTTTAGCTGGGGTGCCCAAACTTTCGATCCCCACTGTATATATATATATATATATATATATATATATATATATATATACATGGCATTTTTTCAGCAGGAATGCGGGGGAACGCAGTTCTGGCACCTCCAACTCTGAATGTATGTAATGGCTGGGGTATACTGAAGAGTCTATTGATGCTGGCTGCTAAGGGACCTATTGTTGCTGGAGAAGATCTGTTTTTGCAGAGGCGGCTTTTGTTTCTGGGGAGGTCTATTGTTGCTGGTGGGGGATGTATTGTTGCCGGGGCTGGGTCTTTTGTTGCTGGGAGGAATCTACTGTTGAGGGAGGGGTCTATTGTTGCTGTGGTGGATTTATTGTTGCTAGAGGGGTATTTTGTTGGTGGGAAGGTCTGCTGTTGCTGGCGGGATCTATTATCGCTGGCTGCAGGGGATCTATTTTACTGCTTCTCTTGCTATCATTACCAAATTCCATACAAATTACTATTACTTAGCAACACAAAATGATACTCGGGCCTATATTCTATAAAAAAAGCAGTATTGAGAGGTGGGTAGGGGGTCAAAACATGGAACGATGCTCGGAGGTGGGTAGGGGGCAAAGACAAGAGATGACTCGGAAGGGGGGAGTTCCTGCACCTATTCTCTGAAAAAAAAAAAAAAAGCCATATATATATATATATATATATATATATATATATATATATATATATATATATATATGGGATCCAGCACACAACGGCCGGTAAAGCTGCAGGAAGCGGTCTGCAAGTGGTTAATCTCAGTGACATTGGCCCCTAGGACAAGAAGAGGGGATGAATCTACCTAGCCACGACACAGACAACTGTAAAATCTGACAGTGGTTCTAATCCTTCCTTATGCTCTTCAAAATTAAAAAAAAAAAAAAAAAAAGGGGTGGGGTTGAGGCAATTTTTTCCTCAGATAACAAACTATGCTAGATCTCATACTATGCATGTGCAAGATCTAGTTCCAATAGTGGATCGGGACCAAGGGCGGACTGACCATTTGAGCACGGCTCGGGGTCAGTAGGGGGCCCCATGAAATGCCCCTGGTACTTTTTTTTTTTTTTTTTAAGCTTTTTTGGGTGTGCTTTGAGTGTGGGCAAGGACACGGGCCCCATGATTCCCTATTGCCCGGGGGCCCCATGAGTTGTCAGTCCGCCCCTGATCGGGACCCAAAATGCAGAAGAAAAAGCTAGCCACTGATAAGGTTAGCTTTGAAGATGGCGGTGTGCTTTTACAGGAGGGGGTGTAAAGTAGCATGAGGAAATATGAAGAGCACAATGCATGAGGCAACCAATAATAGTATTAATTTTAGCATATTGATTTATGTAATGTTGGTGCTTTCATATAAGGATGTAGGCACCAGCTTTAAAGTGATTTTAAAGGTACATGTAAAAAAAGCAGACATATTATTGTAGCACTCTCCTAGTTTAGCTAGGGTCGAGCTTGACCCTGATGGCTAGTGAGGAGCTGATTAGCAGCTCAGGTGAGATAGTCAGAGGGGTAAAATTCTGGTCAGGACTGAGAGACTCTGCAAGCCAGCCCCTCTGGAATTTCCTCTTGCTCTGAGGCTTTCAGAGGAGGGCCTTGGAGGCAGTGGGTGGATCTGAGGAGTGGTTGGCTGCACTTTTGAGGGACCTCAGCCAATCCCCACCAGGAGGCTTGGCAAGGGCCTAGACTCCCTTAAAAAGTGTTGGAGGCTGCTTAGTAGCAGGAGAGTCGGGTGGAAGGAGAGTGGAAGATGTGAGGTTGAAGTGGAAGGCTGCCAGGAGGCCTAGTGGGATAGGGCCTGCCTGTCAGCCTGGAGATGGAAAGGAGGAAAACTCGGGACTCACTGACCCCTTGAGAGAGGACCACCTGTATGGCAGAGAAGGAGCAGCCCACCCCCTGAATGTATAATGGAAGGAGCACTCTGGTGGGAAACCAGATTAGCCCTCTGCTAGTGACTGTACACCTTACTTAAAGGAACATGAGCCAGATCCCCTGCTCAGGAAGAAAGTCTCCAGATTTCTGGGTGAAGAGGAGTTCATCTAGGGTCTGGGTAGTACAACTGGAGCCGCTGGCTAGCACTCCAACAGAGACTCTGTCAAAGAAGAGAAGCTGTGAATAGTTCAGGAAGTTTTCCTCAGATTTCGGTTCCCTTGGGCATCCTATATACTCCTTACCCCATCCAAGTTTAATGCCTTCAATAAAATAACAAAACCAATGCTCAAGGCCTGATTTCTGTTTATGGATGAAAACTTGTGTGGAAAATGCTAACTGGCTGGCTGTGCAGGACTATGGGGGACCCAAATTCATCAGCAACCCCTAAGGGGGTAGTGCTACATTATACTTACCTCCTCTATGCAATTGTTTTGCATAGAGCAGCCCCGATCATCCTTTTCTGGGGTCCCCTGCTAGGGATCCTGACCCCTCCCCCTGCTCTGCTGAGTGTCCCCATGGCAAGCCGCTTGCTATGAGGGCACTAGTGTGTGCTTGCTCCCAAGCCTTACTCTGTGTTTCCATAAGACACTCCCTCCCGCTCACTCCTCAGTGGCTGTGATTGACAGCAGTGGGATCCAAAGAGGAGGGAGAGAGCCGGGAAAGCCGCTGCTCTTGTGCACTGGATCGAGATCAGGCTTAGTTAAATATTAGGGGGGCTGAGGGGGGGAGTTGCACACTGAAGGTAAAAAACCTTCAGCCTTTATATGCACTTTAAATTGTTGCTATCCCAGATTCTGCACACTAATATATTTACATATTATGAACAAGCCGTAACATCCCTTTTAAAACAAGCCCTTATTCATCTCTGTTGCTATAGACATAGTGGAGAAACAAATGTTCAAAATTCACTGAAATTTCAGCCTCTGTATCTTTTTATTGCAACAGAATCCAGGTATCTAGTCAGCCCTTTAATGGACAGCAGATATTAGTTAGCAGTTATGGCAGTTAGCCTAGGTTCATACTACAGCGGTGCGGTAAATCCCATGTGATTCGCACAGGAACCGCACCGCATTCCTGTACAAATCGCATGTGATTTGTATGCGGTGGGATCAGAGCCATATATTTTGTATGGCTCTATTCGCACCGCACCTGCATCAAAAACGTGCAGGACCCTTTCTTGGTCCACACAAGAATCGGATTGCATATGTATTCACATCTATGCGATCCGATTCTGCACATCACACTGCGTTTTGCAGACCGATGTCGGGGTGTTGTTAACTTTAACATACACACCTGCATCGGTTCGTATGCCGGGGTGCGATTGTGATGCGGTGCAGAATTCGTACTGAAAACGCTGCAAATTACTCACTGCATCAGTGTGAATCAGGGCTTATAGCCAGCATTTCAAACTGGTGTAGTGCTGCTTTTCACCACTAGAGGGGTTAGCATTTAATAAAGACGCTCCAAGATGGTAGACAACTTTCTCCTATAAATGGATGTACAAGTTACCAATACTATCACATGTGTGGCTGTACGTCCTATGCTTGGCTACAAATTATGTAATGTTTAAAGAGAAACATTTATTAGTTCCATATTAAAAACAGAACTCTAGAATGTGTTTCAAAACAAACAGGCGGTCAGTGATTACTGGGCAGGTTTCATCTAATTTAAATAGAAAAATGAGAACTTCCATTGGAATGCATTGAAACAGAAATAATAAGGCTTCTATGACATTATCCTGCTTTTATATGTCATGCGCATTCAATGCACACAAGGCCCAAGGCTCCATTCACAGCTTTTTTTTTTTCAGCATTTAACAATTCAATATAACCTTACTTGAAAAAATCTCCTTTTATATTGTGAGTTCTGCCTGTCTGCTGGACCTTTCCAAACCTGGATTCTTTACAAGCTTCTCCTCTGCGGTTTACTTTTCATTTCTAAGGACTACATATCCCATGGTACCTTGCTGCCTGCAAACAGCGTTTCCTGTACTGACCCCGCCTCCTGAAACCCCTCCCCTCAGCTCCTGTGTAGTAGAGAAGGCAGGCTCTGTGAAATGTGTGACACAGAAGAGTCTACTCACAGGGCATAGTGACTACGGGTCACAGACTTCAAGGAAGCAAATGTTTGGGGATATTCACAAGGTATGTTGAAAGCTTCAAGAATGTTCAGATTAATAGGAGTAGATTAGAAATAATTGACATACCATGTGGAAAGGAATATATGATTTTACATTTTGAACATAGATATGCTTTAAAGTAGGCATAAACTCAAACACTGAAATCTCACCTAAAATGTATCATATTAATGTAATATTTGAGTCTTTTTAACCGCCTCCCACCCGCCATATAAGGAAATGACGGGCGCAAGGCGGTTCTCTCGTTCTGGGAGGACATCATATGATGTCCTCCCACTCTAACTGTGCGTGTGCAGCCCCGGGGGCGCGCAGCGTGGAGATCAGTGGTGCGCTGTGTCCTTCAGACACAGCGGATCACCGATCAATGGAAAGAGCCGAAGACGTGGGCTCTGTCATGTGATCAGCTGTGTCCAATCACAGCTGATCACATGTAAATAAGGAAATGCCGGTTATCGGCATTTCTCTCCTCACGAGCTGTCAAGCTGACAGCTCGTGAGGAGAGGAGAGCCGGTAATCGAATTCCTCAGAGGGGACATCTACACTGATCATCAAAGCACTGATGATCAGTGTGCCTTGATGATCAGTGTAGCCCCAGCAGTGCCACCTGTCAGTGTCCATCAGTGCCAGCTGACAGTGCTCATCAGTGCCACATTTCAGTGCCACATCAATGCTACATATCAGTGCCTACCAGTGCACATCAATGCCACATATCAATGCCCATCTGAGCTGCTTTTTAGTGCCATCTATCAATGCCAGTCAGTGCCACCTGTCAGTGCTGCCTGTCAGTGCCGTATATCAGTGCCCGTCAGTGCTGCCTAACAGTGCCAGTCAGTGCCACCTATCAGTGCCATATATGAGTGCTGCCTTTCTGTGCCCGTCAGTGATGCCTGTCAATGCCCATCAGTGCCACCTACCAGTGCCTCCTCATCAGTGACCATCAGCACCACCTATCAGTGCCCATCACTGCAGCCTCATTAGCGCACATCAGTGAAGGAGAAAAATCACTTATTTACAAAATTTTCTAACAAAAACTAAACTGAAAATTTAGAAAAATTTTTTTTTTCTGTTTTTGGTTTGTTTAGCACACAATAAAAAACCCAGACGTGATTACAGTGTTGCATGACCGCGCAATTGTCATTCAAAATGTGACAGCGCTGAAAGCTGAAAATTGGCCTGGGCAGGAAGGGGATATAAGTGCCCTGTAGGCAAGTGGTTAAATCTTCAGCTTTTGTTAACATAATACTTGGAAATCTTGCATTGAAGGTCCTTGTTCAGGAATTTTCTGGTATAGGGTGACAATGCTTTATCTCCTGTTTGCTTTAATTCACTTTCACTTGCACATCTGATGGTAATTCTAAGCATCCATGTTGATGCTCCATGTGCAGCATGTTCCGCCATTGTAAAAGGAAACAAGAAAAAAAGAGGACGTAAGGCGTACCCCTAGTGTAAAAAAGCAGAACTACAATGTATCTGAGCACCACATACCAAAAAGCGCTATATAATTTACTTTATTTTTAATATTCAAAGCAAACCCACCCATCCATCTATTCCTACCTGCTTTATTTTGCTGAGAAATCACGTAGAAAAATGTAGTATTTTTGGCCGTGGCAATCTTGAGTAAGGGTAGATGATTCAGTGTAAAAAAAAAAAAAAATAAATAAAAATCTTCATCACTGTACTGCAAGGGTGACAGTATGTTAAAAAAAAACCAGAAAAAACATAAATAATATAAAAAATATAACAAAATAAAAATGTAAAAACATTTTTAAAAATTATAATTTTTGGTTATAAACTAATTTGGCTTTTTTTTGCTAAAAAGATAGCTGAATACATTTTGGCCAAGATTTATGAAGAAAGATTATCCATCTGCCCTTAGCTCAGGCATACAAGCAGGAGGGTGTGCTTAGCTTTGAAAACCCCTCCTCTCCTCCTGAAGACTCCTGGGATGTATGACATCATTTGCCTAGGCATGGAAACTAGGAAGTAACCAAAGAAATGCAAAAAAAAAAAAAACTGTTTAAAACAAGTAAATATGATATACTTTCCTAAATATTTACTAATGCTAGCAGCATAAAGATTCAAAATAATCCATTGTAATTGGGAGAGTGAAATTCCACTTTGAGGTTTGATAACGTGGAATTGGTAATTTTAGAAAGCTTTTGCTCCCACAAAGGTGAAAAGAATTGTGAGCTTATCATGAGGGCTATAAGAGGATGGGACCAGAACACCGAAATCCTATGACAGCCATGATCAGCTCATATTTCCAGGAACCTATGTGAGTGCAATAGTGTTCTTACTTGCCATTCCTCAGCTATCAAAGCATAATACACTAGGAGTGTGCCTGATGTCTTCTTTGTTTTGGTTTGTTTTCTTATACATTTTGGGTACCTACCATTTGTCACATTGGTGCATCTACACCTGGATGAAGTCACAAGACTGCTATATACTACTGATGAGAAAAAGTTTTTAGCAGTTTATATTTACTAAACTAATTGCATTCCCATGTTGTGTGTACTGTGGGAGACCAGACAGAGTCAATGCAGGGTCCGTGGTTTAGTAACACTTGAAGGTAAAGCAGTCTGAGCACTTTTACTACCCCCCCCCCTTTCCCAAACTTTTACTTGCTGTCCTTGTCACAGGTGTTAGGTCCAGGATCCATCAGCCCCCTGAACTTCTGGGATCCTCAGCAGATGCAGTGAGCAGTGGCTGTGTGAACTAACTAATGTATCCTCTTTTACTTTAATTGTATTGTAACTGTATTATCTACCTTCATTTTGTAAAGCGCTGTGCAAACTGTTGGCGCTATATAAGTCCTGTATTATAATAACAATAATAATATATACGTGATTTTGTGCAGGCCTGCTGCCCTGTAGCAGTACTTCTGCATTAGGGTGGTCAGTAAGCAGATAAAGGTCGCACAGCACGAAAGAGAAATTCTCTCCAAGCTTTGAAAGCATATATAACTGGCTTTGTCATAAACCGCACTGTTTGTCTTTTAGCTCTCTGATCTGATCTGTATCTTCATAAACATGGAAATTTGCCTAAGCCACCTCAGTGAACTGCGCACTCTCATTTCTCCCTGCTCCATACATAGATTTCTGTTTTCATAACAGACTTAGCCCATGTCCTGAAAAAACCCTCCTTTCCAATCCATAATGACTAACTTCAGCATTTGCACTTTTTTTCCGGCAGCTCAGAGTTGTCAAATAATTTAACACTTTTAAGGAGAGCATTCCTGCCTTACTGCTTCAGAATATCTTTTTTTGTAGTGCCTGCATTTAATAAATACCCATGCTGTTTTGGGAAAAATTAATTAATATATACCATAAAACATATAAACAGCTGATTCTTTTTAAATTAGCTGCCTAAAAATTATTTCTATTGACTTAAAGTATAACTAAAGACAAAACTTTTTTATAGTTTTATTTGGAGTGTAGAGGGGATAGATCACCTGTTTGGGCTATAGAACAGTAAGTGAAAAGAAATCTCCCCAATGAGACAGATGGCAAAAAAAATCTGACAGGGGTTTTACCCTCCCTTACTTTATCCAAAACGAAAAAGCTTCACCGTTAGTTCTACTTTAACGAATAATTCCAGGCCTTGGTATGTTATAAATAGTTACATTGCTCCAGCTTGGACCAATGTTCTGTGTGTATATATATGTATGTATGTATGTGTGTGTGTATGTATGTATGTATGTATGTATATATATATATATATATATATATATATATATATATATATATATATATATACCATAGCTGGCTGATACCCCTGGAAGCTGGAAATCACAGCAGTAGACCCTGCTACTTCAGTGATCTTTACTTGCTTCTGGGTCCTGTTCTGAGTGGCTGCTGTGAACACAGGACATTGTCTGCTCGTCATGGGCACCAATGCTTTGCATGTTCTGAAAGAATGCAAAGCTTTCTCTGATTAGATGAGGTGGAGAGCATGAGGTCACTGCCCTGCTCTCTTGCGGGGTGACCAGACTTGCTGCTTCTGCCCTCCCATGTATGACCTGGCTTACACTCTAACTGGTCTCTGGATCTTATCCTCCTGTCTCTCTGCGTTCTGGTTTGGTACTTTGCTGCCCAGCTATTTGTGACTTGACATCATTTCTGCCTTATGGTTCTCGCTGCCCAGCTTCTGATGACCTCATTTTGTATCCTGACATTGTCTCTGACCAGGGGCGGACTGACAACTCATGGGGCCCCCAGGCAATAAGGGATCATGGGGCTCCTGTGTCCTTGCCCAAACTCAAAAAAGCCTATGAAAAAGGTACCAGGGGCATCTCATGGGGCCCCCTACTGACCCCGGGCCCTCAGGCAGTGCCCGAGTTTCCATATGGTCAGTCCGCCCCTGTCTCTGACACATGCCTGGCTGTTACCAACCTTCGGCATGTGTCCTGGCTATGCGTCTGAATCCTGCTTGCTGCTGTTGTGTGCCTGCGTCTGGTTTCTGCCCAGCGGACTACTGTCATCTGACCCACACATCTGGCATGTTGGACAAGAGGTGCAAGAGAAACCCCCTTTTCACTTCAGTTTCCACCAGGTACATGATAAATATTGTGCTGGAACTCCACTCTATCTGGTGTTCTTTCCAAGTTATCTTCAAATCATAAGGCGTCTACAGACTAAAGATCAACTTTGCATGTGTCATAACAGTTGGGTCTCAGAGATGTTTTCTGTGCTATAAATTCTATGATGTGATTGTCTAGAGCTCCCATGGAAAGAACCTGGGACCAAGCTGTTGATGTGAAGTTCCAGAGAAAACAGAACTCTCAGAGTTGCAGAACATCTCTGGTCAGCTGAGGTGGTTCTGCAGTGCTCATGAGTGGGCTGAATGAGTTCCCAGTTCTGTAGGTCTTTGGCAGTTAGACTTGGCAACAAGAGAAACCCATGTGAAAAGCAAGGGTGGGTAGAACACTTTTGGCTATGTTTCCATAGAGTCAGAGCCATGTGTGTGAAAGCCACACTTGAGTCAGGAGCAGAGAAAGTAACCTACTAATATCCCAGGACCCAGCTATCTACTTTCACTATGGCCCATTCACACCATGTCAATCCATTGTAGTGCGTTTAACCTGTGCATGCTATGTCGAACATTACGTCAGCCCAATCATTTTAAAGGATAAGTTCACCTTTAAAAAAATAAAATAAATCTACATTTTTCTGTAGGAATTTACTATTGTTTTTAGGAGCCTGTAAAGTATTGTACCAGCAATCACCAGGTCACTGGTGCCATGCAGAACTCCTACAGACTGCCAGTATAATCTGTTTGCCTGTACATTGTACAGGAAGGCAGTTTCACACTGACAGGAAGAATCAATGAACTGCCACAGCACTCCACGCACTGTGGTAGTTCAATGAGAACTACAAGCCGACAACCACAAAGGATGTCGGTACTTGTAGTTCATTCATTCACACAACTTTGTGGATGATCAACGTGGCCTTGTGGGTGGAGCTCTGCATGGCTGCACTCTTTTCAAAAGAGACAGCTGGTATGGAGAGCTTCTCCCCATACTGCTGTCACACCAGGTGCTTGGATCCCCGAGCAGCTGCAGGAGCTGGGACATGTTAAATGTTCCACACTAAAAATCGGTGGATGTCAGGGCTCAAAATTTCAAGTCCTGAGCTACTAGCCAGGAATTAAGAGTTACTTGCCACCAGTTGCCCCACCCAATCCCTAGAAAGAGAGGAAGGCACAGTATTGACAATTTATTTAGTAAACAATGGATAAATCGCACTTACAAGATAAATAGTTAAAAAGACTCATCGTGTGGTAATTAGACCCAGGTGGGACATCCAGCAGCAAACTCTGTCTGTAGGATCAGGAAGTAGAGTCCAGGATGTGCCTGTGCATCAAAATGAAGCTAGGAGAGCAGAGTCGGATGTAGGAGGTGAAGGGGGCGGTAATACATTTCGGAGCATGCTCTGGGTCTGAAGAAGGAGCCTGTTGAGCATGCTCCGAAACGTATTACCGCCTCCTTCACCTCCCCCTTCATCTCCTGTTTGGCTTTCAGTGAAGCAGCTGGAAGCCGCATCTCCTCCTCTCCCGCCTGTGGTTTTCAGCTGCTTCATTGAAAGCCATACAGGAGATCTCTGCTTGTCAGAGCCCCCACTGCCGCCCCCCCCCACACCCCTAGTCTTGGCGCTGCTCGCCACCACCTTATTTCCACTTGCCCAATGCGAGTGGGCGAGTGGAAATTTCGAGGGCTGGAACATGTAACATGTTCCCGAAGGTGAACTTATTCTTTAAATGGACTTCTAACACACCCACAACAGACTGAAAATTGCACATGCAGCATTTTTGGTAATGTATGGCAATGGAACACCTGATAGAGTGTTACCAGGTGTGGCGGTGCACTGCAATGCAGGTACATTGTAAAGGTACATTAGAGTGCTGTTGAAAATGAATGGTATTGCAATGCACCAATGTGTACATGGTGTGTTACCACGTGCTATAATAACAAACACATTTTACAATGGGCTGGTGTGAACAAAGCCTAACAGTACATAATTTAAAGGATACGTTCACCTTCTGGACAAAAATAATAAATGTACATATTTTTGGGGGTAAAAAAATGCGCATTTATTATTTTTGTCCAAAGAAGCCTGGAAAGCATTGCACCAGCGATCAGTAGATCCCTGATGCCATGCAGGTCTCCTGCAGACCTGTCAGAATATCTGCTTGCTGTACAGGATATACGAGCAAGCAGATATACTGACAGGAAGCTTCAATTAACTACCACGGCTCTCCACAGTGATGTGGTAGTTCATTGAACACTACAAGCCCACAGCTGCTAAGACTGTCGGGACTTTCAGTTTATTCATTCACAGAAGTCCGTGAATGAATGCTGCGGCCGTGTGGGCGGAGCCATGCGGTTTTCAAATCTGACAGTACGGGGAAACTTCTCCCTGTATTATCAGGTACAGCTGCAGCATTGGGAACTTGTTACATGTGCCACCCTATAAACGGGTGGAACATGTAACGTGTTCCCAAAGGTGAACTTTTCCTTTAATCTATAACTGTCATGCAGCTTGTGTCCAGGTATGGCTGATTACTGTGCTTGTCAACTCCTCCTGTTGACCCATTACATATCTATCAAGTGTGTTTTAAGTGCTTTATATATGACAGTGTGTCATCTACAGAGAGGAGACTACAGATCTGAAGCTTTCAGTCACCTTCCTGCTATGCCCTTCTCTCCAAGTTCAACACTATATATAGTATATATGAGGGCTCGACAAATCCCAGGTGCCAGGTTCCCACAGCGATTAGAAATTGCATCTTGGCTCCTGGGTTCATACACTGTTTCCCACTGACTTCAATAGGAAATTGCGCCCCATAGACTTCAAGGGCAAATCGCGCCCCATAGACTTTAATGGGAAACCGTCTCCCATAGACTTCAATGGGAAACCGCCTCCCATAGACTTTAATGCAAAAACGCCTCCATTTATTTCAATGCCAAAACGCGTTTCATTTAACCTGTCATGCGAATCTGTGAGTTTCAAGACAAATCCAGAATCGCATATGTGTGCACCAGGGCGGCTCCATTTACACCTGGGCTCTTTGGGATTGCAGCAGAATTGCTGTGATGGCAAAATGTAGGTTTGCCATTATTCTCAATGGCGCCTAAAACATGGTGCAGCTTTGCCATGATTGTTGCATGGCAAATATCTTTGCGTGAAGTCCTGGTCGCTGACAGCCCACAATATGCTAAAAAACCTGGTTCCTAACTTTTTTAGCTGGCTCCTAGATTTAAAGCAAGTTTGTCAAGCCCTGGTATATATACAGTATATAATATAGATGAAATCATGGGAATATTCCAAGCCTTATTCAGTATGGAAGGACATCACTTCAGTGATGGTTGCACGGCAAATCTCAGGCAGGTTTCCTGATGGTGGCAACAGAGGACCATAGTTGCAAAATGTGTGTTGAAACAGCCACTTATTGTCCTCATCAGAAGCTGATGTGACGGGGAGACATTGCAAAAGCACAACCGGGGAAAAGAGTTGAATGTTACCCAACGACAGGAAGTGGCTAAACAGAAATGTTTATGGCAGGGTCACCAGGTATTACTATGATGAAAGTTACAGATTTAAAAATATTGAAAATTACTAAAAATGTATATTGTAAATCACACTAAAACTTTGAAAAATATATGAGATTTTAATGATTGCATTTAAATAATATGTAAACCTAATATTTCATGTTCATTATATGTTGCTGCTGGGAACTCAGTCTGCTCTCCTCCAATGATCATACTTCTACTGACACGCCCCCCTGTAGACATTCCCTGGGAGGACCAGTATGCTGCTGTTTCTCCTCCCTGAGCTCCTTATGCAGCTGAGAACAGTGAGTATGTGACCAAGGGGGAAAAGGTATCTGTAATGCTTTTTTTTATATGAATACATCAATGTTTTACCTCTCCTTTCTATTTTAAACTGAATGGGTTGATTTACAAGGTGAGGGTTTACATATATTACAGATTGCTTTGCCTGTACCACTCATTGTCCACACAGCACATCTACAGGGGCATCCACAGCTGTAGTATATTTCAGTTACCACTTATAAAAATTAATTTTTACATTCTGTGTATTGTGAGGCAATCTAGACTTATGAATGATCTCGCAATCAATAAAGAGTACCGGGGAGGAGACAAGCAGTGCTAACAGATGCTGCCAACACTGCTTACCTCATAAGGAGATAATAGTGATCAGGAAGGTTTGATTGACTCTTCCTGAAGACAGAGAGTGTCTGGCATAGTCCTCCTACAAATGTGAGATAATCGTCCAAAAACGTAATTTGTCTGTCTCTTAGACGCAGGGGCGGACTGACAACTCATGGGGCCCCCGGGCAATAGGGGATCATGGGGCCCCTGTGTTCTTCCCAAACTCAAAAAAGCCTATGAAAAAGGTACCAGGGGCATCTTATGGGGCCCCCTACTGACCCGGGGCCCTCGGGCAGTGCCCGAGTTTCCAAATGGTCAGTCCACCCCTGCTTAGACGACTTCTTAATCCTTTCTAGTTTTCATTTGTGCCATCACTCCCACCTCATCCCTTCCAAGTTTTAGGAGCATGTTAAGTGGTAAGAGTAAGACAACGAGGCAGCAGTTCAGGTTGTCTGCCCAAATTTTTGTTTATTTTTTTTGTTATTCACTACAGGTTCTTTCAGACAGGTGGTAAGCCTACTGCCCATTGAAAAGTGATCAGTGGTGGATTGCTGTGCAGAGGGCAGTATAGGATGGGCTGAGAGGCATTCAGGAGACACTACTTCTCTACCTCCTGACGCCTGTTCTTTTTTCTTTTTTTTTTTTTCAATTCTCTATTTATGGAAGGCAAAAATACATTGAAACACAACAGTTGCAAACATGTTACAATCTGCGATGTGACAACGAATACATCAATACTTCCACTCTGTAAGTAGAGAATCACCCATGGACAGACCCTGAGATGGAAGGTCTGCGAGGGAGAAATGGTAGTAGCCTCACCAGGAGGGGGCAACTGAATGAAAATCCTCTGCACTCATTTTTCGAAAGTGTATCAAAAATATTAATTAAGAAACAAGAATTGTAGAAAAAGGAAGAGAATGGAGAGAAAGAAAGGGAAAAAAAAGGGGGGGGGTGAGGGAGAGATGCGTTACCCGAGCCTGAGGGCAGGGCCATAGATACTTTTTATTATGGGCGGTTCAGCTCGCAGCTGAGCTTTATTTTTACCACCCCCTTCCTTACGCTGCAAAGGCAGCAGACAGAGCAAACCTTATACAGGCTGTTGCACTCAGTAGGTAGTAGTGCCTATCAGGGGCGGACTGACAACTCATGGGGCCCCTGGGCAATAGGGGATCATGGGACCCCTGTGTCCTTGCCCAAACTCAAAAAAGCCTATGAAAAAGGTACCAGGGGCATCTCATGGGGCCCTCTCCTGACCCCAGGCCCTCGGGCAGTGAGTTTCCAAATGGTCAGTCCGCCCCTGGTGCCTATCAAATGTGACCCATTCACCATGCAATTTAAACGCACAGATTATTATTTATTACAGGTACTTATATAGCGCTGTCAATTTATGCAGCACTTTACATATATATTGTACAATCACATCAGTCCCTAACCCTCAAGGGGTGTACAATCTAAAGTCCCTAACTTACATTCATACATACACATACTAGGGACAATTCAGACAGGAGCCAATTAACCTACCAGCATGTCTTTGGAGTGTGGGAGGAAATAGGAGTACCTGGGGGAAACCCATGCAGGCACAGGGAGAACATGCAAACTCCAGGCAGGAGGTGCTGTGGGTGGGATTCAAACTAATGACCCTAGTACTGCCAGGCAGAAGTGCTAACCATTTAGCCACTGTGCTGCCCCATACAGATGCATAAACAGAATAAAGAGAAGAGCTAACACTTTGTCTGAGCCTAGCATGAATATGAACATCATTAAAACAGTTGTAAACTACATAGCAATGGGCAGCTGTTGAGAAAAAAAACTTTAATCAGACATATGGAACACATAGCATATATTGAGTGCAAGTGTAAGGTTGGCCATACATGGACCATTTTTTTTTTTTTTTTGATCAGCCAGTGGGCTGATCAAAAAAAACACACAGATCCCCATCAACAAAGCAAGGTGGATAGAGAAATCCTTCCCACTCTGTTATTGTACTCTAAAGCCTGCCATACATGTATAGAAATTCATCAGGGACCGGCCATATTTTGATTTATGTATGTGCAGGGTGATTGAATGTGTACAACCGCCCTGTCAGATTTTCTCTGCTTGATCAGTGCCGCAGGCTATAACCAGCAGCACTGATTAGTGTATTCTGTATTATGATGGCGGGGGAGCCTCTCTGCTTTCCGAATACAAAGGCTCAACAGAGAGGATTCCACCATCCGTGCACACACACGCAAATCTGGTCTTTTTTTTTCCCAACCATTGACTCATCTATGGCCAGCTCACAGCCAGATTCCTCCACTCTCAGGAAACATTGATCAGCACCTTGATGTTGATGGAATCGGCTCATTTTTATATCAATCTACTGGTTGAATGAAAAAAATGACTAATGTATGGGCTGCCTTACTGAACCTACTTCAAAGAAGAACTTCATTAAAACCAGCAACTGTTGAGACTATAAACATCTTGGTCATGTCTATGTCCAGCATAATGTATAGAGTGCAGGAGTCAGGAGTAAGTAAAAAACAAAAGAACATATGGAGCGCAGCAGTCAGGATGAGTACCACATTCCCATTAGAGTCCTTCATTACATCAAAGTCCCTAGCTTTCCCCCCTTACATCTGTTTATCCAAAGTCCCACCTTACATCAGTGTCCCCAGAGTTCCACCACCTTACATCAGAGTCTGCAGAGTCCCACCTTACAGCAATGCTCCCCTTTACATCAGAATCTGATAGAGTGCCCCCTTACATCAGAACCCAACAGCGTGCCCCCTTACATCAGAACCCAACAGCGTGCCCCCTTACATCAGAACCCAACAGCGTGCCCCCTTACATCAGAACCCGGCAGAGTGCCACCTTATATCAGAATCCAGCAGAGGGCCCCCTTACAGGCCCTCTTTAGGGGATATGGATTGGGGAAAGAAATGGGGAGAGTTCAGTGAACTGCTCACTCAACCCAGGCTGGTATCTGTAGGCTCAGGCAGAAGCATCAGTCTTGCAGCCACTATGGATCTGCCGGCTGCTGTACTTCCAATCACTAGCCCACACATCTCCTTTCTCAGGCACAGGCTGCACATGGAGGATAGCAGTGTGGTGGGGCAGACACAGAGAGATAGTGGCAGGAGGATGTGGAACAGATAGATCTTTCACTCTCCTCTCCCGTCCATGCAAGGGGTGGGGGAGTGTGCTGGCCGGGCTGTGTGAGAGTGTCAGACACTTAGACTTCACAGCTGCAGCCAGCCTGCCCCAAAGTTTATGGACAGCTTCCTCCTGATGGACCATTGGCACAACATCCATGGAAGAGGGGGAGTTGCCTGGGGGGGGGGGCAGTACCCCAGTACCTCCTAGATCCAGCCATGCCACACATTAGCAGGCAGGTTTTACTTTAGGTGGAGAAGAGATGTTCCTCTGAGCAGCCTGGAGGGAGGAGGGAGGAGGAAACAGCAGCAGTATGACAGACTGCCAGTGCTCTGAGGAGCTTTTTCTTGTACAAGTACAGACAAGAGCAAAGTGCCCTGGATTTTTACAGTCTCTCCCTTTACCAAATAGTAACTGCTCTGGGGGAGGATGGAGGGGTTCAGATCCGCACCTGCCTGAGGGGGATAAGTAGACAGAATCTCCTTTTGGGTATCAGAGAACTGGAACCATATCTTAGGAATACATGCTCCCTGCTATGTCAAGGATAGCATGAGACCCTCCATAATCATGATGTCATTTACTGCCCTGACCCATTGACCTACCGTGGGGGTTAAACTGGAGGGTAAACATAAGAATAAGAGCTGGTGAGGAACCACAGCCAGGATAAAAGATATTCGGCACAGCTGAAGAAGCCAGCTGGAAGTTCACACCATGTTCAATGCAGTGCGTTTTTTTTTTCTGCATCAAAAAATTAATAGTAGGTTATATGGTGTCCAATGGCTTACTTCACACCAGTGCAGTCCGTTCCAGTGTGTTCCAGTTCCAGAAGAAAAAAGAAAACATGCTGCATTTTTTCTGCACTGAACTATACTGGAACGTGGTAAAACGCACCGGAACACGTCCTTATTTAAGGTGAAGGAAAAAAGAGGGAAAAATGCACCAGAACACATGAAAAACGCACTGAAATGCATAAAAAACATACATGCAGAAACTCATCCTTAATTTCTATGGTGTGAACTGGCCCACAAACCCTCTCTCCAACATTAGCTGCACATTATTGCTCTAAACCAGCTTCCGTATAGTGACAACGGTGGACCAGGCCTGCACCACGTGTAGCTCACTAGGTCCACAGTTGAAAGGGTGATACCATAGAAGCACAAGTAGGAGATAGTTGTCACCCCCCCAGTAACAATGCATGAACAATTTTCTTCATGGCAGGTTCACTAGGTATTCCTTAACCGCTTACCCGCCACCCTATTGAAGAAGAATTGCTACAGGATAGCAGGGCTGCACAAAATCATGTGTGTATATACACAATATACATTTCTGGGTAGGGGGCGCGCTTGCGCCACCCTACCCGCGCCGCTATTGGCAGCTAGGGATGTCAATCACTAGGTCCCTGCTTGCGATTTCTGGCCAGCACTCGGTGATCGTCGGGGAAAGCTGACGGGAGAGACCTGTATGGAAACCTGTATGGACATGCTGCTTTGTATCTCTCTGTACAGCATGTCTCCCTAGTAAAACACAGCACACAGTAAAACACACACAGCACACAGTTAACCTTTTTGATTGCTCCAGATGTTAACATTTTCCTGCCCAGTGCCATTAGTACAGTGTCAGTGCTTTTTGTTAGCACTGATCACTGTGTTAGTGTCACTGGGGATCTCAGTGGCAGTTAGCCAGTTCCCCCCAGTGTCAGAATGCCTACCACTGTCCCATAGTCCCTCTATAAGTCGCTGATCGCCTCCATTACTAATATAAAAAAAAATTCAGTATATATAATGCCATTTGTAGATGCTACACCTTTCACCTAAGCCAATTAATTTTACACAATTTTGTTTTAGCAAAGACATGTAGCAAAACACATTTTGGCTTAAACATGACGAAATTTGATTTTTAAATTTTTTATTGGATATGTTTTATAGCAAAAAGTCAAAAATCTTGTTTTTTTTTTTTTTCAAAATTTTTGGTCTTTTTTTGTTTATAGCGCAAAAAATAAAAATGCAGAGGTGATCAAATACCACTGAAAGATAGCTCTATTTGTGGGAAAAAAGGACATAAATCTCATTTATGTACAGCGTTGCATGACCACACAATTGCCAGTTAAATTAACGAAGAGCCGTATCGCAAAAAATGGCCTGGTCAGGAAGGGGGGGGGGGGGGGATTCCTCTGGAGGGCAAGGGGTTAAATGAAATCTGCACATTTAAAACCAATTGAAAACATTTTAAATTACAATAACAGTTAAACTCACCTAGATTTGATTTTGTTAATTTGGCTTAGATTTAATCATGATGTGTGACAACTCAGCAATGCTAGGACAGGCTGACATCACATTACAGAGAGCTAAACAGCATAAGTATCCAGTGGCTGAGAAGCAGCTAAAATATCAATGTATGAGAATGCATCAAATTACATGTGATTAGGATGCTGGGTACAGTTAGAAACTCTGTCAAGGTTTTTTCTTTTTCTGCATTTTCGCATGGGAGATTCACCTTATTTCTCCTGGTCACCATTGTCTCTAGAACTGAAAGTTCGTTTCTCTTCCTAGCTAGCTGAAATATCTTTAAGCACTTGACCTCCGGAAGGTTTGACTCATGACCAGGGCATTTTGTTGCTATTCAGCACTATGCTACTTTGACTGGCAATTGCTCTGTAATGCAACACTGTACTCAAATGAAATATATAACATTTTTTCACACAAATAGAGCTTTCTTTTGGTGGTATTTAATAACCACTGAACTCTGCGCTCTGTATGTAGCACACCCCTGAACTCTGCACTGTGTTTGCAGTGCAACCCTGAACTTTGCACTCTGTATGTAGCACACCCCTGAACTCTGCACTGTGTTTACAGTGCAACCCTGAACTCTGCACTCTGTGTGTAACCCTCCAAACTCTGCATTCTGTACCTCATGCACTCCTGGTATTTAATGACTCTTTAAGACCCTCCCACTGTTAGTGAAATTTGACCACACCCACTATTTTATGGATGATGTGTGTGTGTTGGGGGGGGGGGGGTCGTGGTTGAGTTCCTGCACCTAATTCCTGATAAAAACAAAGCCCTGCTGGTGACAGTATGTAATAAAATTTTAATAATTTTCTATTCAATTTTTTAAATATCTTTTTTTCATTGTTTATTTTTTTTACATTGTCACCATGTGTACAGTGACACTTTACTACTCTGGGTGGTGTTTGGGGATTTTCTTTTTCTTCTTTTTAATATGTGATTATCTGATTAATATCTGATATCACTGTCATTAGCATTAGTTTTAACTGTCATGAATGGCTTTCAATCATGACAGCTTACTTACTATTGTGATGCTGTGATTGGGTACAGCTAATCACACGGTACAGGGTGCCAAGTGATAGCTATGGGCCAGTCACAGCTTCACAACAATAAGCAAGCTCTCATGAAAGGCTTCCATTCATGACAGTTTTGCTTACATTGTAATCATGTGATTGCTATGATTGGTCATAGATCACATGATACCCTGGCCGCTCACTGCGGCTGGATACTGATCACTGTGATCTTGTGTCAAGGGTTCGTGCAGCTAGGTGCCCGAGGAGGCGTGCCAATGCGCATGTGCTCAGCTGCCACTGTATGTATTAATACAGCACAAAAATGTTTTTAAGACAGGTCCAGGGTAGTTTAAAGGACTCTCCATTCCCACATGGAAAAAAAATATATTTGAAATATATTTTAAAAATACTCTTCCCAAATATATTGCCATATATTTGAAATACTACAGTTTGGGCCATATTCCATATATTTCAATATATGTGTGTGTATATATATGTGTGTGTGTATATATGTATATGTATATGTGTGTATATATATATATACACACACACACACACATTTATTGAAATATATGGAATATGGCCCAAACTGTAGTATTTCAAATATATGGCAATATATTTGGGAAGAGTATTTTTATATATATATATACACTGTATGTTGAAATGCGTTTTTATTAGAAAATATATAAAAATAAATTTAAAAAGACATTTTCAAATATACTGTATGTCTTTGCAAAATCTATATTTTTGGAATGCATTTACAAATATGTAAAAATATATGTTAAAATGACTTTTTTATACGTTATATGCATTTTGTTGGAACAAAGCTATGGGAGTGTTGGGGTCCCCATACACATTACAAGGTGGCTGTACAATCTTTGTATAACAACTCTTTTATATTTACCATATCTATGTAATATGAAGACCTATGTAGTCGATCCAATCAATTTGTATCCAATCAGACAAGCCCTTCCACTTCATAGTTGTTGGTAGATCCAAAAGAGATGGTACAACTGGACTGTAACGTGTAGTGAGCTTTAGACATACCAAAATGATGTAATATGAAGTTGCACTTCAAATCAGGCAGACTTTACTAAACACTTGCTGGTAGATCAGACTGAATAGTGTCTGCCCGCCTTAGGTCTTGTTTACACTTTCTTTTCTGTATGAAAAGCAATCCACATTCTGATCACCGTTCAGAGCACTGACAGGCAATGAGGAGGTGTTGTATCTGGACTACTGCACCACGAACATGCTGGCAGTGGTGCCCACCGAGCATGTCAGGGGGTATAATTTCTGCCATGACCACCAGGTAATGCTTTGCAGCTGCAGTATGTGTAAACCCTTGGCCGCTAAAGGGGGGGGACAGTTGAAGGGCGGTAAAAATGCAGCTCAAATGTAGGGTTTTAACCCCCCTCCCAACTGCAAGTTTAAACATGCCCTTAAACTCACCTCACACATAATCTGATTTTACAAACCCCCTTTTAACTAACATCAACTATGTATTATAAGGTCCTGCCTGATTGAGTACAAATTGGATAAATTAGGTAGGTCCAAATCAGGGGCGGACTGACCATTTGGAAACTCGGGCACTGCCCGAGGGCCCGGGGTCAGTAGGGGGCCCCATGAGATGCCCCTGGTACCTTTTTCATAGGCTTTTTTCAGTTTGGGTAAGAACACAGGGGCCCCTGGTCCAAATATTGAATAGTTTTGGTAAATCAGAAGTTGATCATACAAAGATTGTATGGTCAGATTGTAACGTTAAAAAACTAGTTCCATGCATGATGTGTAACATCAGCGGCTGTGGTCACCAGAAATGTTAAAAGCAGTTTTTTTTTCTTCTTACACTTGGAACAAGGAGTAATAATCCTGGCAGTGGCAGCAGCTCCTTTGTAAGCCAGTGTAAGATGCACCTTGCACAAAGAGGGTTAATGCCAGCTCCCCCCTGGGATGCAGAACTGGGTGGCTTAGATACACCCTTCTGACGTCATGACAGCTGGCCACGCCTGGAAGGGTTTGCTCCTTGTAAACCTGAGCTGATTATATGAAGGGGGATTTAAACCAGAAGAGAGAGAATGGAAAGTTGTGTGCGAGATATGGCCAGGGCTGATCACTAAGAGGCTGGGATCTGACTGCCTGCGGGGAGAGCTGGAGCTGGCAGCATTAGAGTAGGGTCAGGCAGACAAGACTAGAAGGGGGATTTCATTTCACACCAAGGTGGGCTCAGAGGAAGACAGACGTGTCTCAGCAAAATAGCATCCACAAGGAGGCTCCCAGGAGACCAAGGTAAGAAAGTTTTCAGCCAACCTGTAATAGCTGCTGGGGAACTACAACTACCATCAAGCACATACTGTACCTAGAGATCTGCAGGTGCTACACAGGTCCCTGAATCCTGCTTTATACCATAGATCTTCGCTAAAAACTTTGCTTTTTAATGTACTGATCATTTACCTGCGCAGTGCATATAGTATCTAGAGTTTGCTTAGTCTATCCTGGCACATCACAAAGCTGTTCTGTTACACACATTGCAATCTGATTGTACAATTTCTTTTAGACCTATCATCAGCTATGTAATGCAAGGGTCTGCCCCATATTACAGAGTTCTGGTAAATCTAAAGTTGATTGTAACATGTATGGTAACCCTTACATAATGATTTTAAATTGATATTGTTACACCAAGTGATCTAATTATGTTTGGAATGTGGCTTTGTGCTCATGCTACTTTTATTGTTTTACTGTGTATTGCCTTTATAAAACAGTTCATGTATGTGTATAAAGCTACTGTATTCTCCACCGGGGTTCCTCCAGAGCAGCCTTTCTCAACCTTTGTACCCCAGTGCGGTAATGTAAAGCTTTCAGTTCTTGGGGGGAACCCCTGATAAAATCAAATTTTCAGAGATTGGTGGGGTAATGGTACTTATGTTAATGGTCAGTGAAATGAATACTGCTCCCCCCTCCCCTTACAGAGTTGGTTAGGTTGTCACTCTTATAGGAAGCTAAAAAGATTATTGGTGCCATGTTGCTGTGGCAATGACCCAGAACTATGCAGGCATTATCAAATGGGAGGTCAATCAGCCACAGCTCTAGGACCCCTAGCAACCTTTGGAGCAGCATTCTCTACCAGGGTTCCATGGAACCCTATGGTTCTTATACAGGTAGGGGTTCCTTGAGCTGTGGGTAATTGATCTCTTATGGAAAGTTGCCTGCATAGATCTAGGTCCATCACTACTTGACAGAGCAAGTAGCATGCACCAATGATCTTTAAAGTGGTTCTGAAGCCTACACATTTTTTTTATCTTAATGCATTCCTTCGGCATCGGTTTTAGCCCCTCACTCCCCATTTTACTTACCTGAGCCCTCATTCAATCCAGCACTGTGCACGTCTTCAGCTCTTCTCTCCTCTAACTTCAGAGTCTCACTGTCTGTGTCAATGGATGCAGCAGTGGGGCTCAAGAGCGAGCCCACACAAGTGCCCCCATGGGAAGTGGCTTCCTACTGGGGGCGCTAGCCAGAGAGGAGGAGCCAGGCACGCCAGCGGTGAACCCGAGAAGAGAAGGCTCGGGGCTGCTCTGTGCAATAGAAGGTACAGGTATGTAGAGAAGGTACAGTTAAGAAGGTGCAGATAAGTATAGACATGTTTGTTATTAAAGAAAAAGAAAAAATCCTTTACAATCACTTTAAAGCTGCCTATTGGGGTGACATTCTAGCCATCAATATAAGGGGGGCATTCTTCCCCTGACCACCAATGTAAGGGGCATGTTCTTAATTCCTATTCTTAGCACGGTTTCCTTGAGGCGTGAACATTTAAAAAAAAAAAAGCGTTCCTTTGGAGTAAAAAGGTTGAGAGAGGCTGCTCTGGAGGAACCCTAAGGCTCCACAGAATCCTGGTTTAGAATTGCTGCTCCAGGGGGTTCCTTGAGCTGTGGTTGATTGACCTCTTATCTCATGATTGTCTCAGGGCCAATACCACTTGGCAATGTCATGCGCATTAGGATTGAGCTCAAGTGAGTTCAGACACAGGTCCGAACCTGTATGGGCTACCCCATAGGAAGCTGTCACTGCAGACGGCCAATTTTAAGCAGCAGAAGCATTCCCTCTCCCCCAGCTACATGTACACAAGGAGCGGGGAATGTCTCCATCACGTATGATTGGCTGTCCAGAGTGACAGCTTCCTGGTGGAAAAGCTTATGCATGTTCGTACTCCAAACATGCCTGAGTTCATATTGGATGAGCATGATAGCCATTCTAACTACCATTGTAAGGTTGCACACAGGCAATGGGGAGCAAATATTTTGCTGAATGCAGATGCAGTCTCTGCTATGGCCACAAAAAAACTGGCTGATTGGCGGCAGCCAGTCTGTGTGGAGCTTGAAACTCTGCAGAACCATGTCCCTGGACATGTCCAGGGTCAGTCCAAGCCTCCATTCACATGTAACCTCAGATAAGTGGCTACATGTGAACACTGCTGGCAGCAGCCATTGGTTTGTACAGAATACAAATATGACAGCTGCTGCTGTTCACATACACAAAATGAACGCATGCTGCCTTTAGAACCATCACAATCTACTGATCTTGCCAGCAACTGCCCTTGTGAATGTAGCCTAAGGGGGTCATTCTTCTTACTGACCATCAGCATAAGGGGAATTTTCACAGTGATCCCCAATTACTTTATTGTAGCATGGGTTCCTTGGGACCTGAAAATTATTTTACAAGCTCTTCCTGTGATTAAAAGACATTGAGAAAGGCTGCCCTGGCCGTTACTGGAAGTAATTGATGTCGTGCTTATTAGATACAAGAATTCACACCACAATCTTGCATCTGTAGAACAAATAAAAGATTAGTTAAAGTATACCTGTACTGAGCAAAGAAATATTATTCTAAGATAAGAATGTAATTTTGTGCCTCTGATCACAGTCGGCTTTCTGATGGTGCTGTTGGAGCCTCTGAGGGTTTTATGCAGGTATTGACTTTCTGAAAGTCAGTATTTGCATAGGCTAAGCGGTGTTCTGATGCATCCTATGTAATAGCTCTTGGACTTGGCAGTAGATCACATTGTGGAATAGGGATGTTGAGTCTCTTCTGTGTATACCAGTAGCACTGCCTGCACGCTGGTTCTGATATCCAAGATACAATTTAGTCAAATCAGTACAATCCCACTCCAGGCTGGTTCACCTTTCCCACGTGGCTACAGGGTGTGCATCAAGCTCATTTCTGAGTAATCAACAGGATAGTGGAAGAACACACTCCAGTAAAAAAAAAAAAAAGACTACTTTTATTGGTACAAAACCATTAAAACCAATACAACAGGAGAATTGAGGCTGTTATTGTAATGGTTTTAATGGATGTGTACCAATAAACCCTTTTTTTACTTGAATGTGGTCATCTCAACAAGATCTAGCACATTATGGTACCCACCATCCACCACTGATCCTACATATATTTTATGTCTTGTTTTTTTGTGTAGCTGTGTTTATGGTGCATTTTGTACATTTCTGTATGATTTTGAAAATATTATTTAATTGGTGTAATGCACTTAGAGGCACATTTCTGTCAAATTGGGCCAACCTGATTAAAGCTTTAGTTTTTTTCATTGTGCATATCCATAGTTCTGCAGCCCTCTTCCCAGTACAAGCACCAGGAACCAGACCCTGCCAATGAACATGTGTGGAGCATTGTGAATTATGACTGCTATGTATTGAGATAATGGTAAACGGAATGGACTAAATTTTTAGAACTATTACATATTTCCTGGATAACTGCAGTTCACTCATTGATCTGAAACTTTGTTTTAAAGCTGATATTCCGCAGTAGATGAACTAGACATTATTGCAAACCCCTACCTCCTTCGCAATGTAAAAAATTATTTGTTTTTACTTTACTTTTTCTTTTTTTTATTCTGCCCCTTTTTAGTCTGTTGCTTCTCCCCTCTGCTGACAATCTTGTCCAAGCGAGAATGGTGTCTCTCTTGGGATATGCACATTTTAAATCCCAGGATGCTTCAGGTTCCACCCAGTGCCTAGAGGAGGGCAGACCTGTCAGCATGTATATAGGGGGCTGGGCTGCCTAAACTAGGAAGAGGCAGCCTGCGCCTGATGACTTCAGCAAACCAGAAATAGACAACTGGCACCTGATGACGTCAGCAATGAAGGTGGCAGAGCAGGACATGATGTGGGACAGAGGCATGATTGATCACAGCAGGACAACACTGGAATTGCTGGTCAGGTAAGTATGTGAATTGGGCTTAACACCAGGTGGAAAGGTAAGGGGCCAGGGGAATGCAAACCTCTTATTTTGTTTCAGGGTTGCAATGGGGTTGCCAAAGCTCAGTTTTCTGTTCCAAAAAAACTCAGTTTTTTGGAGCAAACATCAAAAGAATATATTCTGGCACCTACTGTTATATGTTGGTGTCTGATTATAATTACAGGGTTACTTTCAAGTGAAGTTGTCATGATAAAGATATGGGAGCTGCTATTGACAAAGGTCCAAGCTTTGATCTGAGGTCCATGGTCCAAATAAAAGATCAAAAGTCCAATTAAAGGTTCAAGCTTTGATCAAAGGTTCAAAGCCAAATCAAAGACCAAAAGGTCCAAGTTTTGATCCTGTCATCCTGCTTTTAGTATGTCATGTCCTGACTTCACTGGCTGCATACTTGTTTTAAGTCAGTGCTTCATTAAGTAGACAGCAATGGCAGTTACCCTATTTCTCTCCTGACCGGTCCTGATGGTGATGACTTTGAGAAATGTCAGCATTTACTGTGTATAGGGGATATGTAAATCCTAAGTAGATGCTAATGTTCTAGTAAACCCCTCTTAGGGTGTGCTGAAACACCATTTAGCTCAGTAGATGTTATGTGACAATACCTCAAGTTCGATGTGCAAATGCAGCTTGCTTTCAAATGCATTTAAAATCAGACTGAGACACTTCTCATATAATTCATGGGTTTAATAACAGGTTCCTTAACCACTTGCCTACCGGGCACTTATACCCCCTTCTTTACCAGGCCAATTTTCAGCTTTCAGCACTGTCACACTTTGACAATTGCACGGTCATTTTTTTCTCACAAATAGAGCTTTCTTTCGGTGGTATTTAATCGCCGCTGGGCACTTTCCTTTTTGCGCTATAAACAAAAAAATTGCAAAACATTTGAAAAATGTTATAATAGAAACAAAGAAACTTTTTTTTTTTTTCAAACAGGTAATTTTTCTCTTTCACTGATGTGCGTTGATGAGGCAGCACTGATGGGCACTAATAGGCGGCACTGATAGGCAGCACTAATAAGGTGGCACGGATAGGTGGCACTGATAGACAGCACTGATAGGTGGCACTGACTGGCGCAACTGCTGGGCACTGACTGGCACAACTGCTGGGCACTGACTGGCACAACTGCTGGGATGCACTGGTGGGCACAGGTGGGTGGCACTGGTGGGCACAGGAGGGTGCACTGCTGGGCACAGGTGGGCGGAACTGGTGGGTGGCACTGCTGGGCATCGATCATCAGGGCACTGATCATCAGTGCTCTGATGATCGGTGCCGATCCCTGCTCTGACAACTGCCGGTTCTCGGCAGTACTTTCCTCACGCTCTGACAGCGTGAGGAAAGTGCAGCCGAGAACCAGCATTTGCATTTCCCGGTGATAAGCGTGTCATTGGCTGTGATTGGTCTTTTACTACATCACGTGATCAGCTGTGTCCGTAGGGCACAGCGATCACGGAGATCGCTGGGTGCGCACCTCGGGGGGCACGCAGGAGAGCGCGTTCTGGGAGGACGTCATATGACGCCCTCCCAGATCTGGCCGGCCGCAGTGTAGCCGTCATTCGGCTATCTGCCATTGGCAAGTAGTTAAGGGCTGATTCACACCAGATGCAATCCAGTGCGTTTTTTTTTATTGTATCAAAAATGCATGCACAGTGTTTTTCATGTATTCCAATGGCCCTAGTTCACACCAGTGCAATCAGTTCCAGTCAGTTTCTGGTGCAGAAAAAAAGTAGAATATCCTGCATTTTGTTTCTTCACAGAACTGCCTGTAACACAGCAAAATGCATCAAAAACACATCGGAACAGTGTGTAGTGTGGACTGTAAGCAAAAATGCATCCAGAGTGCGTTTTTGTGGTGTGAACTGGCCCTTAATCTGCAGTTGGTTTTGCATTCCTTGTTGATTTCTAAATGGAGAGAAGCAGCTTTGATGCCATCAAAAGCCCTATTCCATTAAAACATTGGTTCACATTGTTTTGCCTAATGACAGGTTTACTTTAAAATATATTTAATTTAAAGGAATTCTAAGGTCACAGCATATACTTTAATTTTATGAGCATTGTAATAACAATACAAACAATAGATATATTGACAATCCAATATAAACTTTCTTTCATGTTGTGAGTTGTGCCTGTCGCATGACCGTCTCTTTCCACAACTCTCTGGATTCCCTGCATGCTTTGCAGCTTCTCCTCTGCTGTTTACTTTCCATTCCCAATGGCTCATTTAGATGTGTCAGGAAATATGAGCACCCATTAACACACCAAATGCTTTAAGATGCGTAAGTTGGTGGCATGTTTTTTTGGTGCTTTTTTGACGCCTCATTAAAAATGCTTGCCAGATGCCCCTCCCTTGTTGGTTTTCTATTGTAGCCGCTTTTGTATTATATACAATGTTGTAAACGCCATAGGGGCTTTTGTGGCACGTTTGCAGCGCGTTCATATTTGCTTCAGTGGAAGTGTTTGGGGAGCAGTAAAGCCTGCCAATAACACGTCAGGTCAATTTTGATGTGACGCTAATGTGACCATGTGAACAGCACTGCAATGTGCACAATTTTGACAGGCATTCAAAAAAGCTCACCAAATGCCTGGTTTTGAAGCTAGTAGAAACTTAGCCTAAGGACTACATACCCCATGGTCCTTTGCTGCCTGCAAGCAGGGAGTTCCTTCCTGTCCTCCTGAGATTCCTCCTCTCAGCACCTCTGTAGGTCAGAAAGCAGGCTCTGTGAAATCTGCGACACAGCAGTGCCTATGCATAGGGCATAGCGACTACGGGTCGCAGAATTCAAGGAAGTAAATGTGTGGGGACCTTCACAATGTAAGTTTACAAATGTCAAGATCGTTCAGATTAATAGAAATGGAAATATTTGTATGATTTTACATTTGACCTTGTACCCTTACCCTAGGTTCACACCTAAGCGCTTTCTGTAGCATTTTGCAGAAACGCAGTACAGTCTATTTAACATGATTTTCTATGGGACATGTTCACATCTCCGTGTTTTCACCGGTGCGTTTTTTGGAAAGGGTCCGGGACTTTTTTGAACGCAAAATGTTGCATCTTTGGTTCTATAGACTTCAATAGCAATGCTGCTGATATGCATATAGTGTGTTTTTGTTGCATTTTTTCCATCTTTTTGATGCGTTTTGCATTTTTAAATCTGCCTAGCAACAAGAAAAATAAAACATTTTTTAGGTGTGAATCTAGCCTCATATACGCTTTAACAATCAGGTACATTGGTTGCATTCATCTATCTCTGTTGTGGTGCCACACAGGCACTTGTCTCTCCTCCTCCTTCCTTGTTTTTTATATTTGTAACCTCCAAGGAAATTGCCACATGAGATTTACACTTGTTACTGTAGGTTTCTGTGACTCTTATTCCTACATTCATTGAATATGGGTCCAAAATGGTTAACAAAGACGTCTACAAGGCGAGAGTGCGGGTGATGGCTGACATCAGTTAATGAGTAAACAGCATGGGGGATTTAAAGGTTTTATTTACCCGTACTTCAAATTAATAAACAGGTGATGCTTTTATATACTGCAATAATGAAATACTCTGTAGAAATTGCGCTCTCCAACGTTTCTGACAGTAACATTGCTCAAATGGTCATGTCTCATTATTTATTGTGTCTAAATACCGGTAATCAAAGGCTTAATGTGAAGTGTTTACTAGAAGTGACCTGAAAGTTTGCAGATTTCGTAATACATTTCAGGCATCCTGGCATTAAAAGTAATTATGAATCCCTCTGTGCATCATGTACAGTGTAGTGCATTTGTTTCCATACTTGTTTATGTATTATTTTTAGACTCTGATTAGTACAGATGAAGGCAATCTTGTTTAGGTCTCTGAGATACCGGCAGTAGAGATGCATAGTTTCACTGCACTAGACGCTTTGTAGCTGTCAGTGCAGGAGCATGGACATCTGTGTGTATTTCCATCCATGGTACACAGGTTGTATGCGCCTTGTTCAGCACACAGTGCAGACTGAGCGCAAAGAAGTGTCCTGATACTTAAAGCAGATTTCCACGCAAAAGTGAAAGCTCCGCTTGTTTGGCTTCTCCCCCCCTCCACTGCCATATTTGGCACCTTTTGGGAGGGAGGGGAGAGTGGGTACCTGGTTTTGACAGGTACCCGCTCCCACTTCCGGCTCAGTTTGCCTTGGCAGAGTGACAGGAAAGTTCGGTCCCCTCCTTCCTCCCGCAGTCTCCTGGGAACTTTCACGGGTCCCAGGAGGCTGCCGGACCAATCAGGAGGCGCGACTCGCACATGCGGAAAGGGCACCAGGCTGTGAAGCTGCAAGCTGTTGCCTGGTGCTTATGGTTGAGATACCGGTGCAGTGGAGGAGAGAAGGGACGGCGCGGGTGAGTACATCGCTGGACCCCGGGACAGGTAAGTGTGTGTTTATTAAAAGTCAGCAGATACAGTTTTTCTAGCTGCTGACTTCTAATAAATACAAAAACGGCTGGAACTCCGCTTTATATCCGCTCTCCACCTGCATCACAGCCTGCATTTACCATGAACACAAATTGGATCTGGTAAAGCTGAACTCCTTGAATCTTAGAGTATTTGTGTATTTCTCCCAGATCTGTGCAGTAATACAGTGTAAGACTTTACCTCTGTGAGAGCTTCCTATAATAAAAGCTACCCATAATAAAGACCAGTTAATGTTTCTCTTTCTCCTGACTGGTCTTTTATCCTCCCCCTTCTGAAGTATGCTGCAGGCAGCCTGTAATTGGTAGATTTTTTGGACCCCTCCCACAGCTCTGCACAGTGATGATGACACCGCTACTTTTACATGTTAATATCTGTGTTTGCAGTTCCCATATCAAGCCTTGAAACAGCCCGAGGGGGCGGAGCCTAAACATGGCGGCGTCGGAGAGCACGATGTGAGTGCTCTCCGACAATCCCCGATCTGACCACCCTGAGAACCCTCAGGACTTTACTTGCGGTGCCCTACCTGAATGGGGTCTCCTGGAGGTGGGAATCCGGTGCGGTGAAGGAGGAGGAGAGCAGGAGCGGGCACGGAGCTCCGAGAAGGGATCACGCTGCAGAGACCCGAGATGAGCTGTCGGGTTGCCGGGGAAACCGAGCAGTGCGGCGGGAGCACGCTGGTGGCCGCAAAGGAGCTCTGGGTAGCTGAGACGCCGGCCGGTTCCCTGACAGGAGAGGGGAGAGGCTGGAAGAGTTCCTAAACCTGCTGTACAGAAGAGGACACATAGCTGCAAGCAACAGGAGACCCTGCAGGAATCCCCCAGAGTCACAATCCAGGAGAAACAAAGGGACGGCTGTGGATCTGGGTCGCCTCATTTGATGAGCAAGTGAAGGAGGGTGAGTGAAGAACCCATGTGTAATTATATATGTGTCCTGGACTGTGGGAAATGAGCTGCCTATAAAAGAGTGAAGGGGGATTCCCAGGGAGTTTTGGAAAGTGAAAAGAAAATAAAAGAAAGAAGAGAGAAAGAGAAATTGCTAAGTGATATTAGAGAGATCTGACCAAAATTAATGCCCCAATATACAGTCTAAAATCTCCCTCTGGTTAAAGAGTTCAGCTTGTACAGGAAGTATGAAGAATAAAAGCGTTAAAGGAAGTGGGCTTAAAGGGTCCCAGACGGGTACTATTAAAAAATATACCTCCCAGGGGAATGTGACTCCAGAAAGGGCCCATAGTGGCAATGAAAAAGGGGAAATGGAAACGAGGTTGGAAAATAGCCCCAGATTGTCACTGGGCCTGAATTGTAGCAGCCGACAGTCGATAGAAAACCCAGAGAGGAAAGATCTTGAAAAGGATTTACAAGTGCCGAATAAAAGAGAGATGGCCGAAATGTTTAAAAACTTGGAAAAAACTTTTAAGCAAGAAATGACAAATATTCGACAGGATTTAGGGCACCTGCTAAAGAGAATGGAAGAAATGGAGGAAAAAATTAATAAACACACCCAATTTATTTCAGGCCTAGAAAAAAGGGCTGCTATGATGAGGAATACGCAGAAACAATTGCTGTATAAAATAGAAGTACAAGAGAACAGGAATAGGAGAAGCAACTTGAGGATAAGAGGAATCCCAGAAAATTTGAAAGGGAGAGAACTTCAAGAAATAGCCTGTAAAATGTCAAACTCCATTATGGACAGACCTGAAACAGATGTAATTAAATTGGATGGAGTATATAGAACAGGAAAGTTCCATCATGGTAATGAGAAGGCAAAACCCAGAGATGTAATTGTTCAGCTGCATAATTATGGAGATAAGGAAGAGATTTGGAAAAGGACTAAAGGAAGAACAACTATTAAGTATGGAGATATAAATATTCAGATATTTGCGGACTTATCGTATGAGACATTGTGGAGAAGGAGATCCTTGAAACCCCTATTAGAGCAGATGAGAACACGGAATGTTCAATATAGATGGGGTAACCCAGAGTGTTTAATCGGATGGAAGAATGGTGTAACAGCATATCTGAGATTTCCTGAGGACTTGAGAGACTTCTGCGATAGACTGGAATTGCATAGAATAAGGATCACTGGGTGGGAAACAGAGGGAGAGACAGGCAATGGGGGAGAAGAGGAATGGCAGACAGTAGGTAGGGGGGAGGTAGGGAGGAGTTAGAGGGGATAATGTGATTTTTTTTTTTTTTTTTTTTGTTATATATTCCTCTTTATCTCTTTCAACCACACCGCAAAAGTGGAAAGATGTGGAGAGAACGAGGGTAATCGGGGGTGGTTGGAGGTGGGAAAGCTGTACATGGGAGGAGTTCAACCCCAAGGTTTTTAAAAAAAAAAAAAAAAAATCAAAGGTGGTCTTATACCCACAAATGATTGATAGGCAATTTGAAGGCCTAAAAAATGGGGGGCGGGAGGGGGGGTGGAGGGAAGGGCGAGGGGGGGGGAGGGAGGGGGGCGGGTTGGGAGAATGGGAGGGAGGGGGGAGGGGACAGGAGTTGGGTGGGAGGGAAGTGAGGAGGTATTGGGTCAATACTCTGCATGACAGAAGGGATAAAGAGGAAGAGGCAATCTGGAAGAGAGATGGAGTTAATTGGGAATGATGGAAGAAATACAGTTTATAACCTATAATGTGAACGGGCTGAGTTGTCCAGGGAAGAGATTTAGGTTGTTTAATGAGTTACATCATAGGGCTACGTCAGTGGTATTTTTACAGGAGACGCACTTTGAGATAGAGGCAAACGTGAAATTGAAATCCAAACACTACCCAACATGGTACTATGCAGATTCTCCAATTAAAAGAGCAAAAGGGGTCGCAATAGGTTTGGCAAAGAATATGAGATTTGAGCTGGAGGATAGAAGAACCGACCCGGAGGGGAGGTTTTTATTCTTAAAAGGTAGACTTCAGGGGATTGAGTGTACTTTAGCCAATATATACTGCCCTAATAAAAACCTGGAGATGTATATGAAGGGTCTGTTGAAAAAATTAATGGAATTCAAAAAAGGGCGCTTGATAGTAGCTGGAGACCTAAATTTCTGTATGGACCCACAAAAGGATAATACCTCTTCCGTGCAAAGAGAGGGGAGTAGGTCTCTGAGAGCTTTGAAAAAAGTGATGCATGAATATCAACTAGTGGACACCTGGAGAATAATGCATATGAAAGACAGAGACTATACCTTCTTCTCTAATGCACATGAGATATATTCGAGATTAGATTACATCTTAATAGACCATCAACTTATAGATCATCTGGTTAAAATTGACATAGAGACAAGGACGTTCTCGGATCATGCTCCGGTCGTAATGAAAATGGGATGGGGAAGAAGGTGGACTGGAGGATTAGGGTGGAGGTTAAATGAGGTTCTTCTTCTGGATGAGGATGTAGTTCAGAAAATCGAGAAAGAGATTAAGGTATACTTTAAGGAGAACGAAACAGAGGAAGTATCGATAGCTACAGTCTGGGAAAGCCACAAGGTATTCATAAGAGGAATCTTGATTGCGGCTGGAGCAAGGAAGAAAAAGGAAAGAAGAGAGAAGGTCAGCGGGCTTTTAAAAGAAATATTGGACTTGGAGCAGATCCATAAGAAGAAAATAACAAAAGATACGAGACAGAAGTTATTGGATAAAAAAGATGAGCTAGAGAGGTTGATGGATGAGGAGAAGAGAAGAGTATACAACAGGGTTTTGAACGAGAGATATAGATGGGGAGACAGACCAGGAAGATATCTAATGAGAGCTTTGAATAAAAAGAAAAATAGGAACTATATAGAAAAGATAAAAAGTTCAAAGGGGGAGTTGGTCCACTCAAATAAAGAGATTATTAAAGTGTTTACGGAGTATTACAAAAAGCTATATAATATTAGTCCCCAAGGCCCTCTAAAAGTAGCTCAAGAGGGAACTAATGAAAAAAAGATGACATACTTAAAAAATGCGGGATTACCAAAACTAAATGAAGCACAGTTGAACTCCCTAGACGCAGAAATTTCCCAGGAAGAAATTAAAATAGCATTAAAAAGCACAGGGGGGGGGGAAAGCCCAGGCCCGGATGGCTATACAGTTAAGTACTATAAGAAATTTAGTGAAGTACTGTTACCCAAGCTGGAGAAATATATGAATGCTCTGGGAGGTGGGATGGAAGTGAGGAGAGAATCCCTACAGGCCCATGTAGTACTTATTCACAAGGAGGGAAAAGATCCATCTCAGTGCTCCAGCTATAGACCTATCTCATTATTGAACACAGACACTAAACTGTATGCAAAGGTGTTAGCAAACAGGTTGAGGGATCTGATGCCTGAATGGATCCATGGAGATCAGGTGGGCTTTGTACCGGGGAGAGAAGGTAGAGATAACGGCTTGAGAACCCTGATGCTTACTCAGAAAAGTAGAAAAGGGAAAGCCCCGGTGGTGCTCTTGTCAATTGATGCAGAGAAGGCATTTGATAGAGTGGACTGGGGCTTTATGATGGACAACTTAAAAGTGCTGGGGATAGGCGATAGAATGCGAGAGTGGATAAGTAAATTATATAGGGAGCCTACTGCAATCATCACGGTAAATGGGGAGAGATCAGAACCCATTGGAATGTCTAATGGTACAAGACAGGGCTGTCCACTGTCCCCTCTGCTATATGTATTGTCACTCGAACCTCTGTTGTCAATAATAAGAAATAGTGGATCGGTAAAGGGAATTCAGATAGAATCCACAGAACATAGAGTAGCGGCCTTTGCGGACGACTTATTGTTCTATGTGGGGAATCCCCGAATAACTCTCCCAAATATAATGAAGATTCTGAAGGAGTACGGTGAACTATCAAATTTAAAAATTAATCCAACGAAAACAGAGATCCTGAATATTAATATATCAAAGAATGAAAAAGAAAAACTACAAAAAGAATTCCCCTTTATATGGAGAGAAAAAGAGATAAAATACCTAGGAATAAAACTCACTGCCTCATCTAAGCATTTGTATAGATTAAATTATATCTCTTTGATAAATGAGATCAGGGAAGATTTAAAAAGACTAGAAGGAGGAAATCCATCCTGGATAGGACGTATAAACCTAGTTAAAATGGTAATTATGCCTAAAATACTGTATAGATTTCAAATGGTACCAATCAAAATTCCAGAAGCCTTCTTTAAGATAATGAAAAAAATGTTAACAAGATACACATGGAAGAATAAAAAACCTAGAATAGCATATGAAACATTGAGTAGGACTAAAGAGAAAGGGGGAATGGGTCTACCAGATGTCAAGAGATACTATAAAGCAGTGGTTTTAGCAAGAATATATGACTGGACATTTAACCATAAGGGGAAAAGCTGGGTAACAATTGAAAATGATCTTAGTGGCATTAGATTGAGTCAGATGATATGGGTTCCACCACAGTTCAGGGGAATTAAAGAAAGCACAAGTATCTACACTTTAAATGTCTTTAGGGTATGGGACAATTTACACAAAAACATGAAATGGGAATTTAATTCTATATTAATGCCTCTCACAAATACTGAGTACTTTCCCCTGGGAAAGAATAAGATATCAGGGAGATGGTTTAGAAAGGAGGATACCCAACTGAGAGATGTTTTGGTGGAGGGGGAACTGAGATCACTTAAAGATTTAATAGAGAAGAAGGGAGATATTTTTATTAGAATAGATGAGTGGAAATATCATCAATTGAAATGTTTTATTGGAAATCTACCGAAACCCCTGAGATTAAAACAGGACTGGAATATGTTTGAAAGGTTGTTAGAGACACGTAGGGATGGGAAGCACGGTATTTCAAAAGTGTATAGAATACTCACAGAATTGGACACAAACACAAATTTAATTTTTATAACAAAATGGGAAAGGGATATGGGAGTTGGGTTTGATGAAGATAGACAGAGAAAGATGTTTAGATTGATACACGATAATGTTAGTATGAGAGAGGTTGAGGTTAATTATAAGTGTGTGACACGATGGCACATTACACCGAGTGTAGAGCACAAAATGAATGGGGAAAATACAAATATGTGTTGGAGAGGATGTGGAGAGATAGGCATGATGTTTCACATATGGTGGGAATGTCCAAAAATCCAGGCATTTTGGAAGACAATAGTCAAATTGATTGAAGAAATAACTGAAATTGACATAGGGTTAGACCCAACGACGTGCCTCCTACACAATGTGGAGACATCTGTAAATAAATATAAAGATTCAGGTATATGGTACTTCTTGAATGCGGCGAAAGGGCTGATACCTAAGTTTTGGGGGAAATCTGAGGTACCGAAGGAGGAAGACTGGATTAATAGAGTAAACCAGATAGGTAGAATGGAAAGATCATACCATATGCAGGAAGATAGGATGAGAGTTTATTTTAGGAGATGGGAAAAGTGGGAAAGAGCAGGATTGAAAGTGAAATATAGGAAAATATGAACTAGGATGTTAGCAAAAAATTAACAAGCCTCAAGAGATTAGAATGGGCTAGAGTCTGCAGAGGGGGAGGAGGGGGGATGAGGGGCGGGAAGGGGGGGTAGTGGGATGGGAAAGAAAAGAGTTTTTAGTAAGGGAAAGGTAGAAATGTTATAAATGTTTATTTGTATGAGAATTATTTCCCTTTTTGGGCTTTTGTATTAATATGAAAAAATTTAATAAATATTTAAATAAAAAAAAAAAATCTGTGTTTGCAAAGACTTTTAGTGCACACAGAGTAGATTTATACCCTTAGTGACTATTGAGGAACGTATTTAAATGAGAGTTTTTGTGCCCAGAGCTCACCTTTTTAGGGTAGATTCACATCTATGTGCGTCGGGAATGCATGCAAAATTGTGTGCTTTGGCAACATGGGTCAAAAGACAGAAGGTGAAAACGCCGCACACCAGAACCCAGCCACCATATAGAGAGGTAAAGATACCACTTTATCTCTTAGATTGTAAGCTGCAAGGAGCAGGGCCCTCCTAACTCTCTTGTATTGAACAATATTGTTGCTGTATGTCTCCTGTTATATTGTTAAGCGCTGAGCAAGTTGTTGGCGCTATATAAATCCTGTATAATAATAATAATATCCAGGGTCGGTGCTACCACTAGGCAAGTTAGGCGGCCGCCTAGGGCACACTGCCATTTAGGGGCACAGCCATGGCCACTGGTTTCCCTACTCTCTGCTATGACCGGATCTAGGGGGGTGCTGGGATAGGCTTTGGGGAGATTTGGGTAAGGTGGATTTTATCCTGGGAAGGGTAATTTGGGGGGGGGTTTAGATAGAGGAGGGATTTGGAGGAATTTGTCCTTGGTGGGGGGGATTGGCTGGAAAAAAACCCCAGAACTAGTGGGTTTCTAGAGGAGTTTTTTTAGCTGTAAAAACGCTCTAACGCTGAAAAACGCGGCAAAACACAGCAAACCGGTGTTTTTGGACTTTTTTTGACACCCCTCGCCCCCACCAAAATTTTTTTTGGGGGTAAAAAAACCCCACAAACACAGAAAACCGCTAAAGCAAAAACGATAACGCTGAAAAACTCAAATTTTTATCGTGACTTCAAGTGTGCTTGAGGGCTTAAAGCGGGTCAAACTGTCTGGGCTGAAGGCATACTCCTGGCAGCACGGATTGTTCATTCAGTGATTAGTGAGCCGTCTGTGGCCTGTAAATACAGGCACATGGATCACACAGCATCCTACACTTTTATGAATGAACCATTTTTTTCCTCCTTGCCTCTGCCGGTTCTGGGTAGGGTGACTACTGATCCAGCGCTGCAATACCCCTTCAAGATTGATGTTATCTTCTTCTGGAATCTAAAAGGACTTCTCTACTGGTCATGTCAAATGTCCATGTCATGCAGGCTCTGATGTGGACACCTGAGGAAGGACCCTTCCAGGAAGTAAAAAGAAGAGAAGGCTCAGGGCTGCAGTGTGGCTGCTGCTTAAGGTAAATAAAAAGGGAATTTAGAAAGGAACTCTATTTTTTTTTTTTCTTTAACCGCTTGCCCTCCTGAGGATTTACCCCCCCCCCCTGCAGCACCTTTTTTTGCATTACGACGCTGCGTTACTTTAACTGACAATTGCGCAGTTATGCAACGCTGCACCCAAATTAAATTTCCGTCCTTTTTTTTCCCACAAATTGAGCTTTTGTTCAGTGGTATTTGATCGCCTGTGCGGTTTTTATTTTTTGCTCTATAAAAAAAAACCCAACAATTTTGAGAAAAAACAGTATTTTTTTGTTTTTGCTATTAACCTCCTTGGCGGTATTCCCGAGTGTAGCTCGGGGTAAAATTTCAGTACCAAGATCGGTAACCCCAAGCTACACTCGGGCTTACCATGTGGCGTTCTCCGGGGGTCCCTGCAGAACTTACCTTGTCCTTCGCTCCCGCGATGTGTCCCCTGCAGCGTCCCCGGCCATCTCCTCCGGCCGATGCCGGCATCCGGCTTCTGTGTTCCCTGTGACGTCGAGATGTACGGGCGCCGGAACCGGCGGGAAATTTGACATTTTTAAAAAATATTTTTGCTGTCATTGCTTTTTCAATGCATTTCACATACATTTTGTCCCTACTGCTTTGTCCTGCGCCCTGCCTGCATTTTGACTGTTCTTTCTGCCTGGAAACTTAGAAAAGTCCATGGCGTCCAAAAAGCGTCCCTTTACGTCAAAAGCGGTTTTAGACCAGCGATAGTAAATCAGAACCACTTGCAGAATTGAATGATAATGATTTGTGGGGAAATTCGTCATCAGACACTGAAAACGATTCTGCGACTTTGCTCAGCGATGTGCGAATTTGCCTCTGTATTTCAAATTTCAGTGTTTTTGGTTTGATTATATTATTGAATTAAATTTATTATTATATTATTATTTTTTATGATTATTTATTAAATTATAATTTATGATTTTGTGTTTCAAATTTTATCCTACCCGGGATGTTTAATAGACTCTTGTTCGGACAGATTTCAGTGAGTTATTCCTAAAAATTACAGCCTACAATAAAAAACTACATATTTCTATGCAAAAAAATGGTACCGCTTTCAGCGCAAAAAATCGGAAAGAATCATACCGCCGAGGAGGTTAAACATGCTCAGTAAAAGAATTTTAAAAATCAAATTTCGTCATAAATTTAGACCAAAATGTATTCTGCTACATGTCTTTGCTAAAAAAAAAATCCCTATACGTGTAAATTAATTGGTTTACAAATGGTGGTATATATACTAGTAATGGCGGCAATCAGCAACTTATAGCGGGACTGTGGTGGGCATTCTTACACTGGGGGGAGCTGACGTGGTATCACTGACATCCCCAGTGACAGCAATACAGTGATCAGTGCTACAAAAAAGCACTGACACTGTACTGGGCAGGAAGGGGTTAACATCTGGTGCGATCAAAGGGTTACCTGTGTGCTGTGTGCCGTTTTTACTAAGTGCTGTGTGTGTGCTTCACTGTAAGCACACTACTTTGTGTTGGTCTGCTATGCAGAGCCATACAAAGTAGTGTGCAGGAGCTGACAGGGAGAACTGTTTTGTTTACAAACAGTTACCCTCCGCAATGGAGATGCTCGGTAATCACTGGGCACCGGAGTATATACACATGATTTTGCGCACCCGTGATGCCCTGTAGCAGTATTTCTACTATAGGGCAGACAGGAAGCGGTTAAAGCAGTCAGAAGGGGGTGGGAGATGAGACCGATCTTGGGGTGGGACTTTAAAGTGTGAAGGCTGGTGCACAATTGCTGAATACGGACTGATTCAACAGAACTGTCTGACATTCAGCTCGTGTACAGCAGCCTGTCTGACTTTGTTGAACAGGTATGCTGGAAAATCAGTATCCAATCAGTGCGTTCTGGTGGGGGGCAGTCCCAGTCCCCCTGCAATAACATAATAGGTCAGCCTAGTTAGGACGGCGGCCTCTCAATTAATTTTTTTTTTTTGTTATTCAGCCTGCTGGGTTGAACAAAAAACTCTTCTCATGTGTACCGAGTATAAATTCACCAAAACCAAAAAACTGCCTATGCAGGTAAAGGGTATGTGTAGATAAAAACAAAATGTGCACCTCTGACCAGTGCTAATATTGCCCTTGCTATTGGCGTAGGCCTTTTACTTACCTCCTGATGCCTGACTGAAAAACTCCCAGAGACGGCATAGTCTTGTCCTGCTTGTTGCTAGGGTGTTGCTAAGTTACTCCCAACTAATTCAAAATTTCTCACATACGCTCTCTCTCTACTGTTGCAGTACCTCTGAGCTCAGCGATGCTGTGATGGAGGAGATAGTGGATCACACAAGTGTGGGGATTTGAATGCTTACTGATGGTGGAAGTGGGCAGTAACAGCTGGGAGTGTCTTAGCAACATCCTAGCAACAAAGGCAGGATAGTATGATGCTATCTGTGGAAGTTTTTCAACCATGCTTTGGTAGGTATGAGAATGTCCTACTTCTATAGCAAGGGAATTATTCAACTTTAGACAAAGCTGCACAGTTTGTTTTTATCTACAGAGGCCCCTTATCTGCACAGGTATTTTGTTGGTAAAGGTGAACCAACCCTTTAAGCTGCAACAGTACATTATCATACCTATCAACGTTCTGAGGTGGGAAAGAGGGACACAATAAGGCCACACCCCTACAATGCCCCATGAAGAATTATTTTGCATAATTTAGTGTTCTTTTCTTCACCACTACTTTTCCTTTCTATCGGCTTTTCATAGAAAAAATACAAATAACTTACAGGTTGGGTGGAAGGCTTAGAGCAAACAAAGAGCTCATTCAGATGCGCTTCTGTCAGTGAGGATCTGGGAGAAACTAGTCCCGTGCACACGCCTTGTGTGCGAACAGATAGACCCTGCAGATAGTTTGCATCCAGGGCTGATGGATCAGGCCATATACTAACCAGGCGCAGCTAATCATCCAGTCTGCAAACAGTACTAGCAAAAAGTGGTGCTGCGTCCAGATGAATGAGCTCTAATAATTTTGATAAATGGTGCATTTTTTAATAAAGGCGTATACATAAGTCAAAAAGAGGGGCAGCTAAGGAAAGGGGCAGAGGGACTTGGTCTCATTCAAAAGAGGTACAGTACCTCTAAATGAAGGATGGCTGGGAGTTCTGCATTTGTGTAAAAATACATTTTGTATATAAAAGTGACATATCCAGCTAGTGCTGGTACAGGGCCCTCTGACACCAGAGGCAAGGACACCAAAGCGTGCCTTCCCCTCCAGCTGTTTAATGTGGCACTACAAAAACTAATCTGAACTCAAAACTTTTATATACAAATGGTAAAAAGGGAATTGAATGCGCTAATAACGAAAAAAAAGGGGCTAACTAAAATGTTTGCTAGAAATTTTAGTGTTAAAAAAACTAATCAGGGTTAACAAACTTTATTCTGCGATTTGTCCTTTTTTATAAAGGCCCTAGAATCATGTTTCTTGTACAAAGCATTTTTTTAACTTTGGCACTGTACACAAACCTTTGAAGGATAAGTTCACCTTTAGGAGCATGGTACATGTTACACCAATATTTATGGTATAACCTGCTCCTAGGCACTCAGCGCTGTCTGCTCTGTGACAGGGGGCAGGGGATTCTCTCCCCGCACCCACTGACACATTTTGAAAACAGCATTGCTGTGTAGGGCTCCAAACACAAAGCCGCATCATTCATTCACAGAGTTCTGTGAACAAAGAAACTACATGTACTGCCTGCCACCTCAGCATAATTTTGAGTAATAGCTTCATTCCTGTCTCTTCCTAACAATGTAACTTTGTAGAACACGTGGGGTATCACTAGACCTTCACAGTGGTCTGTGCTGACTTGGCTCGGGGAGGGTCTTCAGGAATAGTCCTTTTAAGAATGTGGAGGTTTGCGAGGAGTGCGGTGCATGAACAGAAAATCTAGGAAACTCCAGCCAGTTGAAGGACATAGATATAACATAAAACATAGCTAGCTCATTTCAGGGCATTGAAGCTCCCGTCTTCAAGCTCTAGTAGTGTTAGACTACAGTGCCTCTGACTATTAAATCTGTGTCCTAATGTGATAATGGTGTGTCTGCTGTGCTCGCAGTGGAATATAGCCAGCTGTGATATGGCGCAGTACACCACAGCTGGCACAGCAGACACTATGGAACACCGTTTTCATATTAGAACACAGACTGCAGTGCCCACAACAGTGACTGATACAAACCATACCCAGCCCAATACTAGGCTTTTGACATTTTGGTCAACTCAGACTGTACCATATACTGAACTCATGCAGGTATGTACGTATGCCCTTGATACTGAGGGTTCCAGGGTTCTCCTGTCTAAATATAATCTGTGACACCCCTTTTAAGCTCCTCCCTAATTAAATCCTTAAACCTACTCCCACCCAAAACAATGATTTAAGGAATATGTAAACCCAACATTTCATATTTCTGAGATGTGCCTGTTGTACCATGTGCTGTTCCTGCCAGTGCTTCTGTTTTCCTATTAAAACCTGACAACACTAAGCAGGAGAACATACCGTGGTCAGTTTTCTAGCTGTGATGGGAATTCAGTGTGCTGTCCTCCAATGATCAGTCTTGTCCTGACATGCCCCCTCTGCACAGTCATTCACTGGGAAGATCAGTGTACTGTTGTAACCCCCCCCATCTCTTTCCCAGCTGAGAACAGAGGGAATGTGATCACTAAAAATAAATCTAATCTGCAAAAATAAGCAACAAAACACGCCTTTTCCTTATCTCTGTGCAGTGCCAAATAAAATAACTCTAATATAACTGTTGTATATCAAAACTTCATTTTGCCATACATAAAAAATTATAAATGTATATATACCCATGCCAAATATAAGTGACAATGTGCCCTTTAAACAAAAGTGCCCATATAGTGTCCAAAAATAACAACACTTGGTTTTCTGGTATAAAGATTTACTATGGAAAGGAATCAAAAGTGAACATTGTGTGATAATTGGTGTATAAACCAATATACTGAAAGATCACATGTGGATATTTTTGGTCAGTTTTGTTTAAAGGACACTTTGTTGCTGATATTTGGCACCGGATTTTATACTGTATTTACATTTTATGTATGGTGAGATTACGTTTTTATAGACCATGTACAACAATTATTTAAGAGTTATTTTAGCTCCTGGATACTGGAATTTTGACACTCAAAATTGCACAGAGATCACCTGTAGAATTCAGAACTGACACGTTTGTGCTTTCATCCATCAATCAGATTCCTCTGTACACATTATTGTTAGTTACTTGCTACAGGTGATTAACGCACAAGCATTTTCAGCTTCCCATCTGGTGTCTGTAGAGCTGGATTTATTTCCAGTCTGCTGCTAGGTAAGCAGTAATTATATCAGTTTAGTTCAGGCTGCTTTACGGCTCTGTCATGTATTTGAGCTCATCAGTATAAAGAAGCATTTTGTTTAAAGAACCCCTAGGTGACTTAGAGTATTGAACCAATAGACAGCCAGGGGACTAGTATTTTCAAAATCAGCTCAGCAATGTTAGCCTACAAATCTTTTTTTCTTAGAACAAGTTTCTTTTAAATTTTATGATATTTTTTGACACTTTTTTCCAGAATAACGTTTGACTGCACTTAACACATAAAAGTGTATGTTGCTTGTGTAATCAGATGCAGTGTCTTCCCACCAGTTCTCTTGTTAGTTAATGTCGCAGGAATGTTTTGCCATAACTCCGGGGCTTCTTGCGATTGTCACTCCATATTCTCATAAACTACTGTAGTTGCATATAGAATTTGTTCTAACAAATATCTCATAGCCTGTTCCTGTCTGTAATTCAGGGACTAGAAATAATGCTGTGGGGTACAATGACCATGAAATGGCCCCTAAAGGGTCATTGGATGACAGGCACGGTTCTAAAAGCCATGAGAGCCATGGGCAAAGTTGAGGAAAGGTCATCAAACAGCAATGCTGCGGGTACTCAACTGAACAGAAAGCAGTAACTCGTTCTTTTTCATAGGATTTCTATAGGATCAAACAGATATTAAAATACCATCCTCAATACTGTTTTAGGGCATTTGTTTAGGACCAGCATTGTTCCATTGACCTAGTCCTTTGGCTCTGTTTCTTGTTTGCTGTAAAATACTGTTAAATATTACTAGCTTTCTACTCTGTGGCGAAACAGTCGAGACCAAAGTTCTCTTTGATATATATATAAAACACATACACTGTATGTATATTCTGTATATACTATACCAATGCAGATAAGCATTTCCTGCCTAAGAAGTCACTTTAAAGGTGTTAATTGATGGTTAGTAAGTCACTATGCCCCCAAAACTTGTACCTTCAAAAGCAAGTTATGCAGTGGCAGACATTGCTCACCCAAGAGTCCCTGAGTGAGAACACATTTTGGACTACTACCAAAGTACAAATATTTTTTTTGTTTTGATAACTAGATGGTTTGATGTAAAATAGCCTATATGATAGAGTGAGAGGGTCTCAGCACCTATCCAACTCCTTTCTAGTATGAATGGGACCCTAAGTCCCAGAGAGCGCTTTTAACTTATCATGGCATAAAAGGTATCCAGGTTAACTGATGACCTTGTAGTGCCCCCATGAATCCTAAGCTAATGCTGTATACAACACTTCAAAGTTGACATTAAACCCCACTCCCTTCTGGCATTAAAGCGTATCTAACCCCAAGGTCAAAAATTTAATGCATTGTACAAACATTTTATGCATTGCAGCTTGTCTTTCCTAGGATGTGGTGGCTGAATTTTTTCCAGTTGTTTTTTTTTTTCTACTTTAACCACTTGAGCTCCAGAGGATTTACCCCCCTTAATGACCAGGCCTCCTTTTGCTACTCGGCGCTGCACTAATTCAACTGATAATTGCGCAGTCATGCAATGCTGCACCCAAACTAAATTTACGTCCTTTTTTTTACACAAATAGAGCTTTCTTTCGGTGTAATTTGATCACCTGTGCGCTTTTTTATTTTTCACGCTATAAACAAAAATAGGCCAAAAATTTTGAAGAAAAACAATATTTTTTATTTTCAGCTATAAAAAATATATAGTAAACTCAAAGTTGGTTATAAATTTAGGCCAAAATGTATTCTGCTACATGTTTTTGGTAAAAAAAATCCCAATAAGTGTATATTGATTGCTTTTTGTGGAAGTTATAGCGTCTACAAACTATGGTATAAATACTGCAATTTACGCCATTTTTTTGCTATACAGCGCTGCGCTAGTTTAATGGACAATTGCGTGATCATGCAATATGGTACATAAATGAAATTTACATCCTTTTTTTCCCACAAATTGAGCTTTCTTTTGGTGGTATTTGATCGCCTGTGCGGTTTTTATTTTTTGCGCTATAAAAAAAAAAGGCTGACAATTTTGAGGAAAAAAAAAACAATATTTTGGACTTTTTGCTATAAAACATGTCCAGTAAAAAAAAAATGCAAAAATCAAATTTAGTCATAAATTTCTGCCAAAATGCATTCTGCGACATGTCTTTGCTAAAAAAAAAACCCAATACGTGTAAATTAATTGGTTTATGTGAAAGTTATAGCGTTTACAAATGGCGGGAAAGATACTGGGATTTTTAGGGTTTTTTTTATACGAATAATGGCGGCGATCAGGGACTTATGGCAGCGACCAGCGACTTATGGCGGGACTGCGGCGGACATTTTGACATTGGGGGGTACTGACTTGGGGTCACTGACATCCCCAAAAACACTAATACAGTGATCAGTGCAAAAAAAAAAAAACTGACACTGTACTAATGGCAATGGGGAGGAAGGGGTTAACTTTTTATTTTGCAGGGAAGGGTTATAGGAGTGAGGGGAGTGTTTTACTAGGGGGCGGGGGTGTGTGCTGGACGGGACAAGGCTGATCGAGAAAGAGAAACTGTTCTTTCTCGATCAGCTCATCCTCGAGTTGAGAAGGAAGTGACAGACAGCACAGCTACTGCAGCTGTGCTCTCTGTCACTGTTTGCCGCCGATCGCCGGGACATAGCCACTAAGGAGTGGCTGTGACCCGGCGACTGACATCTGCGGCAGTGATCCGCGGGACAAATAGGGCGGCGGCGCGCCTCGCACGCGCGCCCCCTATTTGTTTACAAAACACTTGTCTTAAAACGTGGTTTTGCCTGTGAGTGCCGCCGTATACGTACAGTGGCTGGGCGGCATGTGGTTAATTTACACTTGGTGATCTTGCCAGAAACTAACTTCCTGTCTTAGGATGACAACCATACAGTATCTAGGAAGAGCAGCATTGTAACTCTTAGGGCTCGTTCACACTTGACTAATTCCTAACGCCTGCAAATGCCCCTATAGCGTTTGACAGGCGTTTGGGAAGCGGTTTTAACACTTCTCAAATGCCCCCCAAGTGCCCTATGCGCGTTTTTGAGGTGTTTGCCAAGCATTAAAACCGCACCACAAATGCCTATAATGAAGTTTAATGGTATTAACGCTCCGCAAACACTTCGCAAACGCCTGCCAGGCGTTTGAGGAGCGTCACCATAGACTTGAATGGGAGGCTTCAGCACCTCCTGACTGGACATGAGGTGTCAATTTTGCCGTGACTCTAAAGCTTCAGTGTGAACAGCACTGTGTGCTGCCATGTGCAGAATTTTCATAGGCATTTGAGAAGCGTTACAAAACGCTTCCCAAACGCCTGTCTGATGCCTGCTGACAAAGCTGAACTTAGCCTAAGGTGAGAGTGTTAGGGCTGTATAACACCTACTCCACTCCATAACATGGGGAGAGATGACTGTAGTTAACAGAGATGGCTGAGATCAATTCTAACTAATAACTGTCTTCAGAGGAAGAATGATCACACTGTTCAACAGGTAAAAAGTTTTGGGCATAAAATTAGCTAATCTTACATAATTTTGGGGTGCTGAAAACGAAAATGACCCTAAAAAATGTTGATTGGCTCTAGTTTCCATGATATATTCACCCATCTAATGACGTAAGCCATTCAAAATTATGATGCAACTTCAGCTGCATATTGCGCAATTGATACTGGTGACCAATAGAAAATTGCATGTATACTGAGATGATGCAATATTAGCCTTTAATTGCATCACTTCACTGCATAAAAGCTGCAGTATCTGTAGCTGATTGTAGTTCGACAGCGTCTTTACATTTCGTTTTATGCTTATATAGGCTACTCAGTAATGCCTCGAACTTGTGTGAATAAAGCAGATAATTTCTGCTATATCTGCGGTGAAATAACTTTTATCTCACAAAAAAGGAGGATAACAGGAATGATTAAGAAAGCCTATAACTTGTATTTTGGCTGCAAGATAGGAGACCAGGACAAGAGCTGGGCACCACATATATGCTGCAATTCTTGTGGGACGGCACTGGAGCAATGGTTGAATGGAAAAAAGGCATCTATGCCTTTCGCTGTGCCAATGATTTGGAGAGAGCCAACAGATCATGTTAGTAATTGTTACTTTTGTATGGTGCCTCCAATTGTAAAAGGGCTAAATAAGAAGAAAAAGTTATCTGTGCACTATCCAAATATTCCATCGGCAATACGTCCAGTTCCTCATGGAGAGGGGCTACCAATTCCTAAAGCACCAGAATCCTTCGTGGTTGAGTCAAGTGAGGAAGAACCTGAAGCGTGTAGTCATCAACCGTCAACCTCACATGACCCAGACTTTCTTCCATCCACACCCACTGAACCACACCTCATTACACAAGTGGAATTGAGCGATCTTATCAGAGACCTGGATCTTCCGAAGAACAAGGCAGAGCTTTTGGGGTCAAGACTACAACAGTGGAATCTCCTAGCAAGTGATGTTCGTACGTCTTTCCTCGAATACAAGAGAAAAGCCAAGAGAAGCAAAACCGACACAAACTGAAGACAAAACTAGTGAGAATCCTAAGTATTAAAATGATTCAACTTAGCTTATGGCTATAATTTTTCTTGGTAATCCTATGCAATATATTATGCCATTTAGGCTTTGTTATGTAGTCAATATCACTTGCTTTATATTTGTGGAAAGACATCTATCTATATAATTATTGTGCATTATGTAGTCATTACACCTATAGTAGAAAACTTTCCGTTTACAGAAAAACTAGAGCCAATTGACAAATTTCATTGTTATATTTGAACTCAGAATGTGAAATTCATTAATAAATGGATCCTTTTGTTTCCAAAACTGGCAAAAAAAAAAAATTTGTTGAACAGTGTCATTAAAGAGGACCCCCCATGCCTATATTCTGGCGGGCACTCGGTAGAGAGGAGGAGTCTGAAGCTCTACCAGGGAACCCAAGAAGAAGAGGTTCATGGCCGCTCTGTTCAATTCCATTGCCCAGAGCAGGTAAGTATATCTGTTATTGAGAAAAAAAACGCCAAAAAGAAAAAAAAAAGCAAAGCATTTACAATCACTTTACCAAACCATGAGAGAGCAAACAAGAGCACCAGCTAAGCGGCACCAACAATTTTCCCTCTTTGAAGTTCAGTAAGCTCTGACATGACTCCGTATCACTAGCAGCCAGGGGCGGACTGACCATTTGGAAACTCGGGCACTGTCCCAGAGCCCGGGGTTAGTAGGGGGCCCCATGAGATGCCCCTGGTACCTTTTTCATAGGCTTTTTTGAGTTTGGGCAAGGTCACAGGGGCCCCATGAGCTGTCAGTCCGCCCCTGCTAGCAGCACACATTGTGAATGATGAAAGTGAGGCTTCCCACCAGTTAGCTAGGTGTCTCACCGAGGAAGCAAAAGAATGATACCTCACTTGCACTTTCAAATCTAAACATGTCGTCAGTTTCACACTTACAAATTATGTAGTGTTTCCATTTTTTGTCCAACCCCTGTAACTCGCTGTATCCTGTATTCTGTGTGTATGCATTTTGCATTGTGAATACAATGTGGAAAAGCCCAAAGAGAAGGTCTGATATGTCCTTTACTGAGTCAGATCTATAGCTCTGCAATCAGCAAATCTCATGCTTTGACTTCAAAGGACAGAGGTATACCGCTCAGGCAAACAATCCAGATCAATGCACAACAGGTGAAGGCTCTGGCTCGCCACCACATACGATGCAACAGGAAGAAGGGTCAGCCACACATCAGGGGATAGATGAATATAGTGTGTATTTATTGATCCATAGGACACACAAAACACCAGGACATGAATACAGGACCTGTTAACGTGTGTCACGCGATCTCGTGCTTAACCTCCCTAGCGGTCTGATTATGTCAGTATTTCTGTGCTCAAAGCGGTACTTTTTTTGCATGAAAATAAGTCGTTATTTTTTATTATAGGTCTGTAATGTTTAGGAATAACTCACTGAAATCTGTCCGAACAAGAGTCTAGTAAACATCCCGGGTATGATAAAATTTGAAACACAAAATCATTAATTATAATATAATAAATAGTCATAAAAAATAATATAATAAATTTAATTCAATAATATAATCAAACCAAAAACACTGAAATTTGAAATATAGCGCCAAGTTCGCACATCACTGATCTTAGTTGCAAAATCGTTTTCAGTGTCTGATGACGAATTTCCCCACGAATCATTATCACTCGGGACAAAATGTATGTGAAATGGTTTGATACAGTAATGTTATACTATGAGATTTTAGTGTATTTAGTGAATATCGCCCTGATGCTCACAGGGAACGAAAGACAGATGCTGGCATCGGCCGGAGGAGATGGCCGGGGACGCTGCAGGAGGGACATCGTGGGAGCGAAGGACAAGGTAAGTATATGAGGGATCCCGGAACAACGCTGCAGGGTGATCCCGAGTGTAGCTCGGGGTTACCGCTTTTGGTACTGAAAGTTTACCCCGAGCTACACTTGGGAATACTGCCAGGGGGGTTAATCATAAGCACAAGATTGTGTGAAACGCGTTAACAGGTCCTGTATTCATGTCCTGGTGTTCTTTGTGTCCTATGGATCAATAAATACACACCATATTCATCTATCCTCAGATGTGCGGCTGACATGCTTTGACTTAGCAGGCGGTGTATTAGACCACTGCAGAGAGATAACTGCTTTCACACAAAAAGCAAGGGTCCTTTTGTGTAACACACTGGCAGGTGGCAGGCTTGCCTACTCTGTGGATCATTTCTAAAGAGAAATATGAGAGACATTAAACACATTGTTTGATGTACCTGCAATGTATGTAGCTGATTTTAACTGAAAGTTCACTTAGGTTTCAAGCAGGGTTAACCTGTAAAAACAAATGATGTATGAAAGAAAACTGTAAAGTAATAATAATTAAAAAAAAAAAGAAGTTGGGAAAAAGTAGAAAATAATACACAGGAATAAAAATAACTGCATATTTTATACTTTATGGAACTAAGCCTAAATTCATAAACAAAACGGTGTTCTTCCTCTTCACTGATTGGGTATGAAAAGTATGTAAAGTCCTCTTTCGACATCACATTTCACAGCATGAATTTCTGATTCCAAATTAGGGGAGATTGTGAAAACACAATATGACACAATGCGTATTAGCAATTTAAAAGCTGCGCTTATTTCACAAGCTTTGTGTGAATTACATGGAAGACGTGTAATGTCAGTTCATCAGAAAGGTTCATAATCCATGCAGGTCTGCTTTTAAGACACACAGAAGGTAGACGTTGCCTGTAGCCAACAAAGTGAATATGAAGATTAAAAAAAAAAAAAAAAAGCTGTGTTCCATCGGCATGACAACTGGTATAGGCAGGCTAGTCTGGCTTTAGAAGCGTGACCTTTAAATGGGGTCTGTGGAAAAGGTGAAAAACATAAAAACAGAGGGCTAGCATTAGTATCCAGCTGAATTATTAATTTGACAACTGTGTCCTTCTAAATTGAACCTCTAATGTCCATGACAGATATTTTTTTCTTCTTTTTAGAATTTATTTTGGATTTTTGTTATATAGAATGGTTTGTGTGAATAGTCCAGTTTTTTTGCAAAAGTTATAGGGGTTTATTTACTAAAGCTGGAGAGTCCAAAATCAGACTCCCTTCTTCATAGAAACCAATCAGCTTCCAGGTTTCATTGCCAAAGCTTCATTGAACAAGCTGAGGTTAGAAGCTGATTGGTTTCTATGCAGAAGGGAGTCTGATTTTGGACTCTCCAGCTTTAGTGAATAAACCCCATAGTGTCTACAAACTATGGTGTGTATATATACTGGGATTTACCAACTATGATGCTATACTGTAATGGCAGTCGGTGATCAGTGACTTATGGTGTGACTGTCATAGGGTGGTGGTCAATCTGGCGCTAAGATACTGTCTGTGAGGGTCACTAACTGACACTGACATCGCTAGTGACACTAATACAGTGATCAGTGATAATACTGTACACTGACACGGTACTCATGACACTAGCTGGGAAGGGGTTAAAATCTAGGGACAATTAAGGGGTTAAATGTGTGTGTAACATTGTGTAATATGTGCTGCTTTTACTTTACTATTTTACATTTTTTTTCCCCTGCTTTGCAGGGAGAAGAAACAGGTAGATGGCTCTTCCCTGTACACAGAATTCTGTGTTTTTGTAAACACAGAACTCTGTGTGTGATTGGCCACAGCCGATAGGCTGTGCATGCATGCCCAAAAACCCGAAGGAAAGGTCGCAGTGTACCAGTACATCACCCAGCCTGCAGCTGCTGTCCGCTTACACTACTTTTATTGTGGGCGGGCGGCAAGAAGTTAAAGTGATTTTAAACCCACCACTTTCTAAAGGTACTTTCAACAGCTGACTTAATCACTTACTAGGTATGCAGCTTCTTTATCTTTTAATCTTTGTCTATGTTCAAGTTTAAACCGGTGTCATAACTGCTGCCCCAGGTTTCCTACTTCAAGGTGGCTCCTTTCTTTTGCAGCATGGCCGATGGAGTCACCCTCTTATGATTCAACGTTTGTAAAAATACTATTTGTCAGAACATTCTTTCTTGCCATTGTTGCATCAAATAATTTCATTCAAAAGCACTTTAAAATGTTGCCCAGACCTGCTACTTGAATGGAATTTCAGATGTATTAAGCAAGTTACATTACAGTATGAAGGATTTTTCCAAATGAAAACCACATACACTGATAGAAATTTTTTTTTTTCGAGAACAATTTTCTATCCTGATCCTTTGAATTTTCTCATCACAGTTTGAATGTCAATTTGACTTCACAAACCTTTAGAAAATGAATTTAACATTCCAAATATGAAAATTCTTGAACAAAATTTCATTTGTATGTGGTCAACTTAAAGCAGAGCTCCACCCAAAAGGGTAAGTTCCGCTTTAATGCTTTGTCTCCCACTCCCCGTTAAGGATTGGCACCTCTGGGTAGTGGGTACCCAAATTTGACAGGTACCCGCTCCTACTACCATTGCGATCGCCTAAGGCAGTGGTCGGCAAGCCGCGGCTCGCGAGCCACATGCGGCTCTTTACAAACTTAAATGCGGCTCTTCTGTGTGCCGGGCGCCCGCTCCCCTCCCTCCTCTCGGGCCGCTGCCCCCCTCCCTCCTCTCGGGCGGCCGCCCCCCTCCCTCCTCTCGGGCGGCCACCCCAAAAGTCAGGACTCTGCAGCTGTCAGGATGTAGGCGGGGCAGCCAGGATGTAGGCGGGGCAGCGTGACGAACTCCTCTCCCAGTCCGCCCTGAAGACCAGAACGGCACGGGAACACGGCGAGAAGAACGCGCGGAGCAAAGGTAAGTGAATTGACACAGGGGGGACTTGGGGACTTAATATGGGGGATGAATTAATATGGGGAATGAATTACTATATGGGGGATGAATTAATATTGGGAATGAATTACTATATGGGGGATGAATTACTATAGGGGGGATGAATTATTATAGGGGGGATGAATTACTATAGGGGGGATGAATTACTATAGGGGGGATGAATTACTATGGGGGGGATGAATTACTATATGGGGGATGAATTACTATATGGGGGATGAATTACTATGGGGGATGAATTACTATATGGGGGATGAATTACTATGGGGGGGATGAATTACTATAGGGGGGATGAATTACTATAGGGGGGATGAATTACTATATGGGGGATGAATTACTATGGGGGATGAATTACTATATGGGGGATGAATTACTATGGGGGATGAATTACTATGGGGGATGAATTCCTATATGGGGGATGAATTCCTATATGGGGGATGAATTACTATGGGGGATGAATTACTATAGGGGGGATGAATTACTATAGGGGGGATGAATTACTATGGGGGGATGAATTACTATGGGGGGGATGAATTACTATGGGGGGGATGAATTACTATGGGGGATGAATTACTATATGGGGGATGAATTACTATGGGGGATGAATTACTATGGGGGATGAATTACTATATGGGGGATGAATTACTATGGGGGATGAATTACTATATGGGGGATGAATTACTATGGGGGGATGAATTACTATATGGGGGATGTATTTTCAGTTTTAAAAATGTGGCTCTCAAAATTTCAATCGTGGTTTTGGCAAGATTTGGCTCAGTTGAAAAAAAAGGTTGCCCACCACTGGCCTAAGGCAATCAGAAGCGGAAGCTGTCCTCCCCCCTCCCTCCCCGTAGTCTTCTGGGACATGTGACAGGTCCCAGAAGACCATTCACAAAGCGCAGCGCTACTCACGCATGCACAGTGGTTACCCGGCTGTGAAGACGCAAGCTGTCATAGCCTGGTGCCCACACTGAAGATGCCTGCGCCAGGGAGAGAAGACGGCTGGTGAAACCAGCCGTGGGGAGGACACCGCTGGATCATGGGACAGGTAAGTGTCTTTATTTTAAAAGTCAGCAGTTACAGTTTTTGTAGCTGCTGACTTTTATTTAATTTTTTTTAAATCAACTGGAACTCCGCTTTAAGATCCATGTGATTTGCTGTCTCAGTGACAACCTGTATTATTGGGTGTCAAAGAGAAAATAAAGGGATCTAAGCCTTCTTCTACCCTCTATGGAGGGAGCCATGGCTGCCACCCAGGCTGGATTTCAATCATGTCTCCGTTGTTCATCTCCACTGCAATGGGGGATGTTAGAATTAATAATTTTACATAAGAAATATAAGATACTTTTGCTTGCTGTCCAGGTCACAGGAAGTGACATGATACTGCATTCTTGGCAAGATCAATGGGTATTTTCTGTACTTGCTGAAAATGTTCTTAACCTGAAAACTAAAAACGCCCTAAGAATAATCGGCCGACCTTTGCTCTGTTAGTGGGGCAATGGCACAAGCCAATTTTCGTGGTTCCTCCCCATTTTGTTGGGCATACTGGAAAATTCATGAAAATCGACCGATTTTCGAAATCATTGGTGGCACCATCGGATTATAGAATAAACTATGTTTTCGATTTTCTATCGAAAAATTGTTCTGAATTCGACCCATGTATGGCCTGCTTTAGAGACATCCATACAGGGTCAGTATGGGGGGGTAAGGGGGTTCTCTGACAGACTGACTGTTATATACTGACAGGAATCCTTCCATCTTTCTCAGAAACCCACTGCCCATTCCATTTGAACCAGATCTTACCAGTTCATTGTTACCTATTTTTCTTTTGCTTGGTGGTGTATGCCAATTACATGACTCAAATGTTATTTAAAAGCAAAGCTGTCCTTTAAGTGCTTCTGTACTATAGCAGAAAATATGTTTTGCAGATGAAAATAATTTGCTTCTATCATCCCTCATTTTATCATTTTGACAGATTTCATACTAAAAAAATCAGGACATTAAAATAGCCAGTGTTTGAAAACAGTATTTACATCTTAGCTGGTACAGGATTCATATTCACCTTTTTTATCCAGTAGGGTATGTTATATTGACTGTTTCACAGGAATAAATATTCAGATTAAGGACTCCTTCCAAGGAGACACGTCTCCTTCTGCGCTTTCTTTTTTTTTCTCTGCTGAGAAATTGCCAGGTGAAACTTCTACAGCATCTGACACTTCCAGGGGTGTTGGATTCCTCATCCCCTGCTGCGCTCTGTGGTTACTCTCGCTGGCCCTTTTGTCACTAAAGGATACAGTAGTGATGTAGGGGGCAGCAGATCAAAAAATATAGTGCATCAGTTGATGAGGAATCTGACACTTCCCAGAGTGTCAGGTTCTTAGTCCCCCTCTACACTCATGGTTTGTGCAGGAACTACAGCCGGTGGCTTCTCCTCACTTCTGTAAACGTCAATGGCATGGACAGCAGGGGATTTATTATCAATATTATTATTATTATTCTAAAGTATTTATAAAGCGCCAACAGCGTTGTACATTACAATGGGAGACAGAACATGCGACAATACAATAACAATACAATGCGATACACGAGGGGTTCGAGGGCCCTGCTCCTTGGAGCTTACAATCTAGGAGGGAGGGGATAGTGGTACAGGAGGAAATAGCTGTGGGGGATGGAGTGGTAGGAAGAGTGGAGGAGGTCAGGAATTTGATTTGATACCTTGTCTTTGATTTGATACCTAGGATTTGATACCTTGTCTTCTTTGCGGGGGGGGGGGGGGGGGCTATAACTATATACCCTTTGCATACATTCCTGGAAGTATGGCTCATCAAAAGAGGGTGCTGTAGCGACTACCAGCTGGGACTAGAACATCATAAGCAAACGTACATATTCGTCAGCACACCAAGGATCTCCAATATGGTCCAAAAAAATTTTGTATCCTGAAAAGATCACATCACAAAAGAGAGCGCAACAATTTGGAGCCTCACTGGACTCCTTCGTCACATGCCTGATGAAGAGAACCTGTGCGGCTCCAAAACATTGCACTCTCTTTTGTGATGTGATCTTTTTTTGAATAAAAAACCTCTTTTGAACCATATTGGAGATCTGTGGTGTGCTGGCAAATATGTATGTTTTCTTTGCAGGGGGTTCTTTATTTTAAACTTTAATTTTAGCCACAGAATTACTTTAAAATATTACGTGTTGCTGATGAGGAACATGCAGTGCTGAAATGTTGGAGCTTCTATTGCTGACTTGTTTTGGAAGTGAAAACTCAATTTCTGTTTTTTTTTTTTTTACCGCTCTCAGTAGTAGGAGAGTCACCAACCTAAAAGAAGCATATATTTATCAGATGTGGTAGTGTTACCTCTCCCTTGTAGCTCCACAGCACTGTCCAGTAAGTTGAGGGTTTTTTTTTGCACAGTGTACAGTTGTCCTTTCAGCATCAAGTGTACCTGTCACTTATTCTACAAACTGATCTTGCAGTTACAAGATTTGCATTCCTTGTATTTGCTCCTTTCTCAGCTAAAAGTTTTTGTGTATTGTCAAAGATTTAGTTTCTTTCTAAAGTGAACCTGTTAATGGACAAATGCAGAATGCAAAAACTTGTTGCCTGGCTGTTATTTTAGGCCGCTGACAATTTTTATTGACTTGCTGACATGGAGCATACATCCTGATCAGTAAGGTCTCAGAGTCCCTATCTGCGTGTTCTGGGTCAATGACTCAAAATATTGAAGTAAGAATGTTAAAACTACCTCTCTAATACAGTCAGGTCCATAAATATTGGGACATGGACACAGTTCTAACATTTTTGACTCTATACACCACCACAATGGATTTGAAATGAAACGAACAAGATGTGCTTTAACTGCAGACTGTCAGCTTTAATTTGAGGGTATTTACATCCAAATCAGGTGAACGGTGTAGGAATGACAACAGTTTGCATATGTGCCTCCCACTTGTTAAGGGACCAAAAGTAATGGGACAGAATAATAATCATAAATCAAACTTTCACTTTTTAATACTTGGTTGCAAATTCTTTGCAGTCAATTACAGCCTGAAGTGTGGAACGCATAGACATCACAGAGACATCATCATAGACATCACCAGACGCTGGGTTTCATCCCTGGTGATGCTCTGCCAGGCCTCTACTGCAACTGTCTTCAGTTCCTGCTTGTTCTTGGGGCATTTTCCCTTCAGTTTTGTCTTCAGCAAGTGAAATGCATGCTCAATCGGATTCAGGTCAGGTGATGGACTTGGCCATTGCATAACATTCCACTTCTTTGGTTGCTTTTGCAGTCTGCTTTGGGTCATTGTCCATCTGCACTGTGAAGCGTCCAATGAGTTCTGAAGCATTTGGCTGAATATGAGCAGATAATATTCCCGAAACACTTCAGAATTCATCCGGCTGCTTTTGTCAGCAGTCACATCATCAATAAATACAAGAGAACCAGTTCCATTGGCAGCCATACATGCCCACGCCATGACACTACCACCACCATGCTTCACTGATGAGGTGGCATGCTTAGGATCATGAGCAGTTCCTTTCCTTCTCCATGCTCTTCTCTTCCCATCACTCTGGTACAAGTTGATCTTGGTCTCATCTGTCCATAGGATGTTGTTCCAGAACTGTGAAGGCTTTTTTACATGTCGTTTGGCAAACTCTAATCTGGCCTTCCTGTTTTTGAGGCTCACCAATGGTTTACATCTTGTGGTGAACCCTCTGTATTCACTCTGGTGAAGTCTTCTCTTGATTGTTGACTTTGACACACATACACCTACCTCCTGGAGAGTGTTCTTGATCTGGCCAACTGTTGTGAAGGGTGTTTTCTTCACCAGGGAAAGAATTCTTCGCTCATCCACCACAGTTGTTTTCCGTGGTCTTCCGGGTCTTTTGGTGTTGCTGAGCTCACCGGTGCGTTCCTTCTTTTTAAGAATGTTCCAAACAGTTGTTTTGGCCACGCCTAATGTTTTTTCTATCTCTCTGATGGGTTTGTTTTGTTTTTTCAGCCTAATGATGGCTTGTTTCACTGATAGTGACAGCTCTTTGGATCTCATCTTGAGAGTTGACAGCAACAGATTCCAAATGCAAATAGCACACTTGAAATGAACTCTGGACCTTTTATCTGCTCATTGTAATTGGGATAATGAGGGAATAACACACACCTGGCCATGGAACAGCTGAGAAGCCACTTGTCCCATTACTTTTGGTCCCTTAACAAGTGGGAGGCACATATGCAAACTGTTGTAATTCCTACACCGTTCATGTGATTTGGATGTAAATACCCTCAAATTAAAGCTGACAGTCTGCAGTTAAAGCATATATTGTTTGTTTCATTTCAAATCTATTGTGGTGGTGTATAGAGCCAAAAATGTTAGAATTGTGTCCATGTCCCAATATTTATGGACCTGACTGTATATCAGTCTCTTGCCACTTTCCTTTCCTTTTAACTTGCTACCAAAAGCATTCTGATACCTACCAGTTGCCATCATGCTGCCATTTCTGAAACCAAGCCATGTTGGGGGGGAAAAGGCAGCTACTGTCAACGGTCAAGAGCTATGTTCAGACGGACCCACCATATGTAGGGGAGTTAGGTGTAAATGGCACTTGTGTAATGAGAAGTTGATGGGCAGGAGTCACAGAAAAAAGACAGAAGTATCCAGATTTACATTTTCTTTCTTATGTAACATTGTGACAATCTGTCATGTTCCTGGTGGTGAATGCGATGATGTGGGAGGCCTCCCTTGGACCTTCAGACCAAGCACTCCTGGGCATGGAGTGGCTTGGAGAATGGACAAACCAAAAGCAGCTGGGGCCCTGCCAATGCAGAGATGTCTGTTACATTTAAGATGATGGGTACAGAAACCTGGTTTGGCACATGCCAGAGGCAGCACTGGGTTGTGGCAGAGTCAAGCAGTAGCGATTCTGAATACAGGCCAACAGGCAGGTGGAGGCAGCATTAAAATGGCAGGTGAGGACTAATTTCATAATACAGGCTGAGGTTAGTAACAGGCAAAGGATGAAATGGTAGAATCAGCAAGTAAGTTCAAAGTCAGGGTTTGCATCGGCTCATACACCTATGTCAACCACGTAGGACATTTCTAATAGAGGCCTACCTTTTTGTTAACAGAATCCACAGCCTCAGCACACCTATATTGTAAACATAGGAAAGCTTCTGATGGCTTCAGTCCATACAGAGGTTTTCATAACGCTCAGAGATTGTGAGTGTAGGAGTCCTGTTTTCTACAGTTAATGCAGGTAGGGCAGCATTCTAACTCCATTTAACTCAAGGGCTTTTCTTAAAGTGGAACTGAACCCTCCTATCTTCCTATCCTCCAAGGATGGTGCCATCTTAACCTCTGTTTACTGTTGTGTATGTATTTACACAGTTGTGTTCAAAATAATAGCAGTCAGACATCACTAACCTGATCAATCACTGTTTTTGGTAGAAATCATATTTCTACATGGCAAATAATTTACTAGCAGGTGTAGTAGAGTAATAGAAATCCAACAGACCCAACAGTCATGACATGCATGCTGCTGATTCTGTGTAATTAAATCACTAATTGAAAGGGGCATGTTCAAAATAATAGCAGTGTGGAGTTCTATTAGTGAGGTCATTCATTCTTTGAAAAACAGGTGGCAATTATTGCCCTTATTTAAGGAAGGAAGGCAGCAAATGTTGTACATGCTGGTTACAGTGCATTTCTCTCTGAAATTCTGAGGAAAATGGGTCGTTTCAGATATTGTTAAGAAGAACAGCGTACCTTGAATAAAAAGTTGATTGGAGAGGGGAAAACATATAAAGAAGTGCAGAAAATAATAGGCTGCTCAGCTAAAATGATCGCAAATGCTTTAAAATGGCAACCAAAACCTGAAAAACGTGGAAGAAAGTGAAAAACTACCATTCGAATGGATAGAAGAATAGGCAAAATGGCAAGGACTCAGCCAACAATCAGCTCCAGGAAGATCAAAGAAGGTGTAAAGTTACCTGTGAGTACTGTTACAATTAGAAGACGCCTATGTGAAGCCAAGCTATCTGCAAGAAGCCCCCGCAAAGTCCCACTGTTGAAAAAAAGACGTGCTGAAGAGGTTACAATTTGCCAAAGAGCACATTGACTGGCCTAAAGAGAAATGGCGCAACATTTTGTGGACTGATGAAAGTAAGATTGTTCTTTTTGGGTCTAGTGGCCGGAGACAGTTTGTCAGACGACCCCCAAACACTGAATTCAAGCCACAGTACACTGTGAAGACAGTGAAGCATGGTGGTGCAAGCATCATGATATGGGGATGTTTCTCATACTACGGTGTTGGGCCTATTTATCGCATACCAGGGATCATGGATCAGTTTGAATACATCAGAATACTTGAAGAGGTCATGCTGCCTTATGCTGAAGAGGAAATGCCCTTGAAATGGGTGTTCCAACAAGACAACGACCCCAAACACACCAGTAAACGTGCAACATCTTGGTTCCAGACCAACAAGATTGACGTTATGGAGTGGCCAGCCCAATCCCCGAATCTTAATCCAATAGAAAACTTGTGGGGTGACATCAAAAATGCCGTTTCTGAAGCAAAACCAAGAAATAGAGAAGAACTGTGGAATGTAGTCCAATCATCCTGGGCTGGAATACCTGTTCACAGGTGCCAGAAGTTGGGTGACTCCATGCAACACAGATGTACAGCAGTTCTCAGAAACAGTGCTTATACAACTAAATATTCATTAAGTGATTGAAAGGAAAGCAAAATCTTCAAACATTTTTCAGTTTATATAGTGAATGTTTGAGTTTGTAAAGATGAATACAAACACTGCTATTTTTTTGAACAGTCTAATATTCACTTTTCTTAAATTTTTTTAGAGGAACAACACAAATGTGATATATTTTTCTTCATGTTTTGATTTGGAATAGAATGTGTAGTGTTCCCAATGCATTTGTGTGTATGGAAATAAAAGCTATTAGAAGGATTTTCAGCTTTATTCACTTTTTTCACCACACTGCTATTATTTCGAACACAACTGTATATTGATCAGCTGTGACCCCAGCCGCTTGAGTGCTTGAAAGATTGGTTAATATTATTATTACAGGTATTTATATAGCGCCATCAGTTTATGCAGTACTTTACATATATATTGTACATTCACATCACTCCCTAACCCTCAAGGGGTGTACAATCTAAGGTCCCTAACTCACATTCATACATACACATAGTAGGGCCAATTTAGACAGGAGCCAATTAACCTACCAGCATGTCTCTGGAGTTGAGCGCTGACAAAAGCAGGCTGGCAACTGCAGCAGTTCTTACCAGAGGCATGCCTTGATTGTAGTCAGAATGGAAATTGAAACGCTGCAGATAACTTTGGTATATTTTATTAAAACCCAACCAACTCTATGAGAAAAAAAAACTCTTGTAATGGGGCTCCTCCACACTGCAAGGACTAAATGTTCATTATGTCTAGAAGTGCCAACAAAAGCGGAAATGCTTACCTTATTCTGCGCTCCAGCAAGGTCCCTCAGCAGTCTTCTTTCTAAAGCATAGCTGGCAGCGCTCACATGTTCGCCCCTTCCATCTGCATTGCAAGGTTAATAGATCTGCACTGTAAGTGATGACACAGAGAGGCTACCCTTAGATTGGAGCTTCAAGGAGAAGATTACAGCACCAAAGCAGGGCGTTTGGTAAGAAATAATACCTTTTCATTTACCTCCTAGACCTAACAAGTATTTCACCCTTGCAGTACAGAGGGACAACACTGCAATAGTAGATTTTGCTTTTCTATTTCCTGGTCTTTTAAAGATATAATAACATTTATGAACCTTTCTAACATTAGCTTTCTGTTGGGAAAGAGTAAAATCAGTGGGTTTAGTTCCACTGGAAAGCAGAATTAAAGCCACAAATAACCACCTCTTCTCCAATGATCAGATGTCCGTGAGGTCCATCACCAGACTCACCTCCATGGCTTCTTCCAAGTGCCGGGTCTTTGGTTGTTTTGACTGGCTGGCACGTAGGGTTGTCACCTCATCCCTTTAAAACTGAACACAAGTTAATTACACAGGTTCTGAGGCTAATTTAATGCAGATAACTCACTAAACGAGTTTAATCAACACCTTAATCAGCCACAGAACCTGTGGAATCAATATGTGTTCAGTTTTAAAGGGATGAGGTGGCAACCCTACTGGAACGGGATGACGTTACTTCTGTGCATGCACAGGAATTCATTCCGGTACACAGGCACCGTGCCAAAAATGTACCTTGAGCTACACATGTACACATGTAAAGGAGATTGTGAATTCAGGTACAGTAAGTTTATTTTATCACAGAAGAGACAGAATGCATGTCTCTCTTGTGATAATTAGCCTGCCTGCTCTCAGTTTGTTGTTTTTACACTTTTCAGTCATGCTTTAAGTCTACCCTGCTTCACAATTTTGTTTGACTATTGGGTCCCAAAAGTTACTTATGTGATTTGAAATCATTTTTCCCAAATTATTCCAACCATAAAATATTCTGTATGCATTCAGATGTTGTGAGAGGGTTAAATGACACCTTCATCAAATCATAGAAATTAGATGTTGATTAGGGCTGGAAGCTCCATGGAGCTCATGAATATCGGTAGATGAGTAATCATGAGCCAACGAAGCTCATTAATGAAGCTGCTGTTTTTATTAAATGGCAGCACAATTGCTACTTTGGCCTGGAATATATCAAATTAACTCTTTCACCCCTGAAATGATGATACTGTGCAGTATTCTGATTTTTTTTTTTGTGATGTAACCCTCAAAGTGGTTGTAAAGGCCTAACATTTTCTACCTTAATGAAGTCTCTGCATTAAGGTAAAAAACCTTTTAGGTGTAGTTTCCACCCTGCCTCCCCTACATACTTTCCTAAGCCTGATTTCAATCCAGCACTGTACACCTGTACACGGGAGAAGCTGCACTGCTCTCTCTTCTCTCTGACAGCAGTGGGAGTCAATGGCTCCCACTGAGTACAATCAAATCCAGTGACCAGGGAGTATGGGGCAGCACCAAGCCTACACAGTGTGTGTCAATAGGTTTAGGATTGAGCCAGCACAAGTACCTCCCTCTACCAAGCTGCTTATTAGGGGGGTACTTGGAAGCCAGAGGAGCCAGAAGTGCCGGAGGGAGTCCCCAGAAGAGGAGGATCCTCCATTGCACAGAGCAGGTAAGTATAACATGTTTGCTATTTAAAAAAAACCCAAAAAGACTGTTTACACTGACTTTAAAGTATATGTGAACCCTTAAGTTGAAGCAAACCCACTTTTGTATCTTTCACCTACAGGTAAGTTTATAATAAAGCTTACCTGTAGGTAAAATGAATATCTCCTAAATGTGCACCAATTAGGAGATATTCGCTATTTATGACACATGGCGCATGCGCACTGAAGGAAAGGAATACCGTGCCATTCCCTCAGAGCACTGTGCTGTGGCCCTAGACTCCCGTGCATGTGCGGGAGTAACGTCATCGTGGCTTTTATGTGTGTTTTTGTGTGTTGAGAGGCCTGTAGAAGTCAATTGCAATAGATTCAAGCGCATGTTACAAGATTTCTAATGAGTTGGAAAAAGTTATTATCAAGCCTGGGTCAAAGGACGTTCAACTCCAAATTCTAAATTAACACATTGAAAATGCATGTCAACTCACAAAGGAAATGCATGCTGATGCATACCAACACACCTGTCTAAGGGCCCTTTCACACAGGCAGGCCAGTCGGGTCCACCTGTCTGTTTTTCGGGTGGATCCGATTGGATCACCCATTGGGGAGGTGGATGTAAATGGAAAAGTATCTGTTTACACCCTCTGGTCTAGTGGATTGGATGACAAGTTGGATGTAAATGGACAGGCGGTCTGTTTACATCTAACCACCAGATAGAGAACAGCGGGAAGAAGCTGAGTGGACACGGACCTGTCATCTGCCTGCTCAGCAAGGATCAGCAGACAGATCCCCTGCTGAGCAGGTGGATCCACTTGGTGGAGTCTGCCCTCATAAAACACACCTCTATGCACATGCATAGATCTAAATGGACCAAAGGGACCAATTTAGAACACAGAGCCGATACTGCTATTTGCTCTCCTTAGGATCCTACAGTAAATATTCCACACTGTGCCTGCATTTGACTTAATTCATAAAATGCAGAGCACAGTGCAGAACCTGCGATATCCTGAGTGTATTCTGCATACCACTGGAGAGAACACTCTGTGATAGGACGAGAGCTCAAACACATGACCCTTTTTTTTGCCATAAAATTAAATCAGTGGGGTTGCTCTTGCTTCAATTTTAAAGCAAGCAATAACGAAAGCTCAAGTTGTACATATGTTCTAACAAGCTTTTTCTTTGAAAAGCAAAATTATGACCACAGGTAAGACCACACTGCTGCTACCTTATTGATACCCCCTAATACACCAAATATGAGATGAGGGTCCTGCTATTGCTTAAAGTGTGACTGCTGGCGGAGACAAGACTTCTGTATTATGCAATGGATCTCCAATATTAATGAAAAATTTAAAAAAAACCTTGACAGATAGATCAATTTATTCAATGTAGATAAGGAAAATCATCATTGTCATTAAGAATTTAAAATGTATGTTACCCCATTTCTTATTCCTGATATGTGCCTATTGTACCGTGTACTTGCATTAAAACATATCCTGTTCTCTTTGTGTTGCTTCATTTATGTGAAATACCTGGTAAGCCTGCCAGTCCCCCTGCTTTTCTATTTCAAACTGACCACGCTAGACATGAGAGAACGTCCACCTTAGCATGGTCAGTTTTCTGGCTTTGCTGGGAGAACTGCCTGTCTGTCCTCCAATGCTCAGACTTGTGCTGAGGCACCTCCTTTCACAGCCATTAACTGGGAGGATCAGTGTGCTACTGTTTCTCCACCCCCCCATCAAGTCCCTTATGTAGCTGAGAACAGAGGTCATGTGATCACTTATAAAAAAGAAAAATATATATATTTATAATGATAAATATACAGTACACATTTAATGTCTACCTCTTTCTAAACATGAATGTTAACTGGTTTCCAAATGTTGCAGTAATAATACCTGCATATGTAGTTTTACCAGAATGGACAATATTCACTCAGTGTGTCGTTGGCATGGTAGAATAATAGAAGGTATTCCACCGTTTTTGTTAAGCTGTAGCTGGGCTGTGTAGCGCATTCCTCTCACTCATATGTGGAGATCTGCACCCTACGTGAGGAATGTCTTGGCATGCTCCAGTAACTTTGTTTATCCCTCCCTTTAAACCTCACCTCTCATTGCAACTTGTGTCTTCTGTAGTTGTTGCCTTTTTGTGTGGGATTCATCGTTCCCCCAGCCTGTGATTTCTGACTTTGTGTGTTGCAGATGGCCTCAGCCACAGACGCAAGATACGGGCATAGAGATGTCTCGGACCAAAACTTTGACTACATGTTCAAACTTCTGATCATTGGGAACAGCAGCGTGGGGAAGACCTCCTTTCTTTTTCGGTATGCCGATGATACGTTTACACCTGCCTTTGTTAGCACAGTGGGAATTGACTTCAAGGTGAAGACCGTTTACCGAAATGACAAGAGGGTGAAGCTGCAGATTTGGGTAAGGTTTTTTTTTTAATGTGTTTATAACTCAAACTTTTTTTTTTTTATGTAGATAACAGAAAAGAACCTCTGTCAGGTTTTACTGCAATTCCCCGTCACTTCCTGTTCTGTTGACAACATTTTACTAGTCAAAGTGAGGGAAAATTTGCAACAGGGGAATAGATAATGATTAAAAAGCTGACAGGGGTTCTAGCATTTACCTACTTAAAGCCTAAGTTTACCTAAAATAAAAAATCAGCACAAGGGACATTACTTACCTTCACTGAGATGTGTCTGTTGTACTGCCGTGTCCTCCTTTCGCCAAAATCTTCTTCCACCAATGCCCAAGATCCCCCACCACTGTTCTCTTCCATTTTGGCGGGGACTAGTGGGTTTAGGATGTCCTGAATATGCCCGCCCTTTCCACCCAGCTCCTCCATTCTTAGATTCTGGTACTACAGCTTCTATGTATGAAACAATCTATGAATGGATGGGGCAGACCTATCAATCATCTGCCTGACTTCCATTATTAGGTCTTGTTTCATTCATAGATGCTGTATTAATGGCTTCTTTGAATGGAGAAGCTGGGTGGAAAGGATGAGCACAGTCGTGCACTTGTAGCACCCTCTAGTGTGCTACTAGAATTGTGTAGGTAAATCTATTGTGTAAGACTCATGGTAACTGCGTGAGTCTGTGATTAAGGTCGGGTTACTGCAGGTCAAGCTGGATGACTTAACAGGTTGGGACTCTATCGCTTCCACCTGGTTCTGGAGGACCATGGGAACCTTCCAGAAGCAAGTAGGCAGAAGAGGTGGAGACCTAATCTGCATGTTTGTGGGAGTGTAACCTATCCCAGGTTTAGAGGCCCTGGTAGAGTAGTGGACCAGCCCATAGATGTGGAATAGTCAGGCCAGCTGGGGAGTTGGGTGGAAGATGGAGTTCTGAGGAGACTGTCAGTGGCCTGGGAGGGGTCCCCTAGGTCTGGGGGGGGGGGCAACAGTGTGTGTACATCAGCACACCCTGGGAGAGTCTGCCACATGTAGCAAGCTTTCAAAGGTCAGCGCTGTGCTTAATTCTTGTCTTGGGAGATCTTCAGAGCAGCTAGGAGGTCAGGTAGTGTCTGCAAGCTGTGAAGCTGGGAGCAGTTGTACAGGGGAGAGGAGACATCTCTGCATGTAGTGTACAAAAATCTAAATTAATTTCGGAGTTCCTCTCCCATAAGGGGCTGTTGCTACTGATCCGCAATAACTGATGGCTTCCAAGGAAAAGAACAGTCCAGGATCTGTTTCTGTAAATAGGAAGGAAGTTGCCTCCATGCTTTGATTCAAGTAGGTTGGGCATTCCATAATCCCTGTTACCCTATCCAAGTTATATTCCCTTAATAAAACAACAAGAAACCAAGCTCATGGACTGTTCAATGACTATGGATGAAAGTGTGGAAAATGTGTGTTGCCTGGCTGAGCTTAGGGGTACCAAGAAACACAGCGGCTCCTATGAGGGTAGCGATATACACTGCTGAGTGTTTATCACCATCATTTAGTTCTGTTAACCCCTGCTGAATGGGAAGATTATGGTGGCAGGAGTGGAGGTCATCATAGGTGGAAGACTTTAGCGAAAGGACATAGCTGCACAACTGACGCATCTCAATGAAGGTAAGCAATGTCCCTTGTGCTGATTTATGTTTTGTTTTAGGTAAACTTAGGCTTTAATTTATATCTAATGACAAAACTTTTTTTTAATTTTGAATAGATTAAGTGAGGGTAAAAACCACTGTTATTTATTTTTCTTGCCGTCTGTGTCTCAGAGATTTCCATTAACTTCCTGTCCTATAGACCAAATGGAAAGTGTGCAGATACAGTACCTTTCCACTGTGAGGAAAATTTCCTCTTACTTGTCACAGGAACAAGTGTTCACATTAGAAGAATTGGATATGAAAAATTGGTTTTTACCCTAACGCATTATTGCCATGGTCAGTGTAAGTGTTGTTTCACATTGGTGCGCTTAAAAACATAGTATAGATTTTGCACAAACTCGTATCAAATTTTTAACGCATTTTAAGTGCGTTTTCGGTGTATTTTCTGGATTCCTGACTCCCAGCATGCACCTGTGAAACTTGGACATGTGACAGCAGTTGCTGTTTTGATGTGTTTTTTAGTGTGTTTCCTATAGAAATCAATGGGAGATGCATTTTTAGAAACAGGGCACCAAAGATGCAGCATGCAGGACTTTTCTAAATGCACCAAACCCGCAGCATACTGATGTGAAGAGTGCTAAAGGATTTAAAGGAAAATATTGTTATTACATTTTGGTGCATTTTACAGCTCTGTCTTAGCACAGCAAAAGCGCATCAGTGTGAAAGGGATGTAATAGGTTGCTATAGAATAGTATGTAAAAAAGTATAAAACTCCACAACCAGGCTCAAATTACCCACATAGTGTTAAAATAGTGCAAACACAATAATCAATGCTAAGTGTGCAATGAGTGACTACTCACATAATAATAAATAATAATAATGATGAGGAGGAGCAGTCACTCATTGCAAACCTATTGATTATTGTGTTTGCACCATTTTTATCATTATGTGGGTAATTTGAGCACGGTTACAGTTTTACATTTTTATTTAGACATTTTTATTAGAGTCTTGTAGTAACTACAGCTAATAAATTAATTTTTGGTCCAGTTGACACAGGTTCTTCCAATTTTCTATAGAATAAGGTAGCTTTAAGTACCAGTTAGGTAGTAAGAGCTGATCATTGGGCTTTATGACAACTATTTTGCAATCCCTTTTGGATGGGCTTGGGCCTCTCTTATTACTACTATGCTGGAAAAATAATCACAATAATGTGGAATTATATTATGAGTGGATTGAAGTACCACCTGTTTCTTATCTTTCTCTAAGATTCGATATGTGTAGTGTCTCTATCCTCCGCCATACTTTTTTGGCTGGATTATTTTGTTATACTGTATATCTTAAATCCTGCATAATTTATTTGGAATTGTGATATTTGTTCCTGTAATGGTTTCAACAGCTGGGAGAAACTAGGATATCTTAGTGCTGGAGTGAAGTCCCTGTACAGCAAGTGTCTACAGAGCATTTTCAACATTTTCAGAAAACTTCAAGCAGCTTTGGTGAAGCCTTTGCCCCTTTTACCAGAGGTCACCACCGATGTCCAGATGCCCAGGCCAAATTTAAAATGTGTCGGTTAGACTGGAAGTAACTTTGCAACTGCTTTGCATACCAAAATAAATAATATATACATTTTCTTTTATTTTTTATGGTTTTATTACTGAACAATCACAGTGTAAAACTGATGACACTGCAGCATGAAGGTTTAATTTTTTTCAAAGAAGCCTCCAGCCTGCATGTGATCACTATGCTATAGCTGATATAGTGATCACGTGATCAGAAGCCCCTCTGATTGGTTCATGATCGTGAGTGGTGAACTTCTCTCTCAGTGACAGCCCATATTAGAGCCAGCAGCTGCGCAAATTGCCGACTGCTGGTTGTCAGAGCAGGGCATTTATAAACCTATATCCGCAACGCAGAGAATCGTGTTGGGGAACAGTTAATTTGCAGATTGTGAGCTAGAAAGCACCCTTCATCTCCAGTTCAGGGAGGAACAGCACAGATGTTGTTGGGTGCGCTGACCGTCATTTTAAACAAGCTAGCAGCCATCAGTAAGCTTTAGCACTCCTTTAAAACTTTGAAACCAGTGTGGCTGCGTGGGACTTCACCCCACCTACATGACCACATTATATGTTTATATACACACGTGTTTTGCGTTTCTGGGTTCGGGTGTGCGTTTACACACTGCCCTACCCGTGCCGCATAGCAGAGAGATACAAAACAGGATATCTCCCTAACAAAACACAAAACACAGCACACAGTAAAATGCACACAGTTAACCCTTTGATCGCCTCAGATGTTAACTCTTTCCTGCCCAGTGTCCTTATTACAGTGTCAGTTCCCCCCCAGTGTTAGAATGTTCGCTGCAGTCCTGCTATAAGTCACTGATTGCCGCCATTACTCGTATAAAAGAAATAATAAAAAAAAAAACTTCCAGCATATATACCACCATTTGTAGACGCTATAACTTTCACGTAAACCAATGAATTTAAACGTATTGGGATTTCTTTTAGCAAAGACATGTAGCAGAATACATTTTGGACTAACTTTATGAAGAAATTTAGTTTTTTTTATTTTTTTTTTATTGGATATAATTGATAGCAAAAATTCGAAATTATTGTTTTAATTTTTCAAAATTGTGGGTCTTTTTTTTTCATAGCGCAAAAAATAAAAATTCAGAGGTGATCAAATGCCACCAAAAGAAGGCTTTCTTTGTGAGAAAAAAATTACATAAATTTCATTTATGTACAGTGTTGCATGACCGCGCAATTGCCAGTTAAAGTAACGCAGCGCCGCATCGCAAAAAATGGCCTGGTTAGGAAGGGGGGTAAATCCTCTGGAGGGCAAGTGGTTAAAGGCTTCAACAATGCTGCTTGAAGCTTGCTGAAAGTTTTGCAAATGCTTTCTACTGAAGCTTATTTTATTTATTTGGCAGCAATAACATAAGCCTGAAATGCCAACATTGGCTGGGTTTGCCGTTTTACTCTTCTATAGTAGGTAAGTATGATGACTGTGGTGCCTCACGTTGTATACAGTATATGGAGGTCCTGTAACTGAACCTGTATAAAAAAAAACCAAACTGCCGAATTAGTTGGCAATTACTCATGAAAATGCATGGCTGAGGCCTGGTTAATCTTCTTTTATTTCTTTTTTAACCCCTTGTGGGGATCACACAGCAGCCTGTAGATAGGTGATTACATCGTCTGTGTTTACACTTCATTGAACATCCTGTAGTGTCTGTTTTATTTCTACTCCAGGCATGTTATGTCAGATTGGACTTGGTTGAAGAAAATGTGTTTGCCTTATATAGGCCGTGAACGTCTGCTCAGATCTGCTGACTTCACTAAAACTGAGATGTTTCCCTGTCAAGGGCGAGTTCACAGCAGATAGTTTTTCTAATAATTAGTATGACGTAATAGGCTGCATTCACAACAGGTACATTGTGCTGGTGTGGTGCCGTGGAATAGTAATTGCTGACCTGCATTTTCCTGTTTACAACTCAACTCTTGTCCAAACATTTTTTCAGTATTGGATAGAGTAGGAAAAGCTTAGAACCTCTGTCAGGCTTTTTTTCTGTCTGTGTCCCTTCGGAGTATTTATTTATTATAGGTACTTATATAGCGCTGTCAATTTGCGCAGCGCTTTACATATATATTGTACATTCACATCAGTCCCTATCGCTCAAGGGGCGTACAATCTAAGGTTCCTATCTCACACATACTAGGGCCAATTTAGACAGGAGCCAATTAACCTACCAGCATGTCTTTGGAGTGTGGGAGGAAACCGGAGTACCCGGAGAAAACCCATGCAAGCACAGGGAGAACATGCAAACTTTAGACAGGTGGTGCCGTGGTTGGGATTCCAACCAATGACCCTAGTACTGCCAGGTGGAAGTGCTAACCATTTATCCACTGTGCTGCCAGAATCACACTTTTTTTCTTTGTCTTGGTGACCGTTGTGAGCGCAAGAGAAAAATGTGAAATCCAAAACTGTATAACTGTCGCTGTAGAAGGAGGTAAGGGGAAACAGGGAACAGCTTAGTAGGGATTTTGCTCTCCCTGTTGAAAGATTTCCTCTTAGTTCCTGTTGTGCTTCTCTAATAAGAAGTGAAGACAATATCTCTTCAGTAGGACACAAAAAAAGAGAAAAACTGACAGGGATTTTAAAGATGAATTCCAGTTATGGATATTTTAGACATAGTTACACTGGTTCAGCTTGGACCAATGTAACTATGTATATACCATGTTCGCTGATCATCCTGGAAGCTGGAAATCACTGAAGTAGACACCGCTGTTTCAGTGATCTCTGCTAACTTCCGGGTTCTGTGCTGAGTGGTTGGCCTGCTGGATTCTGAACACAGATGGCCAGCCACCCAGCTTGGGCGCCATTCAGAGAATACAATGCATTGCATAGCTCAGTAGGGTTAGCTATTATGCTGCAAAGGCGCCATTTTGTGTCAGACAGAGCTCTCAATGATTTTTTACTCTTTAGAGATAAAAAAAACCCCATTGTGATTGCACTGCCTACCACAGGATGGTGCTTTTTGCACTGTAATAGCCAACCTTACCGGGCAGGTGCAAAGGTCACCACCATCCTGTGGAAGGCACACTCTAAATTTTTGCTAATCTTTGCCAAAAAAAAGCTGTGAGTACATAGTATACCACAAGTTGGAGCCACTTTTTTACCTGCTGTGGTGGCACACTTAGGGCCAGTTCACATATATGCAGTTTGAACCGCATCCATTGCACATGACAAGTGAAATAAACTTGTTTCCTTTGGTGCCTGTACACATATGTCCGGTGCACTGGCAGTGCAGATTCAGTGCGGTTTTTAAAAGAGTCATGTATCAGGTTCAGGTGCGGATTACAGGCTATTGACTTCTGTGAGGACCGTTTCTAAACCTCACGTGTGAACAGGATAAAATCCTGAGCTAATCCTGACCAGAACCTGATGTAAACCTGACGTGAACCTGCGAACAACTACTGTATCAATTAGCTGTGAAACCTGAGCTTCAATCCACACTGCACATGTGTGAATCAGCTCTCAGGGCTGGTCTGCACAAGACATGAGAGCCAAGCTATCCTTACTGTGCAACCTTATCTGGCATTGAAAAGGCCACTACATTGGGGTAGGCTATTTACATCCCATTCAAACTAAAGCCTCCTTCACGCAGCTATTTACTTGCAGCCACTGGATTCCAATGGCTAGGACCAGCGGCTTCTTGCGGCTGGAATGACCGGGCATGCAAAAAACAGCAGTTGCTTAGCCCTTTTAAAGAAATGACAGGCTGACAGCCGTTGTTACTGTCCACATCTAGCCACACACAAAGCAGTTACCTGCAGTTAGGGACAGATCTCCAAGCCTGGAGAATACAGAGAATTACACCCGGCATACAGGACAGGAGAAGCAGGACTATTCAGAGTCCATACATACAGAATAAGAGCAGATACCGAGAATTACACCCGGCATACAAGATAGGAGAAGCAGGACTGTGTAGAGTCCATACATACAGAATAAGAGGAGATACCGAGAAATACACCCGGCATAAAGGACAGGAGAAGCAGGACTGTGCAGAGTCCATACATACAGAATAAGAACAGATACAGAGAATTACACCCGGCATACAGGACAGGTGAAGTGGTACTGAGGTCAAAGACTGCAGACCTACTACAGAAGATGGTAAGAGACTGCAGGCACATTACAGGAGATGGTAAGAGACTGCAGGCACATTACAGAAGATGGTCAGAGACTGCAAGCACATTACAGGAGATGGTAAGAGACTGCAGGCACACTACGGGAGATGGTCAGAGACTGCAGCCATACTACAGGTGATGGTCAGAGACTACAGCCATACTACAGGTGATGGTCAGAGTCTGCAGGCATACTACAGGCCATGGTCAGAGACTGCAGACATAGTACAGGAGTTGGTCAGAGAATGCTTACCTATCAAAGAAGATGGTCAGAGAAGGAACAGAAGAAATTCACCAGCAGCACAGTAGTGGTAAGCTAGCCTGAGAACACAAGAGAAAGAGGGACACACCTGGACTGGAAAGGAGAGCAGCAGCCACCAATTTATCCACATGGTGGGCCTGGCGGTCCGGCAAATACACAGCAAGAATCCTGGACTCTTGAGCTCTTCCCTCAACGCTCCCCCCCCCCCCCCCAAGCAGAGGAACAGCAAGGACCCAATGGCTATAGAGCAGTTGGTGGGACAGACGCTGGCCATACCCGCTCCGCTCAGTGCTGCTGTTGCAAGAGCAAGAAGACAGTGTCACAGTCAGCCTCCCTCAGCCCACTCAAGCCGAGCCTGACAGCACGCCCCGCCTGACATTTTTCATTTCTTAGATGTTTGCGGCAATATTATGTGAAATGAAAAATTGGAACTACCACTATTTTATTCTCTAGGGTCTGTGATTTCAGAAAATATATCATGTTTGGGGGTTTTGTGTAATCTTCAGACCTAAAATGATTTTTTACATGTGTGCAAAAAACTCAAAAACTGCTCTGGCAACGAAAGGGACAAAGGATAAACCCGACACTCCCCTTTCCTGAGGAGCACCCAATCAGTGCTCATTACTCGGCAAGGTCTCTCCCCACCCCGGGTTTGGTCCTGAAGACAGGCAGGGAGGGGAGGAGGAGATATACAACGCAATGTTACAAAAAAATTGATTGTTTAATTCGCCATAAAGCCGTCAGATTTAAGTACAATTTTGGTAAAAAATATTTTTTTTTTATCTGGACGAGTAGATTGTCATGCGGGACATGTAGATTGGGACCCAGATTTAGTCCCTCCACAAGTAGTTTTTAAAAAAAATTCCACACCTCTGTGGAAGCTGAGACATTCTTTGCTCTCATTCATGGCCACCCCTGCTTCTATGATCCCAGGGATCCCCATTATGAGAGCAAGGCAAGAACCACCAGAGCCTGGGAAGAAGTGCGATGAAACTTGCTGCCCCAGTGGAACAGGTACACTGCTCCCCAGACCAAGGAGAAAGGTACAGTACTTCTGTGTACAGCAGCCATGCGCTTGATTCTGGTTTTCCTGTTGTATGTGCCTAGGACACATCTATACAGGTTTCTACTGGTGACAACCAAACCGGCTAAATGAAAAACTCTTGAAAAAACACCTATAACATTTTCAAATCTGCTAAAAAACGCTCCAAAATGCCTGAAAAAAATGCTTGAAAAAATGCCTGAAACCGCTTAGCTCAGTGTGAATGTAGCCTAAGGGCCTCAATGGACTTTTGCCTGAATCAGAATGGTTTGTTTCCTAATAAAAGCAAGTGGGAGCTATAATTCCCAACAAAATTAATAAGCCAGTGGGTTAATCAGCCCACCAGATGCCACCACTTTGGGGTAGATTGACCCCTTTATCTATAATTGGTGTTCTGTGAGGACTCATTTAAACACTGGCTGCGGCATTGCAGATGTGACATGTATACACTCCTGTCCATCTTTGTATACAGTGGGGGGGGTGCAGGGGAGGTGTTTAGTAAAAACATGAATCAACTGCCTATTTTTACCACCCCCAAGGGTAAACTAAGCACAAGAGTTTAGCTTGTGTGTGAACTTTCCTTGCATGTGATTTGGTATTTGAGTATTGGGTATTCTTTGCAAAGTGAAGCTTCATTTTCTTTACTAAACTCTGGAGCATATGTGCTCGCAAAGTGCACAGTCTATTTGCCCTTAGTAAATCCACCCCATTTTATGTACATGGAGTACTGAAAGCTAGAAAATGTTGATTATTAGTTTTAACTAAGCATTGAAAATTACTAAATTGTTTTGCCAGTTTGATAGATTAGGACAATTAGCTCATCGCACAATTTAGTCCAGTTTGTGAATCATCTGCCGGTAGTTACTACAGCTAACTGCAAATTTTATTATTTTTTTAATCCCTATGGCTGAAGAACTATGACCATGTTTGCCTCCACAGCCTGCAATACATTTTGACTGGGTGCAGGCAGCGGGGCCAACAATGCACCTGGCCCTCCCAGGCACACTAAAATGCCAGGGGATAATGCACAGAATCTAGATTGCCTGGAGTCCAAGGGGCCCTTGGCCAATCAGTAAGCACCAGTGCTGTTCTAGGAAAGTAAGAAAAGGTGGTTCCATGCTCCTTCACACTTGGAAGTACTGAGTATTTTCCTTAATCCTGGTGGCTGAATGGAGGCTGCTGGGGAGGAGGAAATTAAAGCAGACCTTCACCCAAAAGGGCATGTTGTGCTGCCCTGCCTCCTCCTCTCCCTCTCTCTTACAAACAGATTTTTTTTTAAGTGGAATTTCAGCAGAAAATTCAGTCCTGCTAGATGACTTCAGGCTGGTCCTTTTTGCAGGTATAGCTATGTACAGTAAAACATTAAAATAAGTGACTATACTGTTTAAAATCCAGTAATACACTAACTCACCCTGCTCTGCACATGCTCAGTTGCTCTCTATTTTTAGGTACTGTTGAAAATTTAGAGGCCCATCTGCTGACAGTCCAAAGATTTACTGCTGCTCAGGGGCTCTGGGCTTCAGCAAAATGGCAGCCTCTGGCAAGAAGGAATAGGAACAATGTTGGAGGCAATTTACAACACACACTCATTTTGGTAGAATAATTATTAATGTGGAATGTATATTCCTTGCTAAAGAACATTATTTTTTATCAAGTTGTTATGTGCAACATTCCGCTTTAAGTGATTTATTTGTGCTGCAATTCTTGCCTAGGCGGGAATTTCTCATTGCTCTCTGAGTGTATGCAGCTGTGCCGCAGGACTCGGGTCCTAAAAGAGCCTTGTGGCACATTTTAAGCATGAGATCATGTGAAACGTGTTAACAAGTCCTGTATTCATGTCCTGCTGTTTTGTGTGTCCTATGGATCAATAAATATACACTATATTCATCTATTGTCTGGTGTGTGGCTGACTCTTCTTCCTATTACATCTGAACAGGAGGACAAGGAGTATAGTGCCAGAATGTGAAAGGGGGGAGGGGTACTACTTTGGATTTTGCTTTTTTTTTTTTTAAACCTTTTTTTTTTTCTTTTTTGGGTTGGGCTTCCAGTATTACACACCAGTGCACTACCTAGTCAAATTAAATGCCTAGAAAAACTGCACTATTGATACCGTATGATGTTTGGATATTTTTGAATCACTTAACATGACCTGTCATATGGAACCTGTATGTGAAGATCATACCCTGAAGGGGTTAATGATGAAAATTCTGTTTAATAAAAGAACTATCTCTTCATGTCTTAAAATAAAAGTACAGTATTGCCGAGGTCTGCCATTTGCAGTCCTTAATGACTATACATTAACGCATATAATGAGCATTGTGATTAAGTCTGGGATCACCCGTATCCTCACCTCTGCTGCCCAGTGAGGCGGTGTCTTCTCTGCCATTAATGCATCCTACTTGTCTAATCATTTTCCTTGCTTGATTAGCGAGTGATTGTGTTAGGTGCCCTCATGTATAGCATGGACCCATCACCGTGTCATAGTGGTCAAAAGATGCCACTGTAAAACATTTACCAGTCATATTCCTTCTGCCTTTCCAGCATCTGCTGTGATGATCCTCGTATTAACATTTGTCAGATCTTTGGAGGATTGTAACTTGAGAGACAGTAAGAGTAGAGGTCATCCATCACTATGTTAAAGAAGCACTGTACATCTCAGAAAGGCTAGACGCATTGGATGTAAAGGGTATAGCAAGCTGGGCTTGTACTTTCATATCTCAAATATACCAAGAAGTGTGATCATTGCTTTATCAGAACAGATTGGCGACTTGTGTGAAGTGTGAACCCCGAGGCAACTTTCAAATAGGGCTAACAGCAGAGCTTCCCTTCCACTTTTTTTAGTGCACCTTGACCTACGTTGCGGACCTTCATTCCTAAATGCACTGGGCCCCAAATACCCCAAGTTCACTTTCTCCATTTATCCTGGTGACCTCATTGCAGCAGAGAGTGAAGGGAAAAGCCAACAGTGCGTTGTTTGCAGAACAGGAAAAAAAGGGAAATCTTCTAATGGAGATTTTTTGTTTATAGCGCAAATAAAAAAAAAACAGTGGTGATCAAATACCTCCAAAAGAAAACTCTATTTGTGGGAAAGAAATCCTGCATAAATTTCATTGTATTGTATGACCGCATAATTGTAAGTTAAAGTAACACAGTGGCGTATAGCAAAAAATAGCCTGCTCAGGAAGGGGGGGGGGGGGGTTAAATATTCCGGTGGTCAAGTTTAATATTGGACTTGACTCAGAAGAAATGTATGGAAGCCAATGTTGTGATTATACCCTTTTTGGGGTTCCTGGAGTTAGAAAGCATATCCTATGAACACAAGTCTTTATGATCTTCTGGCTCCATTCATTCTGTGATCCATGATTCAAGTTATATTTCTTGCTACACCTATCTGTACGCTTACATTAAAACCAATTAAAACAATGTAAAAGAAATTATCGTGACTAAGACTTGGGCAGCAGTGCAAACGGGACAATGGTTCAAAATTTTTAAAAATAGATTTGTCTGAGTTGTTACTAATGCTCTGGGATGCCTTGGCTGGCTATCATGTGGTCATATGGCTAGGCATTTGGTTACATGATCTCTGCTGAAGGCAAGAATTGTCTAATCTGAGCTCTGAACATGTCCCTAAAAAGAGATTACATGGCCAAAGATCATCCTGGGTTTGTTTGAGATTAAGTCTGGGTTCACATACAGTGGGGCAAAAAAGTATTTAGTCAGCCACCAATTGTGTAAGTTCTCCCACTTAAAAAGACGAGAGAGGCTTGTAATTGGCATCATAGGTAGACCTCAACTATGAGAGACAAAATGAGAAAAAAAATCCAGACAATCACATTGGCTGATTTGAAAAGAATTTATTTGCAAATTATGGTGGAAAATAAGTATTTGGTTAATATCAAAAGTTCATCTCAATACTTTGTTATATATCCTTTGTTGGCAATGACAGAGGTCAAACGTTTCCTGTAAGTCTTCACAAGGTTGGCACACACTGTTGCTGGTATGTTGGCCCATTCCTCTATGCAGATCTCCTCTAGAGCAGTGATGTTTTGGGGCTGTCGCTGGGCAACACAGACTTTCAACTCCCTCCAAAGGTTTTCTATGGGGTTGAGATCTGGAGACTGGCTAGACCACTCCAGGACCTTGAAATGCTTCTTACGAAGCCACTTCTTCGTTGCCCGGGCGGTATGTTTGGGATCATTGTCATGTTGGAAGACCCAGCCACGTTTCATCTTCAATGCCCTTCCCTATGGAAGGAGGTTTGCACTCAAAATCTCACGATACATGGCCCCATTCATTCTGTCCTGTACATGGATAAGTTGTCCTGGTCCCTTTGTGAGAAACAACCCCAAAGCATGATATTGCCACCCCCATGCTTCACAGTAGGTATGGTGTTCTTTGGATACAACTCAGCATTCTCTCTCCTCCAAACACGACCAGTTGTGTTTCTACCAAACACTTCTATTTTGGTTTCATCTGACCATATGACATTCTCCCAATCCTCTTCTGAATCATCCAAATGCTCTCTAGCAAACTTCAGATGTGCTCGGACATGTACTGGCTTAAGCAGGGGGACACGTCTGGCACTGCAGGATCTGAGTCCCTGGTGACGTAGTGTGTTACTGATGGTAGCCTTTGTTACGTTGGTCCCAGCTCTCTGCAGGTCATTCACTAGGTCCCCCCGTGTGGTCCTGGGATTTTTGCTCACCGTTCTTGTGATCATTTTGACCCCATGGGGTGAGATCTTGCATGGAGCCCTAGATCGAGGGAGATTATCAGTGGTCTTGTATGTCTTCCATTTTTTAATTATTGCTCCCACAGTTGATTTGTTCACACCAAGCTGCTTGCCTATTGCAGATTCAGTGTTCCCAGCCTGGTGCAGGTCTACAATTTTGTTTCTGGTGTCCTTCGACAGCTCTTTTGTCTTCACCATAGTGGAGTTTGGAGTGTGACTGTTTGAGGTTGTGGACAGGTGTCTTTTATACTGATAACGAGTTCAAACAGGTGCCATTGATACAGGTAATGAGTGCAGGACAGAGGAGCCTCTTAAAGAAGAAGGTACAGGTCTGTGAGAGCCAGAAATCCTGCTTGTTTGTAGGTGACCAAATACTTACTTATTTTCCACCATAATTTGAAAATAAATTCTTTCCAAATCAGCCAATGTGATTGTCTGGCTTTTTTTTTTCATTTTGTCTCTCATAGTTGAGGTCTACCTATGATGCCAATTACAGGCCTCTCTCATCTTTTTAAGTGGGAGAACTTGTACAATTGGTGGCTGACTAAATACTTTTTTGCCCCACTGTATGTTAGAGAAGGATTCCCTTCATTCTGTAGAGATTTCTTCTCACTTCCTGTTTTGTCTACAGGATAGAAAGTGAAGGGAAATCTCTCCAGTATGACACAGATAGGGAAAAAACTGCGTGGGGTTTTAATCATGTAAAAGGATATACTGTAAGCAAAATGCGTATAAAGTATGCACTTGGGGGAAGCGGGGCTTTGGGGTACTTCATAAAGCCCAGAGTCCCTGAGCAGCAGTAAATCTTTAGACTTAGATTTTTGGCACAGCTATAAAAAGATAGAGAGCAACTGAGCATGTGCAGAGCAGGGTGAGAGAGCATATAACTGGATTTTAAACAGCATATGCAATTATTTGTTTTACATAGCTATACCTGTAATAGGGGCCAGCCTGAAGTGATCTAGCAGGACTTGATTTTCTGACTAAAGTTGCACTTTAATATTAAGCAAATGATTGCCTCAACTATAGTAATCTTTGTCGCCAAGCCCATTGTAACAGAACCGATCCAGTCTGCGCTTGGGTATTTCCGTTAGACTACTGCTTCCCCATCTGAACACCAACCACAGACACCACAGTCGACCAAACAAGACTAGACAACACCAGTCTGTCTGAACATGGAACTCTTTGAAACTCGAACTGGCTTTTTATACACTCAGGGGAAAATCCCCCCTCCTTGCATAATGACACAGGGCGGGGCAATTTACACTTAGCAACAAGAGACACACAGGTATTCAAACTTCACATCAGCAGACAATCCCATCAGGAGGGAGGGCTGCTGGAGACACCTCCCCCCCCCCCCCCACTAAGCTAATACACATAAGCACATGAATCCCATAATAGTTTGCTCCCAAGCAAGACACACAATAGAACAATGAGATGCAACCACATGGCATTAAACAATCAACAACCCCCACCCCAATATCAGGACAGATTACCCTGTACCCCTAACAGGCACAGGGTGACTTATACATAATAGGGATATGGGGAGCTGAGACAGGGGCCTCTCTAAAGTGAGCTGGGTTCCATGGGCCCCCCACCCAAAGTAACTCCCATCACACTCATATCTCCATCCTCCTTTCATTTTCTAGTTTTGCCATAGCTTTTGTCCTGGTTTTTTTTTTTTTTTACTTGAAAAAGACATATACTCAAATGCTAACTTAAATGATCTTTATATTCATAACATAGTTTCATTTTAGAATATCAGAATTGTATTAATACAAATAGTTATATTTGACAAGCCAATCTGAACTCTGATATCCCTCTTCAACAGAGATTCCATGGCCAAATGACTATGGTTTCAAACACACGGCCAGCACTGGAGAGAGTCTGGAGAAGCATTTGCTCCAGAAAAAGCAAGTAATTGAATCCTTCTGTGACAGTTTATTTATCCACTGCCACAAGACTGCTACCATAGCTTTAACATCTAAATATAGGTCCACTTTAATTTCCTAGCTGCAGTCACCATCTATACTGATCTTAGAGCCAGAGAAAAGCATCTCTCACTGAATTCACTTTTTCCATCCATCTGCTAGGAGCTGATAGGGCTTGTTGAAATAACCTTTCATATGTAATGTTGAGCAGAAACTCAAAAACTAAAAAGTTTTTTTTACTTTTTATTATCTTTCCTTGAACCACAAGATCCTCAAATCTTTCCTATTTACAGCCATCAGAGTGGCATCTCCTATGTATCCACATCTATTATTTCTCTTTCAATGATTTTAATTCCAGAAATATTTTTTCCACCCCTGCTTTTAGTATGACATGTCCAGCATTCAAGTTGAATAAATATGGAGACAAGTTTAGGAAACAATGAATTATCAAGGTGCACATGTTCTGCTGGAAGAAGAATTACAATGTGAATTATGATGGCTTTATAAAATGCGTAGGTTACATCTCTGTCCTGTGTTTGTTTAAGGAGTACAGCAATAAATTGACATAATTACGTGTCATAGAAATACGGACGTTCTTGTATATATTGTTGTCATTATTATCTTCTATAATAACATTTGTTATGGAGCTGTCTATGGTACTGATTGCTAGATGTGTCTGGCAGTTTCTTCAAGCAGTAGTTCCAACCTTTTTTTTTGTCCCTAAGGCTTTATGCGCTTGTCACCAGTGAAATCTTTGCTGTACCTATTTTTTTAAAAATATATGTAAAATCTAAAACTAATAGTAGAAGGTAATGTAAAATGTACATAATGTTCACATTTACATTATATATTTATTATATTAATGTAGAACTAAAATTCAAAACTTTTTTTCATTTTGGGTAGAGTAAAAGAGGTTTATAATGCCTGTCATTATTTTCAATCTCCATCCCATTGGGGACATTTCCTTCATTTCCTGTTCTGTAGCCAAAACAGAAAGTGAGGAAATCCCTCCAAAGCGAGGGAATCCCTGTTTGTCACCATAACTAGTGTCTCCAACTAGTGTCTTCCATTCTATTCCTGTTCTAGTGACAACCCAAAAATTGGAGGCACAGACATCAATATAAACCTGACAGGTGTTCTAATCCCTCTCTGCTCTAGAAAACTAATTAGTTTCAATTGAATCCCACATTTCAGTTTTGGATAGTGCCAAAGAATTAGAGACCCTTTCAGGGCCCTAAAGGGACCCTCTAGAGGTGCGGCTGTTCCCACAGAACCCTGTGTATAAAGCGTTCATCATGCCATTGTCATCATGGTCACATTCCTACTACCTCCATGTTTAGTGCAGATTTAATAGTCCTGCAATGTTAGTGATGACGCTGAGGGACTGTCCACGCTGGAGGAAGAGAAGAAAGCAGATCCAGACTGGGACCTAATGAGCAATTTACCCATTGCAGTGGGAGGGCGGGTGGCACTGTAATGGTAGATTTTGTTTGTTTCCTGTAGTGGGGATTTAGACTTCAAGAGGTTGTAAAGCCTAGAAATTTTTCTGTTAAAATAACAAACACGTTATACTGACCTGCTATATGCAATAGTTTTGCACAGTGCAGCCCTGAGACTCTTCTGGGGTCCCCCACTGATGTTCCAAGCTCATCCTCTTCTCTGTGTGCCCCCATAGCAAGTGGATTGCTATGGGGGCACCTGCAGTCTTGCTCCCGAGCCACGCTGACTGTGTCACTAGACACGCTCAGCCTTGCCCCGCCCCCCGCTCCTCACAGCATTTGATTAACAGCACCAGGAGCCATTGCCCGTGTTCCTGTGAGAAGAGGAAGAGAGGAGAGAAAAGCCGGGCACAGCACTGTATCGCTGACATGCTCAAGTGTTTAGAGGGGGGGAGGGAAATAATTAGTGGGGTGTTTTGTACCGTAATGTATCCCCTGCTTTAAGGTAAAGCACCTAGCCTTTAGAACCACTTTAAAGTGATTGTAAACCTCAGACTTGAAATATGAACAAAGCATATCCTTCTATAGTCTGTACTTGTCGCAATTAAGAGCACCAAGTGTCATTTCTGTTTGTTGCTTCGTTCCTCTGCTATGAGTAAGAATAACTTCTGACAAGCTTTCCGGACAATAAGAGACAAAAGGTGACGGGGAGGGAGCTGCAGCAGATTGACAGCCTCCGCTCTGTTCCTGTGAGTTGTGTGGAGGGGGATATGTCTCTTCCCTCCAATCAGCTATCAGAGCTCTCCTCACTGAATTCTGCAGTGTGTAATTTAAGATCTCTGGACCTTGTTTTCTGAACTCTCAGAAAAGCTTTAAAAATTCAGTACTTTGAGAAGAAAATACTGCAGATAAACAGGTACAACTTTAGGAGGATTTTTTTTCATCTGTGTGCATCACCTGAGGCCAATCACTTCATTGGTTATATATGAGGGTTTACAACCACTTCAAAGAACCAGTAAGCCAACTTTGCCCACATAAAAAAAGCAATAAACTATTACTGATCTCAAATGTAGTGGCTCCTGGTTTTAATTATAATAGATGAACTTTGGATAGTTAGGTGACTTTGGGATAATATTCTCTTACAAGCACATCAATCATACTGTGTCTTGTAATTACACTCCAGCATACTGCGGTCACCTTGTTTTCAGGCTGACATGGTATTTAGCAAACATTAAAACGTTCATAAACTATTGATGCTAATGTAGTGATTCTGGTTCCCTGGCAGGGGTCTTCTATACCCCAGAGGATCTCCATGGTTCACTTGGCTTGTAGTGTAATATAACAAAAATGGAAATTAAAGTGCCACAGTACTGCTAAGAGGTCCACATACAACTTTATTCCAATAAAAGTCGGGGGGACAGTCCAAAGAGTATTCAATGCATTTTGGGGGTCATTCATCAGGGCTTGATTGAACACAGTGTGAATAGACTAGAAATGATCTGGACATTTCATGTTACAGACCTTGTCAGCATCTTGTTTGGCAGTTCATTTCTGGTCTGTTCAGTCAAGCTCTGATGAAGGGAGTAGTTTTTGACACCCAAAATGCATTAGTAACTCCTTGGACTGTCCTCCTGGGTTCTATTGGAATAACGTTGTGTCTGGACCTCTTAGTAGTTGTGCAGTGCTTCAATTTCCATTTTTGTTTCATTACTTTACAAGCCAAGGGGACCATGGAGGTCCTCTGGGGTGTAGAAACCACCAGCCTGGGAACCAGATTTATTAAATGAGCATCAATATTTTATGATGGCAATACCAATGAGATCACCTTGCAGGTCCAGCACTTTTTTTTCCACATTCCTCAATTATCCCTTACCTAGGCAAGGTTGACATTTGTTGGGTCCTCCCGCCTGCAGCCTTCTGGGATATGTTACACATCTAGGTGGCTTTGAGACAGTCTTCTCCAATCCATGCATCTTGTGCATGCACAACGAGGAGTCAGCTGTGACTGATTAGGAATCACAGCCAAATCCTGATTCCCTGATGGCCACACAGGACTGAGGACAGCCCTGAAGATTTCATGTTTTATAAGGACAGCACTAGACACCCTGGGCTGGTAAGTACCTGTTTTCTAAAAGCCAGTAGCTACAGTACTTGTATCTGTTGACTTTTACTTTTGCAGATCTGGTTAACGTTTCTCTTTAAGAACTACAAATCTCAGCATGTCTTGGCTAAGAGCACAGCATAGCACATCCCAATCTTGATGTGTATTGGTGGTCGTGTGAAGTTTTACCTGCCAGGTGTACAATCACGTTTATAAAAGTTGTATGTCATATGCTACTGTTAATAATAAATGATACAGAGAGGTCCCGACACAGCGATACGTAACTGAGTTTATGTCTCTGGTGTTCTATAAAATCTCATAGGACTTGCTCTGCTATATAATGGACAGTCTATCATCTTAATGTAACTTCTGACTCACTTACTTCTGTGTGTACTTTTTCATCCTCCATTAGATTTACCATTAAGACTTCTAAAATAGAAGAAGGAAGAAAGAACAGTACATTTTGGATAGATGACCTAGCACCAGTGAAACTGACTGGGCTCCGAGTGCAGTTTTTTAAATATCTGGTGATGGGTTCAATGTTGGGTTATACTTGCCATGAGGTCTTGTAGAGCACCACAGCACAAATTTAAATGTAGTTACAGCATTTGCTGGTATTTCTTACTGTCTTGAGGAGTCACGACTCTGCAGCTTAGATTTCTGTTACATGTTTCTCTGTGCGAAACCTAGACTGAATTTAGTAAAAAGAAAAAAGACTCCTATGGAGGAGATTGGGACCAAGGCTCATTTGAGATAGGGTCTCCTGTATGAATCCTTAATCTACTATATTAAAGGCCTTTTCTCAATTGCATTTTTTGGACATACAGTTGTATTCAAAATAATAGCAGTCCAACATCATTAACCATATCAATCACTGTTTTTGGTATAAATTATATTTCTGCATTGCAAATAATTTACTAGTAGGGGTAGTAGAGTAATAAAAAAACAACAGACCCAACAGCCATGACATGCATGCTGTTGATTCCGTGTAATTGAATCATTAATTTAACCACCTCCCTCCCGCCATATAGTAATATGATGGACGCAAGGTGGTTCTCTCGTTCTGGGAGGACGTCATATGACTTTTGTAAACACACTTCTATTATTTTGAACGCAACTGTATTTTATGGGGAGTCCAGAGAAAGGACATCAATATGTTGAATGAAAAAGCCTAAATACAGTGCCTTGAAAAGGTATTCATACCACTTGAAATTTTCCATATTTTGTAATGGTACAACCAAAAACGTAAATGTATTTTTTGGGGATTTTATGTGATAGACCAACACAGTGGCACATAATTGTGAAGTGGAAGGAAAGTGGTAAATGGTTTTCAAAACTTTTTACAAATAAATATCTGAAAAGTGTGGCGTGCATTTGTATTCAGTCAATACTTTTTAGAGCCGCCTTTCGTTGCAATTACAGCTGTAAGTTTTTTTTTGGATGTTCCTACCAGCTTTGCACATCTACAGAGTAAAATGTTTGCCCATTCTTCTTTGCAAAATAGCTCAAGCTCTGTCAGATTGGATGGAGAGCATCTGTGAACAGCAATTTTCAAGTCTTGCCACAGATTCTCAGTTGGATTTAGGTCTGGACTTTGACTGGGCCATTCTAACACATGAGTATGCTTTGATCTAAACCATTCCATTGTAGCTCTGGCTGTATGTTTAGGGTCATTGTCCTGCTGGAAGGTGAACCTCCGCCCCAGTCTCAAGTCTTTTGCAGACTCTAACAGGTTTTCTTCTAAGATTTATTTAGGAGCCTGTATTTGACTCCATCCTTCTTCCCATCAACTGTGTCCAGCTTCCCTGTCCCTGCTGAAGAAAAGCATCTTCATAACATGATGCTGCCACCACCGTGTTTCACAGTGATCTGCAGTGTTAGTTTTCTGCTACACAAAGAATTTTGCTTTTACGCCAAAAAGTTGAATTTTTGTCTCGTCTGACCAAAGCACCTTCTTCCACATTTTCTGTGTCCCCCACATGGTTTCTTGCAAACTGCAAACGGGACCTCTTATGGCTTTCTTTCAACAATGGCTTTCTTCTTGCCACTCTTCCATAAACACCATAGTGGACGACTAATAGTTGTCCTGTGGACAGATTCTCCCACCTGAGCTGTGGATCTCTGCAGCTCCTCCAGAGTTACCATGGGCCTCTTGGCTGCTTCTCTGATTAATGCTCTCCTTGCCCAGTCTGTCAATTTAGGTGGATGGCCATGTCCTGGTAGGTATGCAGTTGTGTCATACTCTTTCCATTTTCGATGGATTGAACAGTGCTCCGTAAGATGTTCAAAGCTTGGGATTTTTTTTTATAACCTAACTGTTATGATCCGCCAGGTGGTGCCTCAGGCTGCCAACTGACAGACCTACTCAGAGCGTGGGGTCTAAGCCCGGGCTGTGCTTTCACCAGGGCCCCTGATGGTGTGGATGGACTTGAAACAGTCCCGGGCCAGGTCACGACCTCCGAGCAGGCCCACCAGTGGCTGAGGAGACCTCCGGGGACAGGAACCGGGAGAGCCAGATGTGAAGGGAATGGCGGCCCCAGCAGGGTAGTAACGGATCGTGGACCCGTGAGGGTAAGCGGGGTACAGAATCGGTGGGCAAAGAGTAGTCGGGTCACACGCAGGGTCAGCAGGGTAAGTCAGTCCGTAGAATGGTCAGGGCAATCCGGGTCAAACACAGGAGCAGGCAGAATGGTCAGGGCAATCCGGGTCAATCTCAGGAGCAGGCAGAATAGTCAGGACAATCCGGGTCAATCACAGGAGCAGGCAGCGTAGTCAGGGCAATCCGGGTCAATCACAGGGGCAGGCAGCGTAGTCAGGGTCAATCAGGGTCACTAGACGGGTGCAGGAACTCAAAATCACAGAAAGACCTTGCGGCAATATGTGACAGTGCAGGGCATCTTTAAATAGTGCGCCCTGCACTGTCATTGGCCGGCTAGGACGCGCCCCCCGGCTGTCATTGGACGCCTGAGGCGCGCCCGCGGCTCCTACTGCGCATGCGCGACGTCCTGTCAGCCGCGGCTTGCCGGGACCTAGTGCCTGTGTCCCGGCGTGATCTGCCGCCAATGCGCATGCGCGGGGGACGGCGCCGCGATCCAGGGTTACGGAGCCGCGATCCCTGACACTAACCCTTTACTTCACAACTTTATCCCTGACCTGTCTGGTGTGTACCTTGGCCTTCATGATGCTGTTTGTTCACTAATGTTCTCTAACAAACCTCTGAGGGCTTCACAGAACAGCTGTATTTATACGGAGAATAAATTGCACACAGGTGGACTATTTACTAATTAGATGACTTCTGAAGGCAATTGGTTCCACTAGATTTTAGTTAGGGGTATCAGCGTAAAGGGGGCTGAATACAAATGCACGCCACACTTGTCAGATGTTTATTTGTAAAAAATGTTGAAAACCATTTATTATTTTCCTTCCACTTCACAATTATGTGCCACTTTGTATTGGTCTATCACATAAAATCCCAATAAAATACATTTACATTTTTGGTTGTAACATGACAAAACATGGAAAATTTCAAGGGGTATGAATACTTTTTCAAGGCACTGTAGCCTATGTTCAATGAAATAGCCCTCTTTCAAGCCTTGCACATGCGCGGTCTGTCCCCTGTCACAGCAGCACTGAACTCAGCCATGGCATTGAAGGGGACACTGCAGATGTGTGGATCTTTAAAGAGGGAGATCACTCATGTCAGTGCTGCTGGGAGTGTTCTCAATGCACAGGGCATCCCAGATCATAGGTAGGACAGTGTCGCTCTCTCCCATAAGTAGTTATTAGTCGTGAGGGGCATACAGGTATTGTCCTTAAAATAAACTCAAATTTTTAAAGCTACACAGTGTTTTTAAAAGTACTGGGGCCCATTGAATGCATGAATTTTATTACAAATTTGAACTTCGCCTTTAACCAGATCCTGGCCGGCCTATAGTGGATTGACAGCCGGGCGACCCTTCTCCCTGTGACTTGCCGTCATATGATGTCCTGTGTATCGTGCCGTGCATGCGCACCCCCAGGGGTGCGGGGTGCGGCCGTTGATGTCAGGCTGTGTTCCTCGGACACCGTGCTTCCCCGCTAACAATAAAGAGCCAATGAAATTGGCTTTTTACCACGTGATCGGCTGTGACCTGTCAGAGCCGATCATAAATGTAAACACACAGTGATCTTGTGTGAGGAGGAGAACCTAGGAACAGTGAGTTTTTCAAACCCTTTGATTGCTACTGTGCACCACACTGCCCCTAATAAAGAGCCAGTGCCATCAGTGGATCTGTCAGATCAGCTCATCAGTGGATCTGTCAGTGGAGTCATTAGTGGACCCATCAGTGGATTTGTCAGTGCTGCCATCAGTGGATCTGTCAGTGTTACTATTAGTGCATCTGTCAGTGCTGCCATCCGTGCATCTGTCAGTGCAGCCCATCAGTACACAACCCATCAGTGGATCTGTCAGTGCTGCTTTCAGTGGATCTGTCAGTGCCACCAACGGTGGATCTGTCAGTGCAGCCCATCAGTACACAGCCCATCAGTGCATCTATCAGTGCCACCATCAGTGGATCTGTCAGTACTGCATCAGTGGATCTGTCAGTGCCACCATCAGTGCATCTGTCAGTGCAGCCCATCAGTACACAGCCTATCAGTGGATCTGTCAGTGCCGCCATCAGTTGATCTGTCAGTGCATTCCCAACAGTGGATCTGTCTGTGCTGCAATCAGTGGATCTGTCAGTGCATCTCCAAAAGTCGATCTGTCAGTGCAGCCCATCAGTGGACCTGTCAGTGGACCTGCCAGTGCAGCCCATCAGTGCATCCATCAGTGTACCTGTCAGTGCAGCCCATCAGTGCAGCCCATCGGTGTACCTGTCACCACAGGCATCAGTGCACCCTAATCAGTGTACTTGTCACAGAGTCGACACAACTGCCACTCATCAGCAGTGTACCCATCACAGCCATCCATCAGCAGTTTTCCCTCATACAGCCACAATCACCAGAGCCGCAATGTCCAAAAAATATTTTACTAGTGAGGAGGTGCTCAAAATCCTGAGCATGTCGGATGAGAGCAACAGGGAGCTCTCACCATCCAATTCCGATTCGGAATACGAGCCAGTAGAAAGTAGTGGATCAGTGACTGAATCGGAGGAGGTAGCAGTCCCTTCTAAAAGGATACGGCGCTCTGAAGAGCAGGCAACAATGAGCAGCGCCATGCACCTCAATGGTCAATCAGCAGACATCAATGGTGCTAAACCCCAGGATGAAAGACCCAGTACCAGCACTGGAGCATCCCACCAGCCCCCAAGAATTAGGGCCCAAACATATCTTCCTGACAGCTGCTTTCCAGCTCAGGATCAGCTTCATTCTCACCTTTCACTGCAAAGCCAAGTGTGCAGACCAAAACTGAACATTTTTTTTTACATTAATTTGTTTTTTAATTTGTTTTTCCCTGCCGATATACTGCAATACATTGTGGACCAGACAAACCTTTTTTGCTCAGCAGTATATTGATAACAATCCCAGTACATCCTATGCCCATTCTTTTCTATAGAGACGTCTCACAGTGGAGTTAAAATTGTTTTTGGGCCTTACGTTTAACATGGGGCTTACGAATAAAATCGAATTGCATGCCTACTGGTCCACCAACCCCATCCATCATATGCCCATCTCTTCTGCTGTAATGTCCCGGTCACGCTATGATCTGATCATGCGATTCCTGCATTTCAGTGACAACTCACAGTGCCCTCCCAGAGATCATCCCAACTATGATAAGCTATACAAAATCTGCACCCTAATAAATACTTTTGCTAAGAGATTTGTGGAACTTTATGTCCCTGAGCAACAAATTTGTGTGGATGAATCCCTTGTCCACTTCACTGGCCGGCTGGGATTCAAGTAATACATCCCCAGTAAAAGGGCCAGGTATAGATTGAAGCTGAACAAGCTCTGCGAAAGATCTACAGGATATGTGCATGCATTCCGCGTGTACGAAGGCAAAGACTCCCAGCTCCAGCCATCTGAGTGCCCAACCTACATCGGCACAAGTGGCATAATTGTCTGGGACCTGACATTCGCACTGTTCCAAAAAGGTTATCATATCTACCTTGATAACTATTATACCAGTCTGCCCCTTTTCCGGCATCTGTACCGTGAAAAAACAGCCTGCGGTACCGCTCGAAAAAATAGAAAGGGCTTCCCGCAAAGTTTAGTAACCAGAAGGCTACAAAGGGGGATATCCGCAAGTTTGAGAAACGAGGAAGTGTTGGCTATGAAGTGGAGGGATAAGAGAGATGTTTACGTCCTGTCCACTATCCACAATGACACCTCGGTGGAAATTCACGAAAGACGCGGTCCCATCAAAAAACCAGAATGTATCCACGATTATAATCAGTTCATGGGGGCCGGTTGAATTAAATGACCAGATGCTACAGCCCTATTTGTCAACAAGAAAGTCCCTCTTCTGGTACAAAAAAGTAGCAATTTATGTTTTCCATTTGGCCATTTACAATGCATGTGTCATCTATCAAAAGTCAACAGAAAGACCCACCACCTTCCTCAAATATATAGAAGAAATTATTACTGCCCTGATCTACCAGGAAGGACCCCCCCCCCAGAAAACATTCACTCTGATTGTGTGAGCAGACTTCACGAGCGTCATTTTCCATAAAACATTCCACCCACAGAATCAGAAAGAAGACATAAAAAAAAATGTTGGGTATGCGGCAGAAGAGGAGTTAGGAAAGACACCAGTGTTCATTGCCCCCAATGTCCCTCCCAACCAGGCCTATGGATCAGAGACTGCTTTCGACATTATCACACGTCACTAAAATATTTGTTCCCCCTACTTTTACTAGTCTGCCATTTCCCAGTTTCTAAAATCCGTGCTGATCTTTTGCCTGCTGCCTTGATTGTCCATGCCTTTGCCTTCCACATTAACTGACCCTGGCCTGTTTACCGACAATGCCTCTGCCTGCTGTCTGGATTGTTTCTAAACCACTTTTCTGCCTTCCACCTGAACTGACCCTGGCCTGTTTACCAACAATGCTTTTGCCTGCCATCTGGATTGTTTCTAAACCATGTTTCTGCCTTCCACCTGCACTGACCTCGGCCTGTTAATCGACCATATTTTTTGCCTGCTGCTTGAACTGATCTTTTGCCCTGCTACTGTAGTAGTGGGATGCAAGATAACACAGGGGTCTAACATATGTGAGGGGCTTCAGAGTAGAAAAAAACAGTTGTTGGTTTTCACCGGGTTTTGTAATTCCCAGATCAGGGTCTGTTAGTCCGGAGGCTTTGAAGAGATTGGGTGGGACGAAGCCTCTACCCCTGTGGCCAGGTCTTACCCGACCGAGGCCCTAGGCCTGATGTTCCTTCCTGCTGCCTGGACCAATACTGTGCTGACCATATCTCTGCCTTCTGCCTCTAATGACCCAGGACTTTTTATGGACCATGTTCTTGTCTGCTACCTGAACCAGTACTTTGGCTGTGCTGACCATATCGCTGCCTGTAATGACCCAGGACTTTTTTTGGACTATTTTCCTACCTCCTGCCTGGACTATTCGTTTGGCTGAACACATCTCTGTCTGCTTCCTGGACCACTGCTCTCCTCTGCAGACAACTTCTCTACGGCAACCACAGGTAATCTTCTGTTTACCCTTTGTTTAGCTAGGCTGTGAAAAAGTCTCATGCAGGTGGTATCGCCATACTCAGAAGTAGCAGAATGTATTTTGGGGTGTAATTATTGCTATGCCCATGCTGTGTTTTAAGAAATATCTTATAAATTGACAACTTTGTGTAAAAAAAAAAAAAAAAAAAAAGTTTTCATTTTCTTTCCACATTTTTCAAAAACTTGTGGAAAAAAATAACACGTTCAAAAGACTCAATATGCCTTACAGAATATATGTTGGGGTGTTTGCTTTCCGAAATATGGTCATTTTGTGGGTAATTCCATTGTCCTGGTGCTCCAGGGCCTTCAAAAATGTGATGGGTAGACAGGAAATTAAAAGAAATTTATGTAATTTATGCCTCTAGAACACCTGATGGTGCTACTTGGATCTTGAGCCTCTGTATGTGGCCAGGCTGTGAAAAGGTTTCACATACAGTATGTGGTATCACCATACTTAGGAGGAGTAGCAGAATGTGTTTTGGGGTGTAATTGCAAGTATGCATATGCCGTGTGTGCGAAATAACTTGTTAATATGACAATGTTGTGTTAAAAAAAATAATTTCTTCATTTTCCCAAGAATTGATGGAAAAAATGACAACTTCAAAAAATTCACCATGCCTCTTACTAAATAGCTTGGACTGTCTACTTTCCAAAAAAAGGGGTAATTTGGGGGGTATTTGTACTTTCCTGGCACGTTAGGGCCTCAAGAAATAAGATAGACCGTCAGTACATCAGGTGTGATACATTTTCAAACCATAGTTTGTAGACCACAAGTGTCAAACTGGTGGCCCTCCAGCTGTTACCAAACTACAAGTCCCATGAGGCATTGCAAGATTGACAGTTACAAGCATGACTCCCAAAGGTAGAGGCATGATGGGACTTGCAGTTTCTCAACAGCTGGAGGGCCGCCAATTTGACACCCCTGTTGTACACTCTATAACTTTCACGCAGACTAAATAATATACCCTGATTTGGGTTATTTTTACCAAAGAAATGTAGCAGTAAAAATTTTGGCCTAAATTTATGAAGAAAATTTGCTTATTTGCAAACTTTTTTAACTAGTAGCCGACCGCAGATAGCCGAATGACGGCTGTACTGCGGCCGGCCAGTTCTGGGTGGACGTCATATGACGTCCCACCAGAACGCGCTCTCCTGCGCGCCCCAGGGGGCGCGCACCCGGCGATCTCCGTGATTGCTGTGTCCTACGGACACAGCTGATCACGTGATGTGGTAAAAGGCCAATCACAGAGGCCTTTTACCACCTGATCAGCGGTGCCCAATGACACGCTGATCAGAGGGAAATGCAAGTGCCGGTTCTCGGCTGCACTTTCCTCACGCTGTCAGATCGTGAGGAAAGTACTGCCGAGAACCGGCAGTTGTCAGAGCGAGGATCGGCACCGATCATCAGGGCACTGATGATCAGTGCCCTGATGATCGGTGCCCAGCAGTGCCACCCGCAAGTTCCGCCCACCTGTGCCCAGCAGTGCGCCCACTAACTCCGCCCACCTGTGCCCAGCAGATCACCCACCTGTGCCCAGCAGTGCACCCACCTGTGCCCAGCAGTGCATCCACCTGTGCCACTCTGCAGTGTCACACACCTGTGCCCAGAAGTGCCACCTACCTGTGCCCAGCAGTGCCACCCACCTGTGCCCACCCACCTGTGCCCACCAGTGCCACCCACCTGTGCCCACCAGTGCCACCCACCTGTGCCCACCCACCAGTGCTGCCCACCAGTGCCACCCACCAGTGCAGCCCAGCAGTGCTGCCAGTCAGTGCCACCAGTCAGTGCCCAGCGGTTGTGCCAGTCAGTGCCGCCAGTCAGTGCCCAGCAGTGATGCCAGTCAGTGCCGTCTATCAGTACCCATCATCAGTGTCACCTATCAGTGCCGCCTATCAGTGCTGCATATTAGTGCCGCCTATCCGTGACAGCTCATTAGTGCTGTCTATCAGTGCCGCCTATCCGTGCCACCTCATTAGTGCTGCCTATCAGTGCCCTTTAGTGCTGCCTATCAGTGCCGCCTATCAGTGCCCATCAGTGCTGCCTCATCAACGCACATCAGTGAAGGAGAAAAATTACCTGTTTGAAAAATTTTATAATAGAAACAAAGAAACTTTTTTTTTTTTCAAATTTTTTGCACCTTTTTTATTTATAGCGCAAAAAGTAAAGCGCCCAGTGGCGATTAAATACCTCCAAAAGAAAGCTCTTTGTGAGAAAAAAATGATCAAAATTTCATATGGGTACAATGTTGCATGACCGCGCAATTGTCAATCAAAGTGCGGCAGCGCTGAAAGCTGAAAATTGGCCTGGTAAATAAGGGGGTATAAGTGCCTGGTAGGCAAGTGGTTAATAGAAAAAAAAAAATTTTTTTTTTTTTTTAATTTTTGCCCTTTTTTTGCTTATTTTGCAAAAAAATAAAAAACCCAGTGGTGATTAAGTACCACATAAATAAAGCTCTATCTCTGTGGAAAAAAAATGATAAAAGCTTTGTTGAGGTACAGTGTAGCATAACTGAGTAATTGTCATTCAAACTGCAAGAGCACTAAAAGCTGAAAATTGGTCTGGGCAGGGAGTGGGTAAAAGTGCCCTGTATTGAAGTGGTTAAAGGGCAGTGAAATGGAAATCCCTATAATAGCCAATTAAAAATCAACTCAACAAATTGGTGTGTAATAACAATGATTGATTGGTTATTATAGCTGACTCTATCCCATTCCCTGGACTTTGCTTTTTTAATTAGGCATCATGCATCAATGCTCAAAGTTTCAGAACCTAAAGAGTTAGTATTTACGGTAGATGACAGCACAGCCTCTGCTCTTATCTTCCATCCCTTCGTTCTTTCCAGGAACATTTAGCTATCCCCAGCCTTAATTGCTGCAATGGGTTGAAAACAGCTTGTAACTCAGAATATTAATGAACGTTTCAATTTATAAATTGACATGTGCAAAAGGTGTTCATTGGCTGCGTAAACCACTGGCCTCCGCTGTTAATTGAAATGCCAGCAAATCTAAGAAATGGGTTGCTTTTAATGAAAGCTAGATATGACATCTGCTGTGCAACTACATTAAAAGGCACATTCTAGACAAACATGGAGACTGAGGCACAAAGTGCACACGGTGAACACAACTTACCTGTCCAGGATTTCTGCCTACAGACTGCTGTTTTGTACCAGGACACCCTGTTCTGAAATGTCCCTCTTTGAAATTGTTTGTTCTGGTTACACCGTCTCACAGACCAGTTGAGTATTTCCAATTCTGTTCACCTTGTGTCACAATACAGATGACGTCATCACCCAAACCACTTTCCTGTCCGCTCTCCTGTTGCCTTTCCTCCTATCACTCCTTCAGGTTCTGTTCCTAACTGCTTGCACTTTATTATTATACAGGATTTATATAGCGCCAACAGTTAGCTCAGCGCTTTACAATATAACGGGAGACAATACAGCAACAATACAGTTCAATACAAGAGGGTTAGGTGGATGCTGCTCCTTAGAACTTACAATCCACTTAACCCTCATTTACACCTGACCACTTTGCAGTGTATTTCCCTGTGTCTTACTACGCCTGGCTACGCTCAACATTCAGAATCCTATTGTTTTTTTAAATGTGCCTGCTCACATTTCAATGCTCAGCTGCTTGTAAGCTCAACACCCTATGCTCAAAAAAGTACACGGGCCACCATATTTTTTTGTGTGTAATCAGGTGTTTTTTGTCACATAGACATCAATGGGAGCACCTGTAAATGCACAGCACGTGTTTTTGCCCACCTGAAGCTTGATATATGTGCACATTTGGGGGGAATGTAGTTAGTTTAGATAAAATAGTATTTAGTGGAGTCCCTCTCTTATTATATAGCGCCGTCAATTTATGCAGCGCTTTACATATATTGCACATTCACATCAGTCCCTAACCCTCAAGGGGCGTACAATCTAAGATACCTAACTCACATTCATACATACACATACTAGGGCCAAATTAGACAGGAGCCAATTACCTACCAGCATGTCTTTGGAGTGTGGGAGGAAACCCACACAGGCACATGGAGAACATGCAAACTCCAAGCAGGTGGTGTCATGGTTGGGACTTGAACCAACAACCCTAGTGCTGCCAGGTGGAAGTGCTAACCATTTAGCCACTGTGCTGCCTACTCTTGAATGCCAAAACTCTGTTGCATGCTTGCTGGGAGTGTGTGAAATATAATCCCTCCTGAATATATGTGCTTTTATAAGGCTTAATTTATTTGTATATTTTAGTGTCCCTACACACAGCCCAATCCCTTATTAAGCATTCCCAGGACACCAGTTACTAAGAGACAAATTGCAGATTTACACCTGCGAGCCATTCTTCGCAACCACTCTCTGCGTGGCCCTGTCTGTCCTCTTATCTCAGATATTGTGTTGTATTAACTTCCTTCTTTTCCACTTAAACCCATTTGGTTTTTAATAATTAGAGGATGTACACAAAAGAATGGAAAAAAAATGTACATGATGTCTACATAAACTAAAAATTATATTCTAAATTTAGCAGAGCAATATAGTAAAAATAAAAGAAAAAACAATCTCTGTTCGTCAATTGCTTCAGATCGCTCTAGTCAGTTAGCCTTGGTTCACACTGATGCAGTGCGGAATTCTGCAATGCATCAGAATCGCACCCCGTTTTTGCAAACCGCTTCAGGTGTGTATGTTAACAACACCCTGAAAGCGGTCCACACTTTCACTTGGTGATTCAGCCAGTAACACACTGTCTTACAGTAGGGTGCCTCCACTTTGCTGCAGAGCAAGAGACACCCTTGAACAGCAGCATTTTCAAGTAGGGAAGAGGTAGTATTAGATGCACAAGTAGATTTAGATGGACTTGACTAACTGAAAAAAAGCCATACTCCAGCTAACAATTTAGCTGCCCACTGTAAGCACCCCTGTCAGTGGTAAATGGTTTGTCTCAACCCTCTGACACTTTTTGCTGGATAGCTTGGTCTGTTATAGGAAGTTGAAAAATATCAGCCTTGCTGGCAAGATCACCGGGGGAACAAAAGGGAAAAAATAAGCCTAAAAATGGAAATTAATGCAGCTACCGAATCTAAGAATTAAGAAGCTGCAATATATTACATGTTTGCTTTTGGAATAAATACAGCTTTAAAGTGTATCTAAACCATCTTTTGAGACCTAGTCCCTCTGTCCCTCTATTAAAAATTTACTAATTATCAAAAGTATTATGGTTCATTCAGATGGGAGATTAGAGGTGGCTGAACTTCAGCGTTCAGATATGGCAAAACTTTGCATCTGAATGATTAACTGTGTATCAATTATGTGAATATACCAAACAAACATAAAAAACATGAAAAAGTCCCCATATATTTCTTCTTAAAAAAATCCTTCTTGTGACCACCGGTGCTGCTAACACAGAGAGAGTGCACAATTCCTCCAGCAGTATGACCTCACATCATATAATGTTTGGTCTAACCGCACTTTTGGTCCCAATAATTGGACTCTGAAGATCAACTTTACAAGTAGTAACTTAAAATGGCTCACTCCAAGAAACCCCTCGGTGACGAAACGCATCGGGGAGGAGCTTGTGGATGACGTCACGATGCAACGGAAGGTCTACTTTCAATACAGCAGGGCTATACATTACTTCAGGACTTTCTAGATCGTGAGGCAATTTGCTAACTATCATAGGGCCCGCAGTTGCTATTGCATTTCATGATCTTGTGATTGGCTGGAGCATATACCTTTGTTACTGGTGTCAGCTGACTTGGTTGAGCACAGGTTTCTTGGGTCTGTGGGGATTCTCAGTGGATACGTGTCATATTTGGTGTGGTCTGGCACCTGTCACATGTGAGTGCATATGTAGGAAAGTCAAAAATATATATCCCAGCGCCAAAAAGAAAATACTAAGTGATTATGCAGCTGTGCAACAATGAAAAACACCAATAATAAACAACAAAAAAACAGCGCAAAATCTACAAACAAAATTACACAAGTGAACAAAAATAAAAATAACAATAAGTGTCCATGTGAAAATAAGTCTTTATTCCCATCAAGACCAATAGTAAATAATTCAAAATGTGCTTCCACCTGTCCACCACGTGAAAAATAATATTGACCGCACTCACCAGATAGAGGTGAGTAATGAGCCTTATAGGAAATAAGGGATCCTATAACCCCTCCACAAGAGATCAAATCTTCTTTTTCACCCTGTTTGAGAATATTAATCGCCTCCACTTTATTCTTCCATGCAATCCTCAATGGGGTATAGAGAAAGAAACTACATAGTGTAATACTGCCACTTAATATAGAATATAAAGATAGAATAAGGCCACTCACATGTTTAAATATAATTAAAAGCCTTGTTTAATAGCCTAGATGGCTTCAAGATAACCAATTTCCACAATTGCAAATATAGGGATCTCATGCTTCTGTAGTATCTGCAGAGGATGAACAGCCTTCCACCACTAAGATGGACGATTGAACCGCATCACTCGGCTTGCGTTCCAAACACCGGAAGTGACATGAGCCAGAAAGACGGCAGACCGGAAGTGCGTCAACGCGTTTTGCCCCACCCACAGGGCGTTCTCAAGACTTGAGTATCTAGATTATTTTTCCCCAGATTTCACCTTTAGTATTTAATTCATGCAATTATATGGAGACTGTAGACATGTAAGACAATGCTGCTAAAGATAGTTAGAGACTACCAGGGGCGGACTGACCATTTGGGAACTCTGGCACTACCCGGGGTCAGTAGGGGGCCCCATGAGATGCCCCTGGTACCTTTTCATAGGCTTTTTTGGGTGTGGTTTGAGTGTAGGCGAGGACACAGGGGCCCCATGATCTCCTATTGCCCGGGAACTCGGGCACTGCCCGAGGGCCCGGGGTCAGTAGGGGGCCCCATGAGATGCCCCTAGTACCTTTCATAGGCTTTTTTGGGTGTGGTTTGAGTGTAGGCGAGGACACAGGGGCCCCATGATCTCCTATTGCCCAGGAACTCGGACACTACCCGAGGGCCCGGGGTCAGTAGGGGGCCCCATGAGATGCCCCTGGTACCTTTTTCATAGGCTTTTTTGGGTGTGGTTTGAGTGTAGGCGAGGACACAGGGGCCCCATGATCTTCTATTGCCCGGGAACTCGGGCACTACTCGAGGGCCCGGGGTCAGTAGGGGGCCCCATGAGATGCCCCTGGTACCTTTCATAGGCTTTTTTGGGTGTGGTTTTAGTGTAGGCGAGGACACAGGGGCCCCATGATCTCCTATTGCCTGGGGGCCCCATGAGTTGTCAGTCCGCCCCTGGAGACTACATATATCCTGCAGGGGATGGCCAAAGACTATGAACATGTTACAGAAGGTTTTAGAGACTGAGAACGTACTTCAGGAGACATTCATGGACGCATTACATCGGACTGCTAGTGATCATTGCTATTACAGCCTCTTTAAAAAAATCAATGCATCCAAATTTGTTGCCTCCTACAGCCCCTTAAAAATACTTGCAGCACATTTGATACTTCTATCAGTAACACCCATTATAAAAGATCAGAGAAAAAAAAAATCATAAAAATAGAAAAGTCTGGACTGTATAATAAGTAAAACAATTTGAAATAAATAAATTAGGTAATTTAGCTACTAGAGCTAAGAAGTTAGAAGAAGTCTAAAGAATGTTTTCCTGTTTGGACATACACAGCATGTATTTCATCTAGTTCCAAAGAAACTGGACAAAATCTGCTCAGTGGTTGATCCTGATGGCCGCCTCCTGCCCGTTATCCCTCTGTTGAAAAATCAATCAGATGCAGCTACTGATTGGGTATTTTTTTTTTTACAGCCGACAGGACTGTCAAAATGAAAGCCCTCTGTTTCCTCTTGTACCAAATTGTATTGTAACCGTAATGTCTACCTTCATTTTATAAAGCGCTGCACACACTGTTGGTGCTATATAAATCCTGTATAATAATAATAATAGGCTCAACAGGAAATTTGTCCACCTGCACTGTATAGAGTGGATGGAGAAATGTGTAGTGTTTGTTTTCTGTTGTAGCTTGCAGGCTGAACAAAGAAAAAAAAACAAACCTATCAATGCATAGTCCATATATTTAAGAGAAACAAGACTACCACTGACAGAAGCTACTAGAATTGCACAACATGCCAAATGGCCACAGGTTGGGCACAGAGACCTTGTTGTCAAAATATTTCTAACTTTCTTTCAGTTTTTTTTTTTTTAATTTCTTTTAGAAAAGTAGATCCAATCGTGTACACAGTTGTCAGTTGTATGGAGAGGTCATTTTATGCTGTTTAATGCCAATTGGTTCTGTAGCAGGAAGCTTTCATTTGTCAAAAATAAAAATAAAAGAATGAGTTTAAATACCAGATGCAGGCTGGAGGGAGGGATCTGGTGTATCCCTTATCGCTGTTGCACATTATTCAGAGGTTTACATAAGGCATGATAATGCTGCATTAATATCCTGTACCCTGTCATAAAACAGAAACAACTCTTGTTTCACTACATAAATTTGTTGACTGACCATTGTTGGTACATTTCTCCGGTTGTTCTAACACAGTACCATTATTGTGATGTTGGCACAAAGATAGGAACTGCTTCTGGACAGATGATATCATAGACCCAGCTGTGAGCTAAATAATACTGTCCTTCCCTTTCCTTTTACCCCCTTCCTGTATGTGAAATGCCAACCAGGAATGGAGATAGTGGTAAGGTTAGAACCTTAGCCACGTTCCATTCTTGTCACAGTAACACCTCTCTAGGGCTGCAAGTGAATTTTTTTCTCCAGTGGGGATGCCGCAATCACAACCGGAGAATTCCTTATCCTTCCCCATGCTTACAACAAAAAGTGTTTATTAATGTATGTGTTCATGTTGGAGTGATTTCTTCTCACTTTTTGTCCTGGGATCCTGTGCTCGTATCATCTGCCGCCCCCTCTTGGCCTGTGATTGAAGTATCCTTGTCCAGCTTTAAGTAATATTAGGCCATTGCTGCTATCTTCATAACCAGATCTTAATGTTTAACCGACTGTCGACCGCCCTATAGCAGTTGTACTGCTACAGGGTGGCCGCTCTGTGCAAAATCACATATGTGTGTATATATATATATGTGTGTGTGATTCTGCACTTCTGGGTAAGGGGAGAGCGCCACCAATGCCCCACTTATGCTGTTTTTCATTACTACAAGCCGATCAATGGATGACCGCTGGCAATTGCTGATCAGCAAGGAGACACACAGGATGGAGCTCTGTATATGTAAACAATGCACAGCTCCGCCCTGTCAGCGGGCATGTGCTGGATTTTTTTTCCCTGCAAAGCAGGGAATAAAATCCAGCACATCCCTTAGAAAAAACACCTAAAAGTAAACACAAACACTGGTTAGGCACACAGTTAACGCTTTGATTGCCCTAGATGTTTAACCCCTTTCCAGCCAGTGTCATTAGTACAGTGATCGTGTATATTTTTTAGCACTGATCACTGTATTAGTGTCACTGGTTCCCATATAGTGTCAGACTGTCTGCCGCAATATCGAAGTCCCGCTGTAAGTTGCTGATCGCTGACATTATTAGTATGAAAAAAAAGAAAAAATTCCAGTATATACGTATCCTGTAGTTTGTAGACGCTATAACTTTTGTGCAAACCAGTATATGCTTATTGGGATTTGTTTACCAAAAATATGTAGCAGAATACAAATTGGCCTAAATTTATGAAGAAATTAGATTTTTTAAATTTTTTTTTATTGAATGTTTTATAGCAAAAAGTAAAATTTTTTGTTTTGTTTTTTTTTCAAAATTGTTGGTCTTTTTTGTTTATAGCACAAATAAAAAAAAACAGTGGTGATCAAATACCTCCAAAAGAAAACTCTATTTGTGGGAAAAAAATCCTGCATAAATTTTATTGTATTGTATGACCGCACAATTGTAAGTTAAAGTAACACAGTGGCGTATAGCAAAAAATAGCCTAGTCAGGAAGGGGGGGGGGGGGTAAAATATTCCGTGGTCAAGTTTAATATTGGACTTGACTCAGAAGAAATGTATGGAAGCCAATGTTGTGATTATACCCTTTTTGGGGTTCCTGGAGTTAGAAAGCATATCCTATGAACACAAGTCTTTATGATCTTCTGGCTCCATTCATTCTGTGATCTATGATTCAAGTTATATTTCTTGCTACACCCATCTGTACGCTTACATTAAAACCAATTAAAACAATGTAAAAGAAATCATCGTGACTGGGACTTGGGCAGCAGTGCAAACGGGACAATTGTTCAAAAGGTTTGTCTGAGTTGTTACTAATGCTCTGGGATGCCTTGGCTGGCTTTCATGTGGTCAAATGGCTGGGCATTTGGTCACATGATCTCTGCTGAAGGCAAGAATTGTCTAATCTGAGCTCTGAACATGTCCCTAAAAAGAGATTACATGGCCAAAGATCATCCTGGGTTTGTTTGAGATTAAGTCTGGGTTCACATATGTGCGGTGCGGTATACCGCATTCCTGTGCAAATCACATGCGATTTGTGTACGCTGCGATTGGAGCCATACATTTTGTATGGCTCTATTCACACTGCACCCGCACCAAAAACGTGCAGGACTCTTTTTTTGGTCCGCACTAGAATCGGATTGCATGGGTATTCACACCTATGTGATCCGATTCTGCAGATCGCACTGTGTTTTGCGGACAGCTTTTGGGGTGTTGTTAACATACACACCCACAGCGGTTCGCATGAACGGGGTGCGATTCTGATGCGGTGCGGAATTCGCACTGAAAACGCGAATTCCACACCGCGTCAGTATGAACCAGGGCTGAGGGTGTGGGAGATTTTATTTGGATGAAAGGTATATTATGCTGAATAAAAATGCATTGAGCTGTTGTTCAGATGCTCCTCTGGAACACAGAAATGTTTAGTTATGCCCCTTTTACCTTCAAAGTCCAACTATGTCTGGATGAAAGCACATGTAAAGTTTTTGATTATTTGTTGATTCCAGAAATTTGGGAGTAGGAGACATGTAGAGGGTGTATGTTAGTATCTGCAATTCAAGTCTGTGCCCTCAGGTTAATTGGCCTTGTCAAAAGCAGGCTGTCAACAGGGGGGCTGGACGGTGTAGCTGTGCCCTCTGCCCAAGACAGCCTCATGCACAGGGGCTAAAAGCCCAGTGTACACAAAGCTCCAGGAACATAGAAAATGCACAGACTGTGTTGGTTGCAGGTGCAGAAATCGCTTCTGTTCCTGCAACCATAGCCAAATTGCGCTGTCAATCATTCTGAATGCCACCTCCACGCATCTCAGCCCACAGCATGTTTATTAGTGCTGGAACAGACTGACCAAAAAGACTATGTGATTTCCTTGTGGTTGTGTTTTTACAAGGGTGCATGCACCGTTTTTTTAAGGAAAACTCAGGCATGGCAGCCCATTCATTTAACGCCCAAATGCAGGCCGCATGGCCCGCTGAAGTGTGAACCAGGACTAATATATCATTAAATGATTTTTTATTTAGTGAAAGCATTGGAAGTACCTACTTGTGACCAAGTACCAGCCTCTTTATGCCCTTGTACAGCAGAAGTGGAAGGGGAGGAGAAAGTAGCACAAGGATAACTGGGTGTGTTGTAGTACAAGGCGCATATTGATTGGAGGAGAGAGCAGAGTGGCAAAATGATGCGCTTATCAGTGTGCTGCTTCTCCTTTCAATGTCCGGTCACAGAGAGGAGACTTGTAGGTGAAAATGTAACTGTAAAAAAGAATAAAATCAGTTAACCTGCCCTGACAGACAGATCTGTGCTGTGTGAGAGAGCTGTGTAAATTTTAGGATTGGATGGACAGCAATGCAAGTCCTTGTAAATTATTTAATTCATCTGTGTATTTAGCGGTCTATCTGGAGATCAGAGTTAAAGAAGGTAAGGAGTGTCCCTGTTAATACTGCAGAGCTGGTAATTTTGTCCGACTGACAGAACCGTTAAAATTAAAACTATACCATAGAGACAAAAACATGTATTGATGTATCCCAGTCCTAGCTCTGGTAAGTGCAGAATAGTGGAGAGGAGACAGCTTCCAATTTGGTGGTGCAGGAAGAGTTAATGGATACAGCTTCCCACCTACAAAGTGTTTCATAGTTAGTGACCTGTATCCGTATCTCACCTGTCTAGCCTGAGACCACAGCTGACGTGATAACCAGCTCAGCCAAGTGGAACTTTTTCATTTCAGTCTCCCAGAGACGCTTCCTGGAAACCTGAATGGGATAATGAGCTGGATGCTAGCTATCTGCATTTTCTCCCTTCCTGTTTTACTCTGTGATTAGCTACTTCCTATAATTCTCCTTTCTCTGATCAACATTTATATGGGGGGATTGGAGGGATAGTTTCAGGCATGATGTCAGTGCCGGGACTGTAAATTTAGAGAATTTTTATTCCAGGAAGGTTATCAAACAATATTTCAGGATTGCAGGAAAAACTATTTTTTAAAGGTTTGCAAAAAATAACCGTCGTTCTTCAGTTTGCAACATTTGTCATTTTAAAGTGGTAGTAGATGCTAAAAAAAAAATTTAAGTTTCTCCTGCAAGGCAGAGCCATAATGTGCTAGTATGCATTGCATACTAGCATATTATGAAGAACGTCAGTTAAAACAAAACCCTCCAATGGTGCGCTGTGACTGCTGCAGAGGCTTTCATCTGCACCCAGTCTTCCTTCCAGGTTTGCGGGCTGTCGCCACTTTATTGCCTTAGCCATGATGACGTCACTCCCACACATGCGCGTGGGAGCATTGGCCTGTGGCACAAAGCTTGAAGGAATGGCACGGGTATGCGTTATTTCAGAGCACATGCACTGCTAGAATAACCCCTGCTCCCAATCTCCTGTATCTCCTCGCTGGAATATCTCCTGCTCCTAATCTCCTGTATCTCCTCGCTGGAATATCTCCTCCTTCCAATCTCCTGTATCTCCTTGCTGGAATATCTCCTGCTTCCAATCTCCTGTATCTCCTCGCTGGAATATCTCCTGCTTCAATCTCCTGTATCTCCTCGCTGGAATTTCTCCTGCTCCTAATCTCCTGTATCTCTTCGCTGGAATATCTCCTGTTCCTAATCTCCTCGCTGGAATATCTCCTGCTCCTAATCTCCTGTATCTCCTTGCTGGAATATCTCCTGCTCCTAATCTCCTGTATCTCCTCGCTGGAATATCTCCTGCTTCCAATCTCCTGTATCTCCTCACTGGAATATCTCCTGCTTCCAATCTCCTGTATCTCCTCGCTGGAATATCTCCTGTTTCTAATCTCCTGTATCTCCTCGCTGGAATATCTCCTGCTTCCAATCTCCTGTATCTCCTCGCTAGAATATGTCCTGCTTCAATCTCCTGTATCTCCTCGCTGGAATATCTCCTCCTTCCAATCTCCTGTATCTCCTCGCTGGAATATCTCCTGCTTCCAATCTCCTGTATCTCCTCGCTGGAATATCTCCTGCTTCAATCTCCTGTATCTCCTCGCTGGAATATCTCCTGCTCCTAATCTCCTGTATCTCCTCGCTGGAATATCTCCTGCTTCCAATCTCCTGTATCTCCTCGCTGGAATATCTCCTGCTTCCAATCTCCTGTATCTCCTCGCTAGAATATGTCCTGCTTCAATCTCCTGTATCTCCTCGCTGGAATATCTCCTACTCCCAATCTCCTGTATCTCCTCGCTGGAATATCTCCTGCTCCTAATCTCCTGTATCTCTTCGCTGGAATATCTCCTGCTCCTAATCTCCTCGCTGGAATATCTCCTGTATTTCCTCGTTGGAATATCTCCTGCTCCTAATCTCCTGTATCTCCTCGCTGGAATATCTCCTGCTCCTAATCTCCTGTATCTCCTCTCTGGAATATCTCCTGCTCCCAATCTCCTGTATCTCCTCGCTAGAATATCTCCTGCTCCCAATCTCCTGCATCTCCTCTCTGGAATATCTCCTGCTCCCAATCTCCTGTATCTCCTCGCTAGAATATCTGCTACTCCCAATCTCCTGTATCTCCTCGCTGGAATATCTCCTACTCCCAATCTCCTGTATCTCCTCGCTGGAATATCTCCTGCTCCTAATCTCCTGTATCTCTTCGCTGGAATATCTCCTGCTCCTAATCTCCTGTATCTCTTCGCTGGAATATCTCCTGTTCCTAATCTCCTCGCTGGAATATCTCCTGTATCTCCTCGTTGGAATATCTCCTGCTCCTAATCTCCTGTATCTCCTCGCTGGAATATCTCCTGCTCCTAACAGTACATGTTTAGGAGATATTCAATTTACCTACAGGTGAGCTTTATTATAAATTTACCTGTAGGTAAAAATAAAATATGAGAGTTTACTACCACTTTAACCGCTTGCCGCCCTGCCACTGTGTATATACGTGTGCAGGGCAGCAGTGGAGCGCAAAACCACGTTTAAAAACGGGTTCCGCGCTCCCGACACTTTCGCCGGCAGGGGGCGCGCGCGCGCGCTCCCGCCGACCCGCGGGTGACACTATTTGATCCAGGAGGGATCAATCATTAGATTTCAGCCAGTGATTTCTGGCTGAAATCACATGATCGGTCCCTGTCCTATCCTGTCCTGTGTTGACATACACAGGGCAGGATATGATGTCATTCTTCTCTGCCTGGACACATTCCGTTCCAGACAGAGAAGAAGACATCCAAAAAGTGAGTACACAAGCACTACACTACAGTTAGAACACTCTAGGACACATTTAACCCCCTGATCGCCCCCCCCCAGTTAACCCTTCACTGCCCTGTCACCAGTGTTACTGATCAGTGAAGCGATTTTTACTGATCAGTGTCGCTGGCGACTTCCGATAGAGTTAGCGCCCCTCCCAGATAGCGCCAGATTGCCCGCCAGTACACCAGTAATCCCGTTTAACCCCTTGATCGCCCCCCCCCTCCAGTTAACCCCTTCACTGCCCTGTCACCCAGTGTCACTGATCAGTGAACCAATTTTTACTGATCACTGTATCAGTGTCGCTGGCGACTTCCGATAGAGTTAGCGCCCCTCCCAGATAGCGCCAGATTGCCCGCCAGTACACCAGTAATCCCGTTTAACCCCTTGATCACCCCCCCCCTCCAGTTAACCCCTTCACTGCCCTGTCACTAGTGTCACTGATCAGTGAACCAATTTTTACTGATCACTGTATCAGTGTCGCTGGCGACTTCCGATAGCGTTAGCGCCCCTCCCAGATAGCGCCAGTTTGCCCGCCAGTACACCAGTAATCCCGTTTAATCCCTTGATCGCCCCCCCCAGTTAACCCCTGCACTGCCCTGTCACCAGTGTCACTGATCAGTGAACCAATTTTTACTGATCACTGTATCAGTGTCGCTGGCGACTTCCGATAGAGTTAGCGCCCCTCCCAGATAGCGCCAGCTTGCCCGCCAGTACACCAGTAATCCCGTTTAACCCCTTGATCGCCCCCCCCAGTTAACCCCTTCACTGCCCTGTCACCAGTGTCACTGATCAGTGAACCAATTTTTACTGATCACTGTATCAGTGTCGCTGGCGACTTCCGATAGTGTTAGCGCCCCTCCCAGATAGGGCCAGTTTGCCCGCCAGTACACCAGTAATCCCGTTTAACCCCTTGATCACCCCCCCCCAGTTAACCCCTTCACTGCCCTGTCACCAGTGTCACTGATCAGTGAACCAATTTTTACTGATCACTGTATCAGTGTCGCTGGCGACTTCCGATAGTGTTAGCGCCCCTCCCAGATAGCGCCAGTTTGCCCGCTAGTGCACCAGAAATCCCATTTAACCCCTTGATCGCCCCCCCCCAGTTAACCCCTTCACTGCCCTGTCACCAGTATCATTGATTACAGTGAACAGATTTTTACTGATCACTGTATTAGTGTCACTGGTGACTTCCCCTCCTAGATAGCGCCAGTTTGCCCGCTAATGCACGGGATTTTTTTTTACCAAAAACATGTAGCAGAATACATTTTGGCTCAAATTTATGACTAACTTCGAGTTTACGATATATTTTTTATAGCTGAAAGTAGAAAATATTGTTTTTTTTCAAAATTTTTGTGGTTTTTTTGTTTATAGCGCAAAAAATAAAAAGCGCACAGGTGATCAAATACCACCAAAAGAAAGCTCTATTTGTGTGAAAAAAAGGACGTAATTTTCGTTTGGGTGCAGCATTGCATGACCGTGCAATTATCATTTGAGTTAGTGCAGCGCTGTATAGCAAAAAAAGGCATAAATTACAGTATCTATACGATAGTTTGTAGACGCTATAACTTTCACACAAAGCAATCAATATACACTTATTGGGATTTTTTTTACCAAAAACATGTAGCAGAATACATTTTGGCTTAAATTTATGACTAACTTTGAGTTTACGATATATTTTTTATAGCTGAAAGTAGAAAATATTGGTTTTTTTTCAAAATTTTCGTGTTTTTTTTGTTTATAGCGCAAAAAATAAAAAGCGCACAGGTGATCAAATACCACCAAAAGAAAGCTCTATTTGTGTGAAAAAAAGGACGTAAATTTTGTTTGGGTATAGCATTGCATGACCGCGCAATTATCATTTGAATTAGTGCAGCGCCAAACAGCAAAAAAAGGCCTGGTCATTAAGGGGGGTAAATCCTCTGGGGCTCAAGTGGTTAATATTTGTTTCAAAGCAGGGATTGTGTAAATATTGCTTTATGTATTTAAAGTTGGGTGACCAGACATCCCTGGTTTCGGGGAACAGTCCCTGATTTAATTCCCTTTTTAAAAGAATATGCCCCCAATCTCTTTCCAGCTTTAATAATGGAATACCCTGCCCAGACGGCTTGTCATGTTTCACATGACTGTCATATGCTCTGTATTTTGTCTCTGCTCCTCCATTTCCTTTGGTTTAGTTAATCCTGTATAGATAGCCCACCCTTTTTCGCAGAAATGCATTTCAGCTTCAAGCCTCATGTCATGAAGCAGATCACATTATGATCTTTTGACCTATCCGATGTTCATTGTTGTAAGATTCTCTCAGTTTATGGAATAAACTTCACAAGATCTACAAGGTGTCATCCAATTGAGTCACTGGCTGTGGTATTCAACTAAAATTGGAGTTATCGCTATCTCATCACAACTGTAAGTTACAGAGATCCCACTTTCAATGCTTAGATTGGAGAGACAGAACACGGCTACATGGTAGTCCATTTTAGCAACATTTCTGTGATTAGCATGGATCAGGAGAAGGGATGGGAGGGGTGTGCCTGCTCCCAGCTGTGTCTGGGTTTACTGATGATGTCAAATAGTTTCATAGTTACATAGTTAGTCTGGTTGTAAAAAAGACAAAAATTCATCCAGTTCAACCATTAAAAAAGAAGTTATAATCCTATACCCACAGTTGATCCAGAGGAAGGCAAACCCCAGCAAAACATGATCCAATTTGCTCCTGCAGGGAAAAAAAACTCCTTCCTGATCCCCCGAGATATTCCCTGGACCAACTTTACCTATAAATGTTCGTATCCAGTTATATTCTGTGTATCTAGGAAAGAATCCAAATGCTGATATGACGTGGTTTCCTCAGTCCCTCCCCTCTTGATGTGCAGATCTTGCTGTGAGAAGTAAGGATGTGGATTATTTGCCACATTTTCCTTGCTTGTGATAGTGATCAACAGTGCACACCTGAGCCTGCACTCTGGACCCAGATTAAAGTAGGCTCAGGTGTTGTTAAACCACACCCCTTTAAGTCCCTCCCACTGTTTGCACAATTTAACAAGTTTTGCATTCTGCTGTTATCCTTACCCCCCTGCTTCAACCCCAATACAAGTGGGTGTGGTCAGTGTGGTATCCCTGGATTTAGGGCTCATGTACACTGCAGCTGCTAAACTGTCATTTAGGAGTGTTTTTTTCAGCAACCCCTGAACTCTGCTTTATGTTTTCCTATGTGTCCATGTACACATAGTCATTTACAGTAGTTTGCAGGCAGCTGAGTTTACAGGAGTTTTCTTGAAAGCACAAAAATCGCATTCAGGAGTAGAGCTTACTGGCGTTTCAAACGCCAAATGCTTGTAAACGTGTTTGTTCGTTTGCGTTTTGACGCGTTTTTTGGCTGGTCCATATCCAGATGCTGTCCAGAGCCTTTTTTCTTCATCAAAAATGCATGCACAGCGTTTTACATGTATTCAAATGGACCCGGTACACCAGCTCAGTCAGTTCCAGTTTTTGCGTGCAGGAAAAAATGGTAGAACATGCCGCATTATGCTCATGATGGGATCCATAGTGAATACAACCAGAAAAGACAGGTCATCTCAAAATATACTGCTCTCTCTGCTTCTGCTCTCTCTATTCCTCTCAAAATGTCTGAAATAGTTAATTATTTACTATTTTTCAGTGAATTCTGGGCATTTGGGAGGGTCTCCTGACGCTATCTTTTAAAAACACTTCTAAACATAAACGCAGCTAAATGCACATAAACGCGGTAGGTAAACTCGGCTAAACTAACGTTTTTAACCTACTTTTTCTAGCAGTCAGTTTCCAGCGGTCAGAAGAGTTTTTCAAATGTCCCGTGTACATTATTATTATTATTATTATACAGTATTTATAAAGCGCCAATGGTTCGCTCAGCGCTGTACATTACAAAGGGGGACAGAACATGTGACAGAACAATACCAATACAATGCAAAACATGAGGGGATCGAGAGTCCTGCTCTTTCGAGCTTACAATCTAGGAGATACATGAGCCCTTAGTGTTATAAATCTGGTCACCTTAGTTTAAAAGCAAATCTAAAAACACTCTTTAGACCTCAAGTATGGGGGTTGCATAAGGCACCTGCATGCACCTGCATATTCTCATACACAATCTGCGTTCGTAGAATCAGTATGCATCCCGGAGCTTTATGCTACCCTGGCACACAGCTGCATACAGCCGCCTCTTCTAATGCATTTTAGTGGCAGCTGAGAGTCCAGGGAATGTCTGTACGCAGGCTCTGCATGCTGTATGGCTCCTGTACAGCCATGTGGACAAATCCTAAATCTATTTATGAAGTAAAAAACAGGTTTAAATGTATTTCTAAATACTTATGAAATAACAGAATATAAATAAAAACAAACAACAGGACCCTGCAGACATGTTGGGTGTAGACATAAATAAACATAAGGACACTTGTGTTTTTTGACAGTCCTCTGCAGACCTGAGATTTCTTAAACATAAACCATGGACCTTTATTATCAACAAATCTGTTAGCGCTCCTTGTTTTTCCACACTGCCAGCCTGGTGTCAACTAGCTATCCATGCAATACATCCATGCTTTCTATTGCCTAACTTAATACTTGGGTTGATCCTCACTCATTCTGTCCCCTACTGAAGCCTTAAACCATTACAGTGGTGGACAAGGGTTGTAGACTTTCTCACTTACATTAATGTCATAAAAGAATTCTTTATAACGCAGTGTGGGTGTCATGATAAAAATTATTTGAATTGCCTATTGAGAGGTGAAAGGATTGCACATGGTAACCCACACCTGATGGAGAAAGGGTTGCACTAATAAGATGGTAACCTCAGTTGCTTACATTTCCAAATACATATTGATGCCACACAGTGCATCAAGCCACAAAGTACAATGTATTGTCTTTATCTAGTGTGTGTAGAAAGGTTTAAAATAGTTTCTCTAGAAAATAGTTAAATATGCTGGATTTGCAGGAAGATTGAGAAAGGTTGATCCCAGATAAGATTTGAGAATTAGAGCGGGCCTCAGCTGTTCTTTGTAAGTTATATTGTAAAGCGCTGAGCAAACTGTTGGCGCTATATAAATCCTGAATAATAATAATATCAGACATAAGTTCAGGGTTTGAGTGTGCTTCTTAAAAATATTGAGTTGTTGGGGAGGCAGGGTACATCAGTTTGATTATTGGGTCTCTGAGGCACCTGGAGTTCCCTCCAGCTCATCTGCTGATACACAGACCAAAGTATTGACCTCAGTGTCATTGCTTCCATCATCCACCAGCCAAATTGATGATTCAGGAAGCTGGATGGAGGTTGTGGGGTCTGTTTTCTTTTCCTTCTGGCCACTGAGGACACAGGAGGATGAAGGAGTTTTCTGCATTGACATAGCTGAAGTACTGTATAGGAATAAATGAATGGATTGAGATGTACTGGGCAACAGTTATTGTCATCGTCACTTTTATTTTTATAAGTGTCACTTATTTTCACAATTGCCCATTTGTTGCCCACATATTGCCATGATTACTCATTTCTTGCCTGATAATTTTCAGGATTGCCATTTGCCTACACATTGTCATTTCAATGCTGGTCCATGCAATCAAAATTTAATACCCTGCTGGCATGCCACTATCACACCATATTATCCTTGTGTTTTGCTGAAGTGCACGAAAGTGCAACCCTGTAAATCCATTGGATTTGCCACAGCACGCTGTACAAACCCTGTATTTCATTTCTGCATGGCCCATTGTTAGGCCTGTCCCCTTGACACTGCATTTGATCTTAGACTTGCAGACTTCTGAATGTTCCAAGGTTTTAACTTCTCCCTTCAAACACATCACAATAGTTTACTCTTTTTTATGTAAAAGGATTAAAGATTCCCAAGTATTCAATAAACAAATTTCTAATAAAAAAAGAGAAGTTGCCCAAAAGTGACATGAACCTAAGTACGCTAGTTGCTGGGTGAATAATGGGCACGCACAATGCTCATTGGCCACCGGTGATGAGTGCGAGGATCTCTGCTTGTACTTGCATGATTCCAGAGTCAACCTACGGCATTAGAAGCTGAGCTATACTAAGCAAAGTTCAGCAGTGGAGGTACTAACACAGGCATTGTCTGATGTAAGGTACTCTGTGTGTTAAACAGTGAGAGGAGTGTTAGATGGGTGAGTGCCTCAGTAAATGGATTTATTTTTAGCCCCGCCAGCTGCTTCCAGCACAGAGGGACCTGTACGGATGAGCCAAATGGATTAGCTGTGACTCTAAAGCCCATACATTGTATAAAGTGATAGATGATCTCTGATAGTAACTTGCTGCAATCATACTCGCCAGGCTGACGTCAGAGACACTTATCAGCACCGAATAATCAGTAGCCGCTCCTGACGGCAATAACACCTAGGCACTGAGCCATCTGTAGCAGAGTTCTGCAGCACTGGCCTTACAGTCCTAAGACACTGTGCCCATGTACCACACTGCTTCTTTAAATATGTGTACAGTTACTAGTGATGCTGCTATCTAGTCAGACCACCCAGTGGGGTACAGAGGAAGCTACGTAGGAGGTAAATGGTCCAAAATGATTTCCACTCATTGCTGATCATCTACATCTTACTGTTAAAAGACTGCAACCCAATAAAGAAGCTTCAACAATTCCAGGGACAAAAAAAAACATACAGTGAAAAGCTTTTTACCTGTGTCTACATGTTATTTATTATTATTATTATTATTATTATAATACAGGATTTATATAGCGCCAACAGTTTGTGCAGTGCTTTACAAAATGAAGGTAGACATTACAGTTACAATACAATTTGGTACAAGACGAAACAGAGGGTCCTGTGCGTTAGAGCTTACAATCTAGAAGGAAGGGTTGAGTGATACAAAAGGTAATAGCTGTGGGGGATGAGTTGATGGAGGAAATAAAAGGAAGTTTACTAGTCAGAAGCAGGATAGGCTTCTTTAAAGAGAGAGGTTTTCAGGGATTGTCTAAAAGGTGGATATTAGGAGATAGCCGGACAGATTGGGGTAGGGAGTTCCATAGGATGGGAGAAGTTCGGGAGAAGTCCTGGAGGTGAGCATGGGAGGAGGTGACACGGGAACTAGAGAGCAGAAGATCTTGGGAGGATCGAAGAGAGCAGTTCGGTCGATATTTTGAGCGAGGGGGCAGAGTTATGGATAGCTTTGTAAGTTGTTGTTAGTATTTTGAATTTTATTCGTTGGGCGAGTGGAAACCAGTGGAGGGATTGGCAAAGAGGGGTAGCATACACTGAATGGTTTGTAAAGTGCATAAGCCTGGCAGCAACATTTATGATTGAATGGAGGGGGCATCGCCTATGTGTGATGTGTGCCTGAAAGGATAGTTCAGAATCCAGGGTTACCCCTAGCACCTTGGCATGAGGAGATGGGTTGATAGTTGTGTTATTGATCCTGACCAGGAAATCAGGGGACGAGGCACATGGGGGAGGAAATATTATGAGCTCAGTTTTGGATAGATTGAGTTTTAGGAAGTAGTGTGACCTTCAGTCTGTTATGTCTGTTAGTAAATCGGTGATATGTGAGGAAACTGATGGGGTGAGCTGAGAAGTAGAGAGGTAGATTTGTGTGTCATCAGCTTAGAAATGGTATTGGAAACCATAGGAAGCTATCAGCTGACCCAAGGAAGAAGTGTAGATCTAGAATACGAGAGGTCCAAGGACGGAACCTTGGGGGACCCTGACGGTAAAAGCAGTAGTAGAGGAGGAAGTAGAGTTGTAAGTGACACTGAAGGTGCAGTGAGATTCGAACCAATGGAGAACACAGTCACAGACGCCAAGTAAATAGAGGTTTTTTTTTTTCCATTTAATGTTAGGTACAAAAGCACTATAATTATACATATATTAATAATATATTATATTATCAAACCTTTATTACATTTTCCACTTAACCCCCCTCCCTTTCAGCCCCTTTGCTGCGTTAATTAAATGGGGTATCATCGTGTTTTTATATTATTTCGTTGTTAAATCGGTGTTATGAAATAAACATACCCACGGATCTTATGATATACGTTCCCTCGTAATCTCAACTATTTGTTGCACTGTCTCCTGCCAATACAAGTAAATAGAGTTTTTTGAGGAGGAGGGGGTGGTCAGCTGTGTCAAAGGCAGTGGAGAGGTCCAAGAAAAAGAGTATGGAACAGTGACCATTGTTTATAGCAGTTAGTAAGTAGTTTGTGAGTTTTAGGAGTGCAGTTTCTGTTGAGTGTTGTGGGCAAAATCCAGACTGAAGCGAAAGGTCTTTCTCAATGAGGTGGCAGCTCAGCCGGTTGTAGACAGGAGTTCAAGGAGTTTGGAGGCAAAAGGGGGCAAGGAGATGAGTCTTAGCTTTCTAAGATTAGTGGGGTCCAGTGAGGCCTTTTTAAGTATGGGGGTGACTAGTGCATGTTTTAGAGAGTTGAAGAAGATGGCAGTAGAAAGGGAGAGATTGAAGATATGAGTTAAAGAATGAAAATAGAGCCAGAGGGTGACCATAGTATCTGCGAGTATTTACAGGGTACAGGGGACAAGTGGTCTGTACAGTGGAGATCTTGTATCAGTCTTATTTTTGAAGTGATTAGCGATCTCCTGGGCAGAAAGTGAGTTAGTGGGTGGAGGTAATGAAGGACGAAGTAGAGAGTTAAAGGTAGAAAAGCATTGACGTGGATTGAGAGGGTGTTAATGAGAGTGATAAAATAGGTCTGTTTGGCAGTGTGGAGACTGGAATTGTATTTTTGAAGAGCAGATTTATATTGGTCAAAGTCTTGCTGAGTCTTAGTCTTATGCCATAAACGCTCAAGAGCACGGCTATGTTTTTTGAGGCATTTGATATTGTCTGTTTGCCAGGGCTGTAGCTGTCGGGGCCTAATTCTGTAGTAAGGCAGGCTAATGTGTCCTCGGTGGATGAGAGTGAACTGTTTTAGAGAGAAGTGGCCAGGTTGGGGCAGGACAGGGCTGAGATTTTTTCATAGAGACAATCTGTTGCAGAAAAAAGAAGAAAAGGGTTAAGATAGTGAAGGTTTCTACAGGGAACTGTAGTTGGAAGACAAGGAGGAGGAAACCAAGGAGAGAGTGAAACTAATAAGGGAGTGATCAGAGAGAGGAAAAGGAAAGTTGGTGAGGTTGCAAGTAGTGCATGGGTAGGAGACAAAAAGGTCGAGGCAGTTACCAGTAGAGTGATGCAGCAAGGCAGTTACCAATAGAAGAATGATTGTGGGAATTTCAGAAGAGACAAAGTAAGGCAGCCAGGCAGAGAAGTCATCAAGAAAGCTTGATACCGGTCCAGGAGGCCGTTAGATCACAGCAATACTTAAACCGGAGAGAATAGACGAATACAGTGAACTTCAAATGAGGAGAGGTACAGAGAGGGAGGTGAATGAAGGACCTGAAAAGTGCTTTGAGGAGATAGGAGGATTCCAACTCTACCTCCTTTCTGTCCACTAGGCCTGGGAGAATGAGTCCAGAGATGACCACCATGGGAGAGGGCAGCAGGAGAGGGAAAGTTAGATTCATGAAGCCAGGTTTCTGTAAATGCAAGTAGTTTAAATGAGTTTGTGATAAAAAGTTCATGGACAGAGGTATGTTACAGACAGAGCGGGCATTCCAAAGTGCACAGGAAAAGGGGAGGCTGGTTCTAGGAAGAAGAGGAATAGTAACCACATTGTGTGGATTGCGGCCGCTGTTAGAGGATAGGGGGTGCTGAGTGTGTTGGTCAAATCAAAAAGATGGTGGCCCAGGATTTGGGGAAATGTCTCCAGATGTTAGGAGAAGCAGAATGGTGAGAGAGGTAATATGGGAGTATGACTTATATGGAGGGACAGGTCCCAGTGTCCTGGAGATTTTATTAGTATGTAGGTTCAAAATTAGTAGGACTTGATGAGTACAGTAATAAGTTGAAGACAGGAGTGAGGGTGATATATAGAAGCTGTGGGGTGGAGAAGAGGTGTGATGGAGAGAGAGTTTGAAGAGAGAGGATACAACTGTGAGAAGGAAGAGTAGGGAGTGCATGTTAGAGTGGTGAGATGAAGAAGCAGACTGGGTAAGAGCTAAACGAGCTGGATGGGGAAACAGGTCACCTGTAGTCTGTTTAGTATTTGAAGTTGTCTGCTGTGGTTTCTTGCTTTGTGCATTCACTGAAGTGCAATGCTCAATACTTAATCCAAGATCAATTCTTTATCCAAGATGATTACATTACATTACATTACATTGAGTTTATATAGCGCCAAAGGGTTTGCTCAGCGCTGTACAATAGAGGGGGGGACAATACATGAAACATTACAGCAACTACAAACAGCACACGAGGGGTTATAGGGCCCTACTCTTTCGAGCTTACAATCTAGGAGGGAGGGGGTAGTGGTACAGGAGGAAGTGGCTGTGGGGGATGGAGTGGTAGGAGGAATGAAGGAGAGCAGCAGTTAGGTGAGGGTGGGGTAGGCTTCCCTGAAGAGGTGGGTTTTCAGGGAGCGCCTGAAGGTGAGGAGGGAAGGTGACAGTCTGATGGATTGGGGTAGTGAGTTCCAGAGGATGGGGGAGGACCTGGAGAAGTCTTGCAGACGTGCGTGTGAGGAGGAGACCAGGGAGCAAGATAGAAGGAGGTCCTGTGAAGAGCGAAGGGTACGGGTAGGGTGGTACTTGGGAATCAGGTTGGTGAGGTAGTTAGGGGCAGTGTTGTGAATGGCTTTGTAGGTCAGAGTGAGTAGTTTGAATTTGATGCGTTGGGCGATAGGGAGCCAGTGGAGGGAGAGGCAGAGGGGGGTGGCAGAGGTGGAGCGGGTGGTGAGGTGGATGAGTCTAGCCGCTGAGTTGAGGATGGTCTGAAGCGGGGAGAGCCTGCACTGGGGTAGGCCGGTGAGGAGGGAGTTGCAGTAGTCAAGGCGTGAGATAATCAGGGAGTGCACAAGTAGTTTAGTGGTGTCTGGGGTAAGGAAGGAGCGTATTTTGGCGATATTGCGGAGGTGGAGTCTGCATGTGTTTGTAAGTGATTTGACATGAGGTTGGAAGGAGAGGATAGAGTCCAGAATGACTCCAAGGACTTTGGCTTGCGGGGCGGGATTGATGGTGGTGATGTTAGTAGTGATGGATAGGATGGGGGGGGCGCGGGCAGGAGGGAAGACGAGAAGCTCGGTTTTGGAGAGGTTGAGTTTGAGGAAATGGAGCGACATCCAGTCAGAGATGTCGTTTAGGAGGTGAGTGATGCGGGCGGAGAAAGTGGAGGTGAGGTGAGGGGTGGAGAGGTAAATTTGAGTGTCATCAGCATAGAGATGGTAGTTGAAGCCGTGGGAGTGTATGAGTTTGCCAAGGGAGGAGGTGTAGATGGAGAAGAGAAGGGGTCCAAGGACAGAGCCCTGGGGGACCCCAACAGAGAGGGGGAGTGAGGGGGAGGTGGCACCATTGTAGGTGACACTGAAGGAGCGTCGGGATAGGTACGAGGAGAACCAGGAGAGAGCGGTGTCTCTGATGCCAAGGGAGAGTAGTTTATTAAGAAGGAGGGGGTGGTCAACTGTGTCGAAGGCCGCGGAGAGGTCCAGGAGGAGGAGGACAGAGTAGTCGCCTTTGACTTTGGCGGTTAGTAGGTCGTTGGTGATTTTGAGGAGGGCGGTTTCGGTGGAGTGTAGGGGACGGAAGCCGGACTGTAGTGGATCAAGGAGGTTGTTGTCAGTTAGGTGGGCGCTTAGGCGGTTGTAGACTAAGCGCTCCAGGAGTTTGGAAGTGAGTGGCAGCAGGGAGATGGGTCTGAGGTTGTTTGGGTCAGAGGGGTCCAGGGAGGGCTTTTTGAGTATGGGGGTGATGTGCGCATGCTTTAGGGGGGAGGGGAATACGCCGGTAGAGAGGGAGAGATTGAAGATGTGGGTGAGGGAGCAGATGAGGGAAGAGGGGGGTGACTGGAGGAGTCGAGAGGGGATAGGGTCCAGGGGGCAGGTAGTGAGGCGGGCTTCTGAGAAGACCCTGGTGACTTCCTCAGTGGTAGTAGGGCTGAAGGAGTGCAGAGCTGGTGGGGTTACGGTAAGCGGGGTCTTGGGTGTGGAGGGGGGCAGTGCGGTTGCGAGGTCAGAGGAGGGAAGAGATGAGGGGGAGATAGGGGGGGGGAGGCTAGGTGGGGAGGTAGATTGCGAGTTGACTATGTCCTGACGGATTGCATCAATTTTGTTGTGGAAATGAGTGGCAATTTCGTGGGCGGTGAGTGAGGTACTGAGTGGAGGGGGGGGGGAGAGCAGGGAGTTGAAGGTGGAGAAGAGTCGGCGAGGGCAGGAGGAGAGGGTGTTAATCAGGTTTACGAAGTAAGCCTGCTTGGCGGCGTGGAGGGAGGAGGTGTAAGTGAGGAAGGCAGATTTGTAGAGGGAGAATGAACGGGGGGACCTGGTTTTGCGCCATAGTCTCTCTAGCGCACGACTGCGACGTTTGAGGCATTTAGTGTGGTCGTTCTGCCAGGGTTGGAGCGGTCTGGGTTTGATGTAGCGTGTGGTTAGGGGTGCCAGAGAGTCTAGGGTAGCTGATAGTGAGTCGTTGTACGTGTTAGTGGCTAGGTCAGGACAAGACAGTGGAAGGATGCTGTCGTGTAGGCGGTCGGCAGCTGAGTGGAGGGGGGCCGGGTTCAGGTTGCGGAGGTTGCGGCTGGTGATGGTTTGGCGCTCTGGGGGGGGGGAGTTAGGGGAAGGGGAGATGGAGAACGTGAGGAGGTGGTGGTCGGAGAGAGGGAAGGGGGTGTTAGAGAACTGGTTGAGGGTACAGAGGTGGGAGAAGACGAGGTCCAGGGTGTTCCCAATGATGTGGGTGGAGGATTGAGTGTGCTGTGTGAGCGCGAAGGAGGAGGTTAGGTGGAGGAGTTGGGAAGTAGCCAGGCTGTTGTCATTGATGGGGATATTGAAGTCCCCGAGGATGATGGTTGGTAGCTCAGAGGAGAGGAAGAAGGGAAGCCAGGCAGCGAAGTCATCCAGGAAGCGGGGTATGGATCCGGGCGGCCTGTAGATCACTGCGATCCTTAGGGGGGTGGGGGTGAAGAGCCGGATACAGTGAGCCTCGAAGGAGGAGAAGGTTAGGGAGGGAGGATTAGGGAGGACCTGGAAGGTGCTCAGCGGTGATAGGAGCAGGCCGACCCCACCACCTTTGTGACCGCTCAGTCTTGGTGAATGGGACCAGACGAGACCTCCATGATAGTTGCCAATTCTGCCCCTGGCTGTACCTCCCCAAAGGAATGCCTAAATTTATACTGAGTTGGGTGGGGGTATTGCCAATTAATCAATTAGGAATGCATAGGAGAGACACATGGCTAGCAGGGCAAACTTCTCACACCAAAGGAGGACTACAAGAGACAACAAGAGAGCATGAGTGCAGAATTGTAAAGATTAGGATCAGCTCATAAATTTGGGTTAGATATTAAGAGCAAAATAAACACCACAGTAATATGGACAGAGTTAAAGATTTTGGAAGCAGTAAGAATTACCAATAGGAACATTGATAGTTATGAATCAGCTTCAGTTAGAGATGGATTTTAAAAGCAGTATAGATTACCATATGACACAGCAGGGTGAATTAGCATTCATTCATGGCATGGGCGATAGTACAGATGGATATTGCTTGTAGACATTTACTTTATCCAAGATGATGATAGTTGCCAATGCTACCCCTGGCTGTGTTGCCCCTGGCTGATATAGGTACTTATAGGTACTTAAATAGCGCCCTCGATTTACACAGCGCTTTACACATATATATTGTACATTCACATCAGTCCCTGCCCTCAAGGAACTTACAATCTAAGGTCCCCAACTCACGATCATACATACACGTACCTACTAGGACCAATTTAGATAGGATCCACTTAACCTACCAACATGTCTTTGGTGTGTGGGAGGACACTGGAGTACCTAGAGGAAACCCGTGCATTTTGTTTTTGGATCCACTGTTTTATAAGAAAAAAAATGTGTTCCATAAAGTTTTTCAACCCTAAATCAATGATGACTTTTGCAGACAACTTCCTCAATGCTGTGCGTCCCAGTCAACACAATGCACTCATAAAGTGATCCAGCGCAAATAATAAAAATAATAAAAATGTGAAAAAATATATATTAAAGTCCAACAAAAGTCCCCAATTAAAGTCCAATGTCCCAAAAATTTGTGAAAAAAACTCAAACTTCATAAATGTTCCAGCATGCTCACATTTTTAGTGAAAAAAAAACATTTATACCAAAACTCACCAAATACTGTGAATTCTCGAACTAATATAGCTTTAAGAGACAAAAAGACAAGCCTGCAGGTGGGGTGTGGTATCCTCAGTTGTAATATACTTAAGCGATTTCTCACTGACTTTCCTTCCCAGATATTTCCACATATTGCAATAAAAAACATAAAAGAAAAGATGCCAATGGTATATTACTGTATACCAATAAAAAAAAAATATATATATAGTCACGGTTCACCCACACGCCACGCCCCCAGCGACTAGCTAACCGAGGCACGCACCTGCGGCTGTGACTTGGGGTAAGAGGGAATAAAGGGGACTTAACTTTGAATTTATAAAACTGTATATAAGACCGACCGGGATACACTTTCACAGCCCACACTACCTCTTGGCTACCACCAGAGGGAGACTCCACTCCAATCCAGATGGCTAACCACACACACAGGCAGACACGAATCTTATATACAATCTGGTGCACTAATTAGAGTTGAGGAGCAGCTTCGCAATCACACACCCTTCTAGGAGCCTTCCAGCTACCTACAAGCCAGGACCCCGTTGTCAATCACTCTTCCACTGTCCACAGCCCCCCCAACCCCCCTCCCCCCTCAAACCAGACACACCGCAAACGGTAGCTTGCCACCACCCAACAGTTTATCCGCAGAATGGTCTGCTGGGACACCCCACACACACAAATCTCCGTCTGGCAGACCTGTTACCTTTACAATCTGCACGCAATCTGCCAACACGCAGTGCAATTGCATACAGATTGGCAATGAGCTTGAACGAGTGTATAAAGACATGAAAATACAATACAATCTAATCTCTCCGGAGATATGAGCCCGCTTAAATACACAGAAGCCACTTATTAATGTTAAGATTTAATATCCTGAAAGTGGGCAGTGCATAAAATGTGTACAAAGTATAAAAAGTTACAAAAAATACAAGAAGACACACATAGACTATTCACTATAAAAAAAAAAGGGAATAAAACAGAATAAAACTTTTACCCAGATTTATCCTGCGACTGGAGCAAGTCAGAGAGTCAGCAATCCGTCAGTGAAATCGAACCCCCTCTATACGAATCACCCTGTCCATATCTCCAGTCCTCAATTTATGGGAATATTGCTGAACATGAGTCCTGGGCCAATTGCCTCTGGGGGGGTGTTCCTGTACCCGCCCACAGGATGTTCTGGGTGCTGACCTGCCCAAAGGCAATCGGACCAAGACCGGCATGAATCACCAAGTCGGGGATTGAATTTCCGACACCAGCGCATCAGTCGGATCGCGACAGTACCAATCACTGTTCCGCTATCGCACTCCAGCGCCACATAACCATTTCCTGCATTTTCCTGCCACTCTACATAGGCCACAAGTATAGTTTTTATATGCCGATGCAGCCCACAGAGTGCCCCATCAGAAGGAAGTATTTTCATCTCTCTGCAACTAATATTTTAGCTTGTATGAGGGATGAAACATACTCCTTTGATGTATGTATATACTTTAAAGCTCTGGTCTCCTGCTGTCATGAAGCCAACCTGTCTCCAGCCGTTTCCTCTTTTACTTCAGGAAGGTGGTAAATTCTGATTATAGACAAATCTTATTGGCACTTAGGTGTCACATCCAGAGGAAGCTAGATCACTTCAGATGCTAATTAGTGACCATCTGTCTCTGAATACCTCTGACTGAATATTTCTTTAATGACAAGGCATGCAACTACATTTACGATTACATATTGCTACAGGTCACATCTTATCTACTCAAATCTGTACATTTATGTCACATTTATGTCACATATATATAAAGTGCCATTAAAAAAGCTTCCTTACACTCACATAAGGTGGTTAAACACCAATTTTCATGGAATCCTATGCCTCCCAAATCACAGATGATGATCCATCCTTATCCATCCATCCGTCCATCCATTATTGAGAGCTTGGAGGAAGTTAAGGGTAATTTTGACCAGCTTGTAACTCTCAAGCCTTCGCTAATGATTCTTCCTTTACTTTACCCCAAATTCATTCTCATGGATGAGCGGATGAAAAATGCAAAAGAAAAGATACCAAAATAGCGTAATACTGTTAAAAAAAACTTTAATACTGAAGCGATGCTCCAAATGCACTCACATTTTAAAATTGAATATAAAGCCTTTTTGTAAATAAATCAGGACTCCTTAAACTTGTTCCAATAGCCCTTCTGACAATTCCAGCTAGGCAGACACAATTGATCAGCTTTGGCATTGAAGAACTGGCAAAATTGTAGAATCAGATCTCTTTGCCCACACTAAAGATGGCCACGGCACACCGCATCAGCGTGCGTTCCACTCACTGGATATGATGTCACACGTACAGGATCGGAACCGGAAGTTTTATATCATTATATGTGGAAATATCTGGGAAGGAGAGTCAGTGAGAAATGGCTTAAGATTATTACAACTTCTGAGGATACCACACCCCACCTGCAGGCTTGTATGTTTGTCTCTTAAAGCTATATTAGATCAAGAATTCACAGTATTTGGTGAATGTGGATCAAATTTTTTTTTTCCACTGAAGATATGAGCACGCTGGGAAATTTATGAAGTTTGAGTTACAGTTTTATTAAAAAAGTTTTTCACAAAATTTTGGGACATTGGACTTTAATTTGGGACTTTTGTTGGACTTTAATATATATTTTTTCACAATTTTATTATTTGTATTATTTGCGCTGTATCACTTTGAGTATATTTTGATGTTTAATTTCAGAACAGCAGCATTTATTTTAATTCATTGTCTATTGCTTTGGCGCAAGTTTTCTATATATTATATGCACACAATGCAGTCTGTTCCAATACAGAATCAACCTGGTATCTACTTTTCTTGATTTGAAGAAGGTGATGTTTACTGCTTTTAAAGGCTTCACAGCTTTCATTGCATGTTCTACTACATTTCACAGCCAGAAAAACAAGACCTATGATGTGATAATTTGTAAGTTTAATGGTAAACCATGTGCTGGCTGAATTTTACAGGGTCGACACAGGCTACAGCCTAAACATAAGTACAAAACACTTGTTCTAAGGAACTTTCATATTGAAAAGTCTACAAAGGTTGTCATTTCCAAGAATGAGGAATGATTGGCCCTATCTGGCCTCAGTATTTTGCTACTGACACAGAGCAAGCATGCAGTAAGTGAAACTATGTTTCTGAACTGCTTATTATTATTATTATTATACAGTATTGTTTCAAGTCAGTGGCTCTGACTGCTGAAGTTGGAAGATCGGTATACCTGCTTGCCAGGCAACTAACATTTTTAGAAAGTGAGGTCACTAGTGGCAGCCTGTATGTTTCTATCAGCCAGTGTCATTTATCATCAAAACACTTTGTAACCTCCTAATATAAATACAATACACGAGTTTTGTTTGGAATCATCCTTTAACTACCTCCCACCTGCCATATAGTCCAATGACGGGTGCAAGGTGGTTCTCTCGTTCTGGGAGGACGTCCTATGACGTTCTCCCATCCTCACCGCGCATGCGTGGCTCAGGGACTGACAGCTCGAGAGGAGAGGAAAGCCGGTGATCGGCATTCCGCGGAGGGGACATGTACACTGATCATCAGGGCACTGATGATCAGTGTGGCCCCAGAAGTGCCAGCTGTCAGTGACCATCAGTGCCACATGCCAGTGCTGAACAGTGCCACATGCCAATGCCCATCAGTGCCACATCAATGCCACATATCACTGCCTACCAGTGCACATCAATGCCACATATCAGTGCCCATCTGAGCTGTCTTTCAGTGTCACCCATCAGTGCCAGTCAGTGCCATCTATCAATGCCAGTCAGTGCCACCTATCAGTGCTGCCAATTAGTGCCACCTATCAGTGCCAGTCAGTGCCGCCTAACAGTGCCAGTCAGTGCCGCCTATCAGTGCCATATATCAGTGCTGCCTTTCAGTGCCCATCAGTGATGACTGTCAATGCCCATCAGTGCCACTTACCAGTGCCTCCTCATCAGTGCCCATCAGTGTCACCTATCAGTGTCCATCAGTGCAGCCTCATTAGTGAAGGAGCAAAATCACTTATTTACAAAATTTTATAACAAAAACTAAAAACAAATTTTTTTTTTTCACAAATTTCAGTGGTTTTTTGTTTGTTTAAGAAAAAATAAAAAACCCAGAGGTGATTAAATACCACCAAAATAAAGCTCTATCTGTCACAAAAAAATTATAAAAATTTCATATGGGTACAGTGTTGCATGACCGCGCAATTGTCATTCAAAGTGTGACAGTGCTGAGAGCTGGAAATTGGCCTAGGCAGGAAGGGGGTATACAAGCCCTGTAGGCTAGCGGTTCATTTATAGTAAAACCATGCAAGGCAGTTCTCTGCTAGCCACAGATCTAGGGACACATAATCAAAATTTAGCAAAGGATAGACTTGTGTGATCTGCAGAGACTCATACAGTTCTTGAATCTTGATTGAGTTTCATAAATCTTTCATTCAGTGCACAAGTTCGGGTAAATTGTATTTACCAAAAAAAGAGAATCGTCATCGCCTTCCTACATTGCTGATTATCTCTTATGTTCCTGGGTCTTCCTCCTACTGACCACAGAAGGTGTGAAGACTGTCTGCCCTCATTTGATGTTTAAAGCAATTCTGTCAGGTGACATAAAAATCAAGATGAAAGTTTCCTGCAAAAGAAGAGCCATGCCCATATTTACACATGTATACCTGTATATAGCCGCATTGCTTCCACTTTCAATAATTTGTATTAGAAATACATTTTCAAAAAAGTGACAAAGTCATCCACATTTAATTGGTTTACAACAGGGGTCCCTAAACTTTCCAAGCAAAGGGCTAGCTTATTGTCCTTCAGGCTTTAGGGGGCACGGCGATAGTAGAAAATGCCCCGGCTTCAGTGCTCCATCATTGGTTTGAATGGACGGAATATTGCCCCATTGATGGTGTCAATAGGGGGAATTGTGCTCATTGGTGTCGGTTGGTGGAAAAGTGCTCCAAGGGCCAGATGAGGGCAAGCAAAGGGCCACATCTGGCCCCCAGGCTGCAGTTTGCAGACCACTGGTTTGCAATAAAGAATGTTAAGATAAGACCATGTGTTTGTCTTCATTGGTAGCTAGTCAAGTGAAAACACTGACAAGTATTGAGAAAGTGGTGAAAAGTAGGGTCTGGTTAATAGAATAGATAGAATAGGTTAGATAGAAAAGAAGAGAACAAGGAGAGCCCAAAATAGGAAGTAACACTTTCAGGCTAAAGCAAAGCATGGGAGTATTGGTTCCAAGTGGACCTCGAATCAAGAATTTCTTATGGGCATCCATGAATATCCTTGTATGTTTCTCTTTTACAAAAAAATTTGCGGTTTTAAAGAAATGAGTACAGTTGGTGTGTGAATAAAGATTACAATAAAGTAATAACGGTAACAATAAGCATGAGTATTGTAAATTGCGATATCATAACTGTGCTTGCAGTTACAAAAAGTAAAGCATGACGCTCGCTGGCAGACTGGCATCAAAACTGTTCCAAGGGGTGGGAGGTAGAAGTAAGCATGGTATGTTACAGGGGATTAGGAGAAGGAGTCCAAAGGAAGAACTCTACACTTGCCATCCAGGTAGGATAATGAAAAGTATAGGCGTTGGCAGATTTCCGATGAGATAGCCGAATACCATATAAAGAATTTTTAGAACATTGAGACCAGAGGCCCAATAATGCCGCTTATGAGTTTCTCATTAGCGAAGGTAATATCCATGTTTTTCTTGACCTGTAATTGCAATTTTGGGTGGCTGATCGCAGCAGCAGTGTCTCCCAGGAAAGATTTTTCTCTGGTTCTGTACGCTCTTGCACGCTATACGGTCCCCATGTGGCAGTATGGATGAGCCCTTACATTTTGGATTTCCCTTCACTCTCTGTGCTCATTACAATAGTTACCAGGACTGTTAGAGGAGTGAATGTCCCCAGTGGGGGACACAGACAGCAATAAAAAGGTAAAACCCTTCTGCGTACTATTGAAAATGTAAAAAAATAAATAAATACATTGCCTTTTTGTAAAATAAAAGACTTCTCATTCTGAATATGTTGGTTTCCTTGCAGTCATGCTGACACTTTGACATCAATACCATGAGTCACTCATTAAGAACACGTATGCTGAAAAGGACTGCTGATTTCACATTGACATTCCTGCTATGTATACTGATTACAGGTCAGCAACCCAGAAATTACTGAAGCCAGAAGGTCAGAAAGAGCTTGAGCACTTTTCAAGAAGTGGTAAAAAATGGCAGCTCCCATATTTGCCTTAGAAAACATTTACTTAAAGTGGTTGTACACCTCAGACATGAAATATAAACAAAGCATATCCCTCTATAGTGTGTACTTGTCTTAAGCCAGAGCACTAAGTGTAATTTCAATCTGCTGCCTCATTTCTCTGCTATCTGCATGAGTCACTTCTGAAAATTTTTCCTGACACCAAGAAAAAAATGGCGACAGGGGAGGGAACTCCAGCAGATTGACAGCCTCAGCTCTGTTCCTCTTCCTTCCAATCAGTTCTCAGAGATCTCCTCATTGAGCTCTGCAGTGTGTAATTTCAGCTCTCTTGTCTGAACTCCTATGCAGGCCATAGACAGGTCGTTTATTGGCCAAATTTTCGTCTGCATGAAAAATCGTCCAAAATTCACGCCGTTAGTGGGGCCAGCCCGTCGGCCATTTGTCGTGGATTTTCTCGTTCATTTTTCTCGGTCATGCTGGAAAATCCACGAACAGCCGTTTTTCGTGGACATTGGTGGCAGCATTGGCAACGACCGATTTTTCATTTATCGACTGACAATTCGGCTGATAAACGGCCTGTCTATGGCCTGCATTAGACAAGCTTTATCAACTCTGAACTTTGTACCTTTTTATCTGCAGCCATCTCTCTCCTACATCCGTTCCAATTGTAGGAGGGTTTGTTTAATCTCTGTATATCACCTGAGGCCAGTCACTTCACTGGGCATACATAAGGGTTTACAACCACTTTAAGTTGCAACTAGTGTAATTCTCTAACTTTGACTTGCTATCAGCCTCCTGCAGAAGTCAGATTGTTAGAGGAGGGCCAACACTAGCAACCAATTGGGTGTGTTTTATGCACATATGCTGACAGGAAATTTGGTACCAGCAAAGTGAGCAGATGGTTGAACTCTTCCCTGTGCTGTTGTTGCTTCATTGTCCAGTCTTTAAGCTGGAGGTGTGTTTTGACCCCGTATTCTTAAGCAACCATGCTGCTGCAGTGTAGGTCAAGGATCTGGCTGCTCTCTGGTGGGGAGTACCTGGAACACAAGGCTCCCCAGAATGACAGATACTTTAGCAGGAACAGTGGCTCCTACAAATATATCTGAAATGTTTATATAGCTGCTTGCAGGAATTCAGCTTTAATAAAGCTGGTCTAGGTCCTGGACGTCCTTGGTCTAGGTCTCATACCTGTACTTGTTATGCAAACCATCGTTCACGTCTATCATGTATGCACACTTGTCCTTCTACCTCTCATTTCATATGTATGTCATTAGTATTCTCTGCGATCTCCCAGCTTGGCTGCTGTTCATCCCTCTCCCAAGGGTTCTGTCATTTCGCAGTTATTTCTGTCTGGAAGTTTAGAGATGATGGGAGGATCGGCATCAATTCTTGATTTTATTTGACAAGATCGGAGCAGACTTGTATTAAGGCGTCATATATCTGATGGTTATTGTCAGAAATCCCCCAGAACTGGTGCGGCTGAACAGATGCTAGGATAAATAATGAGATGATATATTCATGCCAGGTTAACCCTTTATATGGTTCATTAACCACTTCTGCAGGCTTCCTACCATTTCCATTCAATGTAAAATTTTTAAAGAATTTGGAGCCAAGACTGTTTTGCACAAAATATTTTGCTTTTAGGAATCCCAGGTATTTATCTTGAGTGTAATCAGTTTAGGTTTCTGAGTATAGGGTATCACTAAACTAATTTTTAGAAAATTGCTGACAGATAGGCTTTCTTATGACAAAAGTGGCTCTGTATGTCTCTCCCATTTTCTCCCTGCCTCTTCTGATTGTACAGTGAGCAGTGCTTGATCAGCTCAGTGTAAAATACCGGCAGTCTTGTGCCAGGATGGAGTAGGTAACTCCAATGCGCATACACAGGAGTTACATCATCAGGTTTGAGGTTCCAAACCCAGGAGAGGATCGAAGCACCAGTAATGTAGGGAAGTGCTGACATTGCACCACTGGAGGGGATTGCTTGCTAGGTAACTCTACCATGATGTACTAATATGTTGTGCATACTAACACATGATGGCAAAAAGCAAAATGTTTCATTTTTGGCATGGCAATCCACTTTAACCATTTCAGTATCAGCCTGTATAGCACCCTGTGAATACCAGACACGTTTTCTGACCACAGAAATACAGAAAGGGGCACCAAAACAAAACTGGATAAAAGAGTCCAATACAATTTGAATTGTTGCTTAAAAAGTCATATAAAATCAGTCAACGCGTTTCAGGGACAACACTACTCCTCTTTCATCAGGTCTGTACACAGGGTAAGACATGGATGGACTTACAGAAAACACACACAGTTCTATATTAGAACCAGTACTGAACTCTCCATATGGAATAACAACTTGACTGGAACTTTACAAGCTGAAACATGTTGGCTGTTTTTATATGACTTTTTTTTAACCTACAATTAAAAACTATATTGGACTCTTTTGTCTGGCTGTGGTCGGACACTCATTTCTGTATTTCTGTGGTTTGAGCAACTATTGGGTACCCATCAAGGGAAGCCTTGCTGTGTGGGAACTGCCTCACCAGAGCTATTGAGCTTGTTAGACGTTTTCCTTAATCTGACTACACGTGCAAGTTTAAAAGTTTCAGCACCTCTTTGAGTATATTGTTCTGGAGGACAGTTTTCAGTGCTTTGATGGACAAACGGAGCTTTCTTTTTGTGCTATTTAATAACCACTGTTTACAGTAGAAAGTTATAAACATTAGCAAATAAAAGAAAAACCCAGGATAGTACAAAATTACCCCATTTTAGAAAGTAGACATTCTAAGGTGATCTATTTTTTTGCTGCAGTTTTTTGGAAGAGAAGAAAAGGGCTGGTACTGAGGGGGTTACATAATGGAACTTGGAAATGGTGGTCTAGAACAGCCTTTTTCAACCAGGGTGCCTTCAGGATCCTTCTGGGGTGCCTTGGCAAAATGCCCAAAAATGTTATACAGGCCAGCAGGTGGATCAAGCCTGCCTTTTAATTACACAAAGCCGCAGGTTTTCATTGTGCATCATTACAATTTTCTAGCTGCTGACGACATAAAAAAACCAATGATGTCAGTTGATAAAGAGGACATTTGGCACGTGCACAGCATCCTTGCATGCTCTCCCCGTGCCCCTCTCCATCAGCACTGGAGTCATATTAGCTGAATAAGAGAGAGAAACTGAGGGAGAAGAGAAAAATTAGAATACTAGTCAGTACCAGTTTGCAAAAGTGTATTTGCTTTGAAAGAATAAATCACACCTGACATCGGGTGTCCCACATGTACGGATGTTGCTGCGTTCTGTAAAACTATTAGTTTAGTTTTTTATATTTTTGTAATGGGTGCCTTGAGATTGTTCAGAATTTTTAAAGGGTGCCTTGACTGAAAAGAGGTTGGGAAATACTGTCCTAGATAACATTAACTGAACAGTCATCCACAGAGGGAGGTGGCAGTTAAAGGGTACAGGTCACATACAGTGGTAGGATGGCAATGATGGCGTTAATGATCAGATGTGCAGAATAAGGGAGATGAAGGGGACCAGTATACAGCTCACAGCAGAGACACAGAGATGCTCAGATCAGCTCTGTACATGGTGTCTGTGAAGGCCTGTTTAGAATACGGCTGTAGTAAGGTGGGTAAAGCCCAAATGAAAACTTGTTTTTTTTACTTTTTATGCCACCTCACTGCATAACAAGTAAATATTAATTATGAAGCTACACTACCCTGGCAAGACCACGAGTGTGGCTTTGCTCTTACCGTCCTGGTGACAACAGTTTAACTGTACAGGAAGTGAGAGAAAAATCTGTTACACCAATGGGGAAGACAAGTTTTTTTCTTGCTGTCTGTGTCTTTGTTGCAGATTTTTCCCTCACCTCCTCTCTGGTGAAACAATTGTCATTGTGACAATAAGTGAGGGGAAATATCTCTAAGGTGAATAAACATATAGTGATTTGTAGTTGATCTTAGTATGGTCAATCGCAAACAAGTGATTCATTTTAAATAATGTGAACCAGCGCTTTGAATGTTACATAATTAGTCTGGCTGAACAAAGACAAAAGTCCATTCAGTTCAACCATTAAAAAAAAAAAAAAAAAAAAAGAAGTTATAATCCTATACCACCAGTTGATCCAGAGGAAAGCAAAAAACCCAGAAAACCATGATTTTTTAAGTATGGGGGTAACCAGTGCATGTTTGAGCAAGGAGGGAAAGGTGACAGTGGAGAGGTTGAAGATGTGGGTTAGAAAGTTTAGGATAGAGCAGGAAGGGGGCCATAGTTATTGTGAAAGGGCAGAGGACAGGTGTGAGGTGGGACTCGGAAAGGAGTTTGGCAACTTCCTTGGTGGTAACAGGTTTGAAGGAGGAATGTATTGAGTGTGGTATTGGTCCTGGTATGTTGGTTGGAGAAGAAAGATGGACACTGGAATTGTGTCGATCTTGTTCTTCAAATGACTGGCAATCTTCTGGACAGTAAGTTAGTGGGTAGAGGGTGTGTTTGTGTGTGTGTGGAGTAAGGGTAGAAAAGAGTTGCTAAGGATTGGATGAGAGGATTTTGATGAGAGTGGTGTAGTAGGTTTGTTTTGCAATGTGGAGGCAGCAATTGTATTTGAGAAAGGCAGATTTGTAGAGGGTGAAATCTTGCAGGAATTTAGTTTTACACTACGTGCACTCAAGAGCATGACTGCGTCTCTTGAGACTTCTGTTTCTGCCATCTGTTTGCCTGGGTTGTAGCAGGCAAGACCTGGTTCTGCGTGTAGAGAGGGGAACAAATGTGTCCAGGGAGGATGACAGTAAGTTGTTGTAGACAGAAGCGGCCATGTTTGCGCAGGACAGAGGTGTAATTTTGCTGTAAAAGGCAGTCAGTAGCAGAGTGAAGAAGAGAATGGTTGAGGTGTTGGAGGTTTCTATGGTTAACTGTTTGCTGATTGGAGGCATGAGAGGTAGGAGACAGGGAGAGTGTGAAACTGATCAGGTTGTGATTGAAGAGAGGAAAAAAAGAGGTGTTAGGTTGCAGTGAGTGCAGAGTTGGGAGAATACATTCTGTTAAGTTAAAAGAGAAGGTTAAGTTGAGTAGTTGAGGGGTGTTAACATTTACTGGAATGTTAAAGTCACAGAGGATGATGGCAGGCACTTCAGAGGAGAGAAAGTTGGGTAGCCATTCAGAAAATGTCATCAATAAAGCGTGATACTGGGCCAGGAGGCCAATAAATGAAATATTGAATGATGAAAACTGCACACTGTATTGTTCCCTGCTTTGTGATTGAGTGAAAATATTGATTAAAAATATGATTAGTCATGAATGTAAATGTTCAACGAAAACCAATCATCCAATCAGAATTTTGATCAGTTCTCCAGTGAGCACACACACAAATATTTCTGCACTCTGAACAACTAAATGTAACCACAGCAGATCGATCAAGAGCTCTCTAATTGATCCAATAGAACAGTGGTGGGCAACCTTTTTTTTCAACTGAGCCAAATCTCGCCAAAACCACGATTGAAATTTATTTTGAGAGCCACATTTTTAAAACTGAAAATACATAGGATGGTACACTGTTTTTAGTTTCAATAAGTTTTTATAGTAATTCATCCCCCATATAGTAATTCATCCCCCATAGTAATTCATCCCCCATATAGTAATTCATCCCCCATAGTAATTCATCCCCCATATAGTAATTAATCCCCCATAGTAATTCATCCCCCATAGAGTAATTCATCCCCCATATAGTAATTCATCCCCCATATAGTAATTCATCCCCCATATAGTAATTCATTCCCCATAGTAATTCATCCCCCCTATAGTAATCCATCCCCCCTATAGTAATTAATCCCCCATATAGTAATTAATCCCCCATATAGTAATTAATCCCCCATAGTAATTCATCCCCCATATAGTAATTTATCCCCCCTATAGTAATTCATCCCCCATATTAATTCATCCCTCATATAGTAGTAGTAAGTAAGTAGCAAGTAGTAAGCCAAGTCCCCCGTGTCAATTCACTTACCTTTGCTCCGTGCGTTCCTCTCGCCGTGTTCCCGCGCCGTTCCGTTCCGGTCTTCAGGGCGGACTGTGAGAGCAGCCTAGCTCCTCTCACGTTCGTCACGCTGCCCCGCCTACACACATCCTGACAGCCAATCACTGGCTATCAGGATGTGAGTGGCAGAGAGACTGGCCAATCATTGCATTTGAGCGCGCTGCCCTGGCTGTTTTTTTTTTGGATCATGCTCTGCGGGCCGGATTAAAAGGTCCGCCGGGCCGTAGTTTGCCCGTTGCTGGGCTAGCTGCAGAGTCCTGACTTTTGGGGCGGCCGCCCGAGAGGAGGGAGGGGAGTGGGCGCCCGGCACACAGAAGAGCCGCATTAAAGTGTGTAAAGAGCCGCATGTGGCTCGCGAGCCGCGGCTTGCCGACCACTGCAATAGAAGATCTTTGGTTTCTAACCTTTTTTCAAACTTGATCAATTTAGCTGCTTCGAATGATCGACTGCATGATCAAAAGGGTGTGGCCACTTTAACAGAGCCCCCAACAGCAATAACACCCTGCTAGGGGTTCTAACTCTTCCCCATTTATCCAAAATTATAACATTTAGTGTGAGTGTAGACAAGCAATTTACAGGCTGTTACAGGCTGTTTTCAGGAGCAGAATTGCAAATTTTTGGCCCCATAGACTTCAATGGAGGCCCTTCCATTAAAGATACAATAGAGATGACAGGTGCATGGAACCTAGGCAGTATCAATAAGTTTAAACCTGTCTAATAAATATCCGGTGTTAAGATGCAATAGTCCATCCACTTGGCAAGCTGTGTAGAGAGCAGAAGCCAGCTCCAGGAACATGTAAAGCAAGAAGGGAGACACAGCGCCTCTAAGTGTAGACTTGCAACTTTAATAGTAAAAACAAGGGTAAAAAAAGAAAGCTCAAATTTTATCAGTGAAATACAGGTTCATATGCTGAAACGGGTGACGATCGCCTGAATGTCCGGCTCAGCACTGGTGCAGCAGACGTGTAGGTGGCGTGGAACAGTGAAGCTGGTGGGCACCTCTATTCCAGGAAGCCGAGATGGATCGCACAGTGGAGTGCAAGCATCCGTGGATGGATCGCACAGTGGAAAGCAAGCATCCGTGGATGTATGGCATTGTGATGTCACCAAAGGAAAGGGAAGAGCAGCAATGAGTTTCTGAGCATGCGCAAAGTCTCAATCAAGCATGCGCACTCCTTTGTCAAGCTGCTTAACATCAACACTATACGTCCACGGACGCTTGCGCCTCCACCATGTGATCTATCTCAGCATTCTGGAAAAGAGGTGCCTGCCAGCTTCACTGTTCCACGCTGCCTACACATCTGCTGCACCAGTGCTGAGCCAGACATTTGGACAATTGTCTGCCTTTTCAGCATAAGAGCCTGTGTCAGGAACCATCGCGACGCATGGGTCTACACATGTGTAGGTGTCTGCCGAGACGTATAGGTTGCAGGGCACTAGGACCCAGGCGCACCCGTCGTCTGGACAGTACTAGGCAGGCATTGGGACCCAGGCTAAGCCTGTCAGGTGCAGGGCGGGCTATTTAAACTAGCCCTGCACAGACACTTGTTGCCGAATGGTCTTTGTATCCTGTTACCTGTGTGTGAGTACTTCTGATCTGGATTGTTTTGACCTTGTTGCCTTCTCCCGTCCTGACCCCTTGGCTTGCCTGACTCTGCTCCTGGATGTTCCCGTTTAGATCGGACCTCCTGGTATTGACCCTGCGTGTGACCCGACTATCCTTTGCCTACAGTTTTGTACCTTACCGATCCGCTAGTTACCGACCCGGCCTGCATGACTCTGATTTAGCTCATCCATCCATCCACCCCGCAGGGATCATTAGGCTCCCTTACATCAGACTCCTAGCTCTCTGGAGCCCCTGTCAGACTCCTCTACTCCTGTTGGAGATACCTGGTAGTTGCGACCTGGTACCGGAGCGCTCCAAGTCCATCCCCACCATCAGGGGCCCTGGTGAACAAGTGCTCCGGTGCTTAGACTCTGCACTCTGGGGAGGCTCTACCGGCGGACTGATAGAGGTGCTGTCAGGTGGTCCGTTACAGCCTGTATCTCACTGATAAAATAGGAGTGTTTTTTACCCTTGTTTTTACTATTAAAGTTGCAAGTCTACATTTAGTGGTGCTGTGTCTCTCTTCTTGCCCTTCCATTAATGTCTATGGGACCAAAAAGGCAAGATTCTGTCCCAAAGATAATCATACTTTTTTGAGCTTCACATGACAGACAACAAGCGGCACAACACTCAGGTGCAAACGGGCCCATTGAGGATAATGGGATTCTCTATCTTCAGCATCATTGCGCTTTGAGAAAAGGCTCAGATGGGGGGAGTAAAAAAAAAAAAATTAGGCTGATGACAAGTCAATTTTGTCTCTTCCCTCACTTTCAGTCTTGGTGACAGTGATCACCAAGACAGAGGATTAATCTCCTGTGGGGATACAAAGAGCTGTAACAACCGGACAGGGCTGCTAGCCCTCTATCCAAAACATTTACATTTATTTATATACACTTTGTGCTTGTAGTGCCTAATGCTTGTATTGCTTCTTCTGGAGGTCTCTGCTACCAGTCTAAAGACTTGATAGAACCTTTATGCAGAGTCTATAGCGACAAGCCTTCAAGTGATTTTGGCGTATTTATGGCCGCACAACATTATAAGCCTTCTCCCGTCAGATTGTGTTTCAAATAAAGTGTGATGCTACAGATTCAATTCTGAAGGATCAAGACAAATCAGAAAAAAAAAACATTTTTACCTTTTCTGGAAAGTGATTTCTTCTATTTTTTCATGCATTTTGTGAAAATAGTTAATCACAGATGTGCTAACACAATACTGAGTTTAGTATTTAGTCCTTGGGGAACAACAGCAGCTGTCCAAACATTGTATCACTTGTCACAGGAGCACTATTTTCAGATCAAGCACACAGGATCTGTATACACACAGCTGCTCTGAACCCTGTGACATGTACAGATGTCAGTCTAATAGAACTTCCAATAGGTCTGACTCATTGATGACTAATGTGAACACTTTATGATTTATTTAGAGAAAAAATACAAATTGCTTCTTTATGCTGTGAAAGCAAAGCTAAAAATAGTGCATGAGCGCTGCCTTAGTTGTCAGAGAATTTTTGGTTTATTCAGACAGTTTGTATATGTACCCTGACGGACAGCTGACCTAACTTTTCTCTACTGCAGTTGAATAATTCAGCCTGGTCATCTATCTGCCTCCAGCCTGTGATTGGACAGGAAAGGAGCAGACTGATGAGATTATCTCTCTCCCTCTATCTGCAAGTCTATGTCAGAACATGTGTTTGCAGCAAAGCCTGATTGGCTCAGATAGTTGACCCTCCCTCTACTTGTCTGGGTTCTGTCATTTCGAGGACAACAAAGGCTGATATCAAGAGAGATGCTGGTACTTATATACCGTATTTTTCGCTCCATAAGACGCACCTAGGTTTTAGAGGAGAAAAACAAGAAAAAAAATATTCTGAACCAATGGACTGCAGACATAGTACAGGGGATGACCAGAGACTGCGGACACAGTACAGGAGATGACAAGAGACTGCGGACATAGTACAGGAGATGACCAGAGACTGCGGACACAGTACAGGAGATGACCAGAGACTGCGGACACAGTACAGGAGATGACCAAAGACTGCGGACACGGTACAGGGGATGACCAAAGACTGCGGACACGGTACAGGGGATGGCCAGAGACTGCGGACACGGTACAGGAGATGACCAGAGACTGCGGACACGGTACAGGAGATGACCAGAGACTGCGGACACTGTACAGGAGATGACCAGAGACTGCGGACACGGTACAGGAGATGACCAGAGACTGCGGACACGGTACAGGAGATGACCAGAGACTGCGGACACGGTACAGGAGATGACCAGAGACTGCGGACACGGTACAGGAGATGACCAGAGACTGCGGACACGGTACAGGAGATGGCCAGAGACTGCGGACACGGTACAGGAGATGGCCAGAGACTGCGGACACGGTACAGGAGATGGCCAGAGATTGCGGACACGGTACAGGGGATGGCCAGAGACTGCGGACACGGTACAGGGGATGGCCAGAGACTGCGGACACGGTACAGGAGATGACCAGAGAGTGCGGACACGGTACAGGAGATGACCAGAGACTGCGGACACGGTACAGGGGATGGCCAGAGACTGCGGACACGGTACAGGAGATGACCAGAGACTGCGGACACGGTACAGGAGATGACCAGAGACTGCGGACACGGTACAGGAGATGACCAGAGACTGTGGACACAGTACAGAAGACCAGAGACTGCAGACAGTAAAGGAGATTACCAGAGACTGCGGACCTTTGGGGAGGGAGGGGGAGCGGGTACCTGAATTTGACAGGTACCCGCTCCCACTTCCGTGGAGTTGTACTTCCTTCTTCCCGCGGCGGCTTCTGTGACAGCCGGGTGCCCACTGCACATGCGCGAGTAGCGCTGCGCTTTGCGAATGGCCCGGAACCTTCTGGGACCTGTCATGTGTCCCAGAAGACACCGGACCATTCACAAAGCGCAGCGCTTCTCGCGCATGTGCAGTGGGCACCCGGCTGTCACAGAAGCCGTTGCGGGAAGACTGCAGCACTGGAGCGAGGTACAGGTAAGGTCCTGCAGGAGAAAAGAGCTGAGCGGCCGGCCCGATATTCTGACATGGTGGCGGTAGAAATACCGGACTGGCCGTTTTACATTCGCTCCATAAGACGCACTGACATTTTGCCCCCTTTTTTGGGGGGAAAAAGTGCGTCTTATGGAGCGAAAAATACGGTAAATTATATGTAAAAGATAAATTTAATAATCTAATAATAGGTGGATTACTTAACTTTATACCTGCCTGAAGTTCAGGTTCTCATTTGATTCATATTTCCACTATTTGTCAGATGTATATTTTCTTTAGATACTTTTTTTTTTTAACAAAATGATAAATTGCACATTTCTGTGAACAGAACAAATTAAAGAAAGCCAAACACAAGCAATGCTTCAGATTTGGATGATGCCTGCTGAGAATAATTAGGATGCCAAGCTGCATACCTGTCATGTAATGCTGAAACCTTTTCCAGTGCTGGTCTAGCCTAAATAAAAGCAGAAATGCCATCCTAAATCACTGCTGTCATTGGGCCATTTAGGCAATAAGGATTCTGTACAGCAAGCTAGGAATTTGCTGCTGTGCAATTATACTTCTAAGCAAAATTCTTCTTCTTGGCTGACCGTACACTATGCCAATTTCAGGCAGATGGCAAATTTAAAACTGACAGGTGTAATAACCCACTTCAGTCTATCCTGAACTCAGCGGCAGACTCATCCACCTTACCAACCGCTCCTCTTCTGCCACCCCCATCTGTCTTTCCCTCCACTGGCTCCCGATTGCCCAACACATTAAATTCAAACTACTAACACAGACATACAAAGCCATTCATAACGCTGCCCCAAACTACCTCACCGACCTGATACCCAAATACCACCCAACCCATAATCTTCGCTCCTCACAAGACCTCCTACTTTCTAGCTCCCTGGTCTCCACCTCCCACGCCCGACTGCAGGACTTCTCTAAGACTTCCCCCATCCTCTGGAACTCACTACCCCACTCCATCAGACTGTCACATTCCCTCCTCACCTTTAGGCGCACCCTGAAAACCCATCTCTTCAGGGAAGCCTACCCCACCCTCACCTAACAACTGATCTCCTCCACTCCTCCTACCACTCCATCCCCCACAGCCACTTCCTCCTGTACCACTATTCCCTCCCTCCTAGATTGTAAGCTCGAAAGAGCAGGGCCCTTGAATCCCTCGTGTTTTGTTTTGTCACTGTATTGTCTCATGTTCTGTCCCCAACTATAATGTACAGCGCTGAGCAAACCTTTTAGCGCTATATAAATATTGTACAATAATAATAATAACCCTCCCTTATTCTATACAAACTGAAAAAAGTGTTGCCTATAGTCCTACTTTAAGAATAAAATAGCAAAAGAGTGCTAAGGGAAGAAGGGAATCTAAGAGTTAAAAAAACATACAAATTAGGGTTTGCCAAGGGGCTAAAATATTGCTTTAAAAATGTTACATTACACACAACAGTAATTCATGACTAAAAGCTATAGTAGCATTCATTTATAAATGCAGAACAGGACTGAAGCCGTCAAACTGATAGCTGACGTCTGTAAATTACACAGAGAAAATGCAGCTCTCCCTGTGTAATCATCTGAGCTCTGTGACAGTCAGGCCCCAGTGCAGGACATCTGAGCAATGCAAAAGCAGAAAAGGCTCCTGACTCAGCCTGAAGTGGATGATCTGGCTGTACCTCTCTTTTCTGCAGCTGGATCTGGATCAGTGTTGGATCCCAAAACTTTCAAGGTTAGGTTTCTGCTACTTCTATCTTGTTTCTCTGACCATTGGCCTCTTACTCCTTGACTAAGACCCTTGTACAATCTCCCATATAGCTCTCCCTGTTTGTTCCTCTGTGACTCCCTGGGATCTGAATTTGGTTCTCTGTGCTTCAAAAACCGCCATTTAAAAGAGAAGTATGGGATGTTTTTTTTTCATAATTATACTTACCAAGGTAGATGCAGCACCGACAGCATCAGTGTCTTTGTCTCCAGCATTGTGCAATGTATGGATCTATTTCAGGGATCAAGCTGAGCTATGGGAATATCACAGGACAGACCATCTAGCCTTTAAACCAAGTTGGGTGAAAATTGGTCTACTATACCTTTATATCATAAACCATAAGTGACAGCTATGATTTTGGGTGATATATTCTGTGTAGTTTCATTATTTTAGTACAGTAAGCTCGAAGGAAAAAGAGTATACAGAAACTTAGCCAATTAGACGTTAGCATCAGTTTCTAAACTGGAGTGGGAAGTGGGGTGTAAAGCAAACATTACTTGCTAATTGAAAATTGGACCTTACTTGACCCCATAAAAATGTCTGTAGTTTAGTAATGTGGCCTATCCCACATATGTCCTATACCCTATAATGCTATTAACTTACCTCTGAAACCACATTGCAGTATTTGTCCAGAGATTAAAATTCAAAAGGAGAACATATACATCAATACACTTCTTATTAACAGCAGCAAATACTATTTTTCTATTTTTTTTTATTAAAAAAACTGCCTCTCTTCCCTCCACCAAAATATATACTACAATCTAAAGTGAAGGAAATAAGTATTTGATCCCCTGCTGATATTGAATGTTTGCCCACTCACAAAGAAATAATCAGTCTAAAAATCGAATGGTAGGTGTATTGTAACACTAAGAGACAGAATAGCAACACAAAAATTCAAAAGAAATGCATGTCTAACAAATTGTGCACTGATTTGCATGTTCATGAGGGAAATAATTATTTGATCCCCTATCATTCAGCACGATTTATGGCTACCGGGTGTCTTTCATACAGGTAACAAGCTGAGATTAGAAGCAGTCTCTTAAAGGGAGTGCTGCTAATCTCATTTTGTTACCTGTATAAAAGACACCTGTCCACAGGAGCAATCAAACAATCAGATTCCAAACTCTCCACCATTGCAAAGACCAAAGAGCTGTCCAAGGATGTCAGGGACAAGATTTTAGACCTACACAAGGCTGGACTGGGCTACCAAACTATCGCCAAGCAGCTTGGTGAGAAGGTGACAACAGTTGGTGCAATCATTCACAAATGGAAGAAACACAAAACAACTGTCAGTTTACACTGATCATTTCTTTGTGAGTGGGCAAACATTCAAAATCAGCAGGGGATCAAATACTTATTTCCTTCACTGTATACTATGGTTACCTTATAACTAATTTCTAAATGTAAGACCCTATACAGATGATACAGTATATTTTCTATAAATTAATTCATAACAATATTGCCCCCTCCTAAACTACACTCAAACATGAAGCTGTAATCCAAAATGATATTATATTTGAACTATTATCTAATTTAATGCCTCTACAGGGATAATAAATTATAGTATCATAAAAAAATAATAATATTCCCCTCCCAAATATTAAACTTTTATCTATAATGAGGTTTGCCTTAAAACGTAATACTAAATGTAATGCCACTTTAGAGATAATTTCATAGTGAATATTCAATTTATTGAGTACACGCTATAAAATAATAACAATAAAGACCTTCTTCCACAAACTCCTTGATATTAAACTTCAATCTATAATGTGATTAACTTAATAATAAATCTAATACTAAACTTCACCCATAATAAATTACACACTTTAAAAAGAATTGTGATCCCCCTCTCAAACTACCTTTACATCTCAAATCTCTATAAACTTGCACTACAACTAAAATCTATATCTAGTAATGTTATTAGGGTATTACACTTATATATAATAGTAGTTCTAGAAGTCAACCCCCCCCCCCCTCCAATGGTAAATCCAACCCACCAAAATTTGTGGTAAGATCCTATTATAATTTATACCTAACTATAAGAATATTACAAAGATAAATTGGATTATATATACAGTAATAGAAAAAAATCAAATGAAAGCCCTCCCCCCACACTTCTCCATAAAACTCAGATCTTTAAGGCCCCATTCACACATCCAAATAGGGCAGGACAGTGGATTTCTGTGGCAAGAATTTGTGAATTCTTGTGCCTGGTGTGTGGGAGCAGCAGTGGCCACTTAGCCTGTACAAAGCAATAACAGGCTGTCAGGAGCCGAGGTTGTCCACTAGTGTTCACGTGTATCTGCACATCCAGCAGTTGCCTGCAGCTAGGGATAGGTGCCTGGCCCTGGTTGTAGACGGATTGTACCTGAATTTGACCTGTTACAAGCCTCTTGCAGGCTTTTTACAGCAAATAGAATTGTTCTGTGTAGATTTGTCTGATGTGCATCGTTTAAAGTCCCATGGGCAAATAATAATGTGTAGTGTACTGTTGAAATAGGGATGGAAGTGCACCACTTTTGTGCACCAGATCACAACCATTCTTTTGTTTGAAGGAGGAGGAAGCAGACATCACTGTGCTGGGTCTCCTTCCACAGACTGGGACAGGTTGAGGACTGGATGTGTGTTATATGATGATGGCCACTAGACTAGCGCCAGAAAAAAGTACTGCAAGGGAAATCTCTGCATTGAATGTGAATATCATAATAAAAGCTGGTTTCGTAATTTTAGCTTTAGGCCCCATGTACACGGGACACTTCTGAACGATGGAAACTGACTGCTGGAAAACGTAGGTTAAAAAAAGTCTGTTTAGCTGAGTTTGCATAACGCATTTATAAGCGTTTTTTAAAGATAAGCATAGGAGAACCTCCCAAATGCCCAGAATGCACTGAACAGTGGTAAATGATCAACTATTTCAGACTGTTTCAGGGAAATACAGAGAGTAGAAGCAGAGACAGCAGTATGTGTAGAGATAAGCTTAGGTGTGAGTTGCTCATTAACATTTATTTTGTTTCCAAGGGTGGGAAAGGTGACTGGTGAAGTTAGTCATGAAGGCCACCTGGCAGGGGGTCTTCCTGAGGAATTTGAGGTGTGAATGGTTATTAACATATCTTTTGTTTCCAAGGGTGGGAGAGGTCTGAGGTGTGAATTGGTCATTACAATGTGTAACAAGCTTGGTAGGAACATCCTGTGTTCAGTGTTTTGAGTACCTTCAAAACGCTTTGCAAGCATTTTTCATGATGAAAAAAGGCTCTGGACAGCATCGGGAACTGGAAGAGTTAAAAAAAATGAAACCACAAATGCTTATAAACGCGATTTGCCGCATTTAGCCGCATTTACAAGCATTTCGTGTTTGAAACGCTGATAAAATCGACTGCTGAACGCAAGTTTTCTGCGTTCAAAAAACCGACTGTAAACTCAAATGCCTGTAAATGACTGTAAACGAAGATGTGTACATGGACACATAGGAAAACATTAGGGAGAGTTCAGAGGCTGCTGAAAAAAACGCTGAACAGCTCCTAAACGTGAGTGTAGATATCTTATTTTTGACTGGAGTCCTGCTTTAAAAGTTTCTTGTCAATGCATACAGTGCAGCAGTTCATAAACGTATGCTAAATTTATCTTTTTCATAGCTTCATAGATTACCATACAGAACACCATCTAATCTGGTAACACTTGTAGCATTATTACTTCTGTGTTATTTGCAGATTTAAGGTATTCTGGGTTTCCTGAGTGTGACAGAGGATGAAAACACTTTATTTTTATCGTGAGAACACATGTACCTGTTGATTTCGTCTGCTATAACATTATTCTCTGTGTTTAACAACTCAGTATAAAGAATACAGTTGAAGATGCCAGTGAACAAAGCTGCTGAACTCCGTTCTTTCCAGGGATTAAAGTCTGGTTGTTACACTATATAAACTTTTCTTCCTGACCATCTTACCTAAATGTGCTGGTTGGACAACCCAATCAAAAACCGTGGGCATTAATATTGAGTTGCCCCCTCCCATCCCTTGTGGCTATACCAGCTCAACTCTTCTGGAAAAGCTTTTCTCAAGATTATGAAGGATAGGAGTTTTTGGCCATTTAGCCAAAAGAGCTTTTTTGAGGTCAGGTACTAATGTTGGATGAGAAGACTTTTTGCTTGCAGTTGATGTTCCAATTAATTCAAAAGGTGTTCAATAGGGTTGAAGCCAGGGCTCTATGCAGGCCACTGGAGTTCCTCCACATCAAACTCATCAAACCACATTTTTATGGAGCTGGCTTTGTACACAGGGGCTGTCAAGTACCTGGTCGAGGCTGAGCTGAAGGGAGTGCTTTCCCTTACACCTCCTGCCCGTTTCTCCTGAAGATGGTGACAGACTATAAAAGGGCATAGAGTGGCACGGGCGTCTGGTCAGAGATCCTGGATGGAAGACCCTTGCAGCGGGTGCCAAGCAGCACGCAGGCTGGTGGACTGGCAGATGTGGAGACACAGCAGCAGGTGCAGAACAAAAGGCAGGCTGGTGGACTGGCGGATACGGAGACACATCAGCAGGTGCAGAACAACAGGCAGGCACATGCAGGATCTCGGATAGTCAGGCAGAAGTCGGTAACAGCCCGGCAGCAGAGGTACAGGATTAGGATCAGAGACGGAGGCTGGAGTCGGTAACAGGCAAGCAGAGAAGGTACCAGAGCAGTGTGCAGAAGCCAGAGTCGGGTCACAAGCCAGAGCCAGCAACAGGGTATCAACAACAAGCAAAGTCAAACAGGCTGGATAGAAACAGGAACAAGCGTGGGATCAGGTCACGGGCAATAGAAGCTGATGACCACTTAGCAATCCTTTGGTCAGCTCTAGTGCAGCTTTAAATAGTCAAGTGGGCACCAATTACCCATGCTGTTGCGTGTGCGCACAAACATTCGCGAGCTAGGGCACGTCCAGGTCTCACTCTAAAATTTCTATTGAGAGCATGCGCATATCTTCGTCACTACCACACATACGATTGCCTTTACAGGGGCACAATTGTACTGGAACAGAAAAGGAAGACCCTTTTCTGTTCTAGCATGATAGTGCTTCTGTGTACGAAGCCAGCTCCATGAAAACATGGTTTGATGTGGAAGAACTCTAGTGGCCTACCTAGAGCTCTGACTTCAACCCTGCTGTACCTTCCAAACTTTTGCCACAAGTGCACAATTGTCTAAAATGTCTTTTATATGATGTAGCACTTGTAGAACCCTTCACTGTAAACACCTAGACTCAATAATTTGAAGGGGTGTCCACATACTTTTGACCACATAGTGCAGCTGTGATGGTCAAGTGCCCACAAAGGTTTGGCTGTGTAGTGTTTATATTACTCCACTTTGCACAAAATCTGTTGGCGCTATCTTAATGAGTAACTCTGAACATAGTCTCTATTTTGGTGGAAGTGGTAGGATTTGATTGGGTCTTCAGTGCTGTCTGGGATCTCAGTGCAATAAATGCCTCACTTTCTCTACATGACAGACTGAAATCTTGGCTTTTCTGCCAGGCTGTATATATCAGCCATATAGATCACTGGCCAGCATTTTCTTTATATATTCCAGCATAAAATCCACCTGAAAGAATGTGATAAATTTGACCTACACCTTATAGTGAGTAGGAGGAATATTTGTATTTTTTTGGAATTAGATTATTTTGTTGACCATTGACCACTTTAATAACTCTTTCACCTACAGATTGATATCCCATTTGAAAGAGAATGTGTAATTATCTTTTATTGAGTCTGCATAGCTCATCAGTATACACAGCATGGCAAAGTGAGCCGGATCTGTGATGTGAGTGTGTCTGTGAGATAAGGACCTGATGTTTGCAAGTTATTCTGAGCAATGCCTGAGAGGTGCTTTACAGAAACAAGTCACAGAAGACTCTTTATTTTTCAGTTATCTTCAATAGACCAGTCATGTATACCCCTGGCACCAGCGTGACGGAAATCAAAATGGGTTTGATTGTTTTTTTGCTTCTGCTGTCATTTGTTACCTGGAAGCAAGAGCAAATTTTGCCATCCTGCTGCCTTGGGCGTACACGATGACACCATCCTTTTGTACAAGCTCATTTTTGTCACTTAAAATTTTTTGCAAAATAGAATAAATTATTGAGAGCAGGTTATTGTCTGTACAGATTGGCTACACCAAAGAAGAAATTTGTTGTTATCTTGTGAACCTTGTCTGCCACCTACTATGCTTTATTTGGATTTACTCACCCGTCTAGAGGTGGCCAGATGAGGGAAAACTAGGGAAAAATATTTAGGATGAGTAAATTGGTGCTCCTCACCAATGCATATAGGTTGTGCAGCCAGCTATAGGGCTAGTCACACACATTGATGGATGCAGAAGCCAGCGCAGGATAGAGAAGGGAACTGCCAGTTCATTTAAATGCCATTGGGCAATGGTGAATAATCCACACTTTGAAAATTGGATTGCAGGGATGAACTTTCTTCATCCCTGTATATTCACTTATCACTGGTAATAATAGATTTTATATTTGGTGGCATCTTCTGTCCTAGACCACACAAGTGCCTTAAACAGTAGTAAATATGGTCCTACCTGAATGACAATAGATGTCTCTGTTTGGCACTACTCTTGTCTATTAGGACAACAGGTAATGCGTAGATTAGGTATGTCTGAAAGCTTTATTAGTATGCATGTAACAGTGAAATCAAAAGCCCAGATGTCTTTACATGGATATTAATGGCTCCATTTCTTAGACTAGTTAAGTGACTTACTTGTTATGCTCCATTATCCTGCATCCTGCCTTGCCTTTCATCCAGTTCAGTACTGTCCCCACATTGCTGGTCAGACTTTTTAGTACTAGCGTGGTTCATTTCCATCACATTGATCTATGGAGCCACCCTTGTGTGCATGCCCCCAGCTGGGACTACACCTGAATGTATATGCTATGTGAAAAAAAGCACAAAGTGTGCAAAAACTTCATTCATTTTATTACTAAGCCTCTTGTTAATGCACTAAGAGCCAAACTGATATGCATGCATTGTATTACACCAAATCATGATCCAGTTCTGGTGTCATGTGACCTGCCTCAATGCACGGCTGTATCGGCAAGCTAGCGCATTTCGGGGGTCACACCCCTTCCTCAAAACTATGCCCAACAAATTCTCACATCCTTATATATAAGCGCACTAAAATTCCATTTCCAAAAAACCCTCCAGAACAAAAATGCGGGGGGGGGTGGAATATATGCTATGTGCTATACTCTGCATGCACCTACAGCAGCACAGTCCACACCAAGCCATGTCCCTACTCCTTCCTTCTTCCAAACACATTGGTGGACACCTGCTGGAACCTGCAGTGTCTCTTGGGCCCTGATGCTCAGTGACAAGAAGTTCTGGAAAGCTACGCTGTATGAGCTTGCAGTGGTGGACAGTATCCATAGTGTTTGTGTTCACATATCTTGATAGCTACAGTACATACTAGGGAATGTCAAGCAGATTGCTTAGAACAGCGGTTCTCAACCTGTGGGTCGCGAAACCTTTGGGGGTCGAACAACGCTTTCACAGGGGTCGCCTAAGACCATCGGAAAACATATTACCGATGGTCTTAGGAACCGAGACACCGCTCCTCTATCTGTCTCCAGGTGTGGGCGGGATGACATGCCGCCCCTGTCATCTGGCCACACCCCCGGGATCAATCCTTGCCGGTGATTGGCCGCCGGAACTGTAGCTCAGGAGAGGCACACAGGCGGCCAATCACCGGCGAGGAGGTGGAGCTTGGAGAGGAGCCGAGCGGCACCGCGAAGATCGAGCGAGTGAAGAGGAGCAGAGCGTCCGGAGAAGGAAGACAGCTGACCGGTAAGTCTCTGTACCATGGGAGAGGGAGGGAGCGAGTGAGCCCAGGCTGGAGTAGAGGTCAGCAAGGTAAGTATCATTGGTGTCAGTGGGAGGAATAGTGCCCCATCATTGGTGTCACTAATACCAATGATGGGGCACTATTCCTCCCACTGACACCAATGATGGGGCACTATTCCTCCCCCCACTGACACCAACGATGGGGCACTATCCCCCCCCACTGACACCGATGATGGGGCACTACCCCCCCACTGACACCAATGATGGGGCACTATTCCTCCCACACTGACACCAATGATGGGGCACAATTCCCCCCCACACTAGTATCAATGATGGGGCACTATTTCCCCCCCCCTCCCACTGACACCAACAATGTGGCACTATTCCTCCCACTGATACCAACGATGGGACACTATTCCTCCCACTGACACCAACGATGTGGCACTACTCCTCCCACTGATACCAATGATGGGACACTATTCCTCCCACTGACACCAACGATGGGGCACTATTCCTCCCCCCACTGACACCAACGATGGGGCACGATTCCTCCCCCCACTGACACCAACGATGGGGCACGATTCCTCCCCCCACTGACACCAACGATGGGGCACGATTCCTCCCCCCACTGACACCAACGATGGGGCACGATTCCTCCCCCCACTGACACCAACGATGGGGCACGATTCCTCCCCCCACTGACACCAACGATGGGGCACGATTCCTCCCCCCACTGACACCAACGATGGGGCACTATTCCCCCCACTGACACCAACGATGGGGCACTATTCCCCCCACTGACACCAACGATGGGGCACTATTCCCCCCACTGGCACCAACGATGGGGCACTATTCCTCCCACTGGCACCAATGATGGGGCACTATTCCCCCCACTGACACCTATGATGGGGCACTATTCCTCCCACTGGCACCAATGATGGGGCACTATTCCCCCAACTGGCACCAATGATGGGGCACTATTCCCCCCACTGGCACCAATGATGGGGCACTATTCCTCCCACTGACACCAATGATGGGGCACTATTCCTCCCACTGATACCAATGATGGGGCACTATTCCTCCCATTGACATCAGTGATGGGACACTATTCCTCCCACTGACACCAATGACGTGGCACTACTCCTCTCACTGCAAAATTACAGTTATGAAGTAGCAACGAAAATAATTTTATGGTTGGGGGTCACCACAACATGAGGAACTGTATTAAGGGGTCGCGGCATTAGGAAAGTTGAGAACCACTGTGTATAGGGTGAGAGTGCTGTGTCCCTCTCATCAAGTTGTTTTCCTGTATTACTACCCTGTCACATGAACCTCTGATGGAAACTGGTAGCTATTTCAACCCGCATTACGAAGGCATGACCCCTGTTGTCACTATGCAGGAAATCACCCTGAGAAATACATAGTTACATAGTTAGTCTGGCTGAAAAAAGACAAAAGTCCATCCAGTTCAACCACAGAAAAAAAAAAAAAAGTTATAATCCTATACCCTCAGTTGCACAATACCATACAGCTATTGCTGGAGTGTATGGAATCAGGAAAGGAATGCAAACAGGCTGCAAATCAGCAGCACCAAGGTGCAACAAAGGATCACAAAATATTGAAAACAAACATTTTAAATAATAAAAAATAGACTTTTTGTGATAGGTTCCCTTTAACTATAAATTGCAACAGACATTTTTAAAACCTCTCCTCTGTAAGAACTTGCATGAGGACAAGTCAACAACCATTATCCTCTCTACGCTCTGTCTAGATACTTAGCAGTTTCACAATCATAGCTGAAGAGTTCCCAATTCACCTTCTATCCCATAGGTACAATTTGATGCTGTGGAGGAGTTTGAAAGAGTCTGTAACCTTCTCATGGAAAGTGCTCATTTTACTGATGCCGCTAATTGCTGTGCATAATCACTGGATATGTATAAATTGCTCTGCTCAGCTGCAGGCAAATGGATCAGGTCATTAACAAAATGACTTGTCATCAAAGATCGACTTGACCTGCACAAAAATACAGATGGACCTTTGGAGTGTTTGAAAGGACAGATCTTCTGTGGTGAAATGGCAGCTTTTAACCTGCTAAGCTGACAAATTTAGACACCAATCATAAAATCTTTATTTAAATACATATTCTGTTACTGGCTTATATCTTTTGATTTAAGAAAGATAAGAATGGAGGATTAGATTAACTGTAGGCTCCTTGGAATGCCTCATTAAAGCAGCAATTTTTGTGACCTTTTTTTTCAGAATACCATTTTTGAAGGACTATCATAAACAATACTGTGGGGGTTGTAAATACCACACTGTGGGGGTTGATTTACTAAAACTGGAGAGTGCAAAATCTGGTGCAGTTGTGTATGGTAACCAATCAGCTGCATATTCAATTAAGCTTTGACTAAATAAATATATGGAAGCTGATTGGTTTCTAGCTGCACCCGATTTTGTACTCTCCAGTTTTAGTACATTAACCCCAAAATATTATTGTATTAATAGCGTGTGGGCCGTCTATCAGCACAATTTATAACTTCCTACATCCCAAGCTTTTTTAGAACATAGAATATATTCCAGGACCCCCCCTGGAACAGTACCAATTTCCTATATGTGTGATGAAACCATCGATTATTTTCACTTTTTTTGTTTCACTGTTTGCACAAGCCCCCAACACCTCTACAACTCCCCAGATGGGCTTCAACCACACCATTTAAACTCACAAGCTAATATTACTGTATTACTAACAAATATAATGTATTACAGATACTCATGTGCCATCATTATTGCAGATATGTGTTTATTATTATTACTATATACAGAATTTATATAGCACCAACTGTTTATGCAGTGCTTTACAACATAAGGGCAGACAGTACAATTACAATACAAATTAATACAGGAGGTTTCAGAGGGCCCTGCTCTTTAGAGCTTACAATCTAAGAGAAGTGTAGCATGGATATGTGGTTGGCGATGGGAGTTGGAATTTTCTACTTGTTTTGTAGACTTGCATTAACATTGATGACACAAGTATCTGTTATATGTCACATTTGTCAGTAATATAATACACCGACCATTGTTGAGGGCTGTTACACTTTAGATTGACTTCTTGCTGTTTTCTTTGCTCCCAATTTGTGGGAGGGAGTCACTGGAGCAGTGTTTGATTTTTTTAAAGTAGAACTATAGGCAAACCTTTTTTTCCGTTTTGGATAGGGCAAAGGAGGGTTATAACACCTGTCAGATTTCTTTTCACCATCTGTGTCCCATTATGGAGGTAGCGCTACCCTGCAGGGGCTGCTTGATAATGCTTGTCCCCAGTGGTTGCCCTGACCTTGCAAGCCGCCCGACGCCTCTGACACTCTCAATTCAGACATATTTCAATAGTATAGAATAATAGAGAGAGACACAATTCTTTAATAACACCTCTATATTAGTCTTTTTCAAAAGAGTAGACCACAAGGATAATGGGTTTAGGATATACAACTTCAGTTAACTCATAAAAATAGAACACTGGTAAAATAGGAATCATCAGTTAGCAACATTTAACACGTTATACATTCATGAGTAGTGAGCTTTAACTATTAAAATTCAACACCAGCAGTAACCCTAGGTTCACACCTCAGCGTTTTCTGCAGCGTTTTTCAGAAACGCAGTACATTCCATTTAACATGATTTCCTATGGGACACGTTCACATCTGTGTTTTCTCCTGGTGCATTTTTTGGAAAGGGTCAGGGACTTTTTTAACACAAAAAGTAGCGTTTTTGGTTCTATAGACTTCAATGGAAATGCTGCAGAAAAGCATTGTATTGCATTTTTGCCACATTTTGTATTTTAAAACTGCCTAGCTACAAGAAGAAAAGAAAAAAAAGAAGATCACTAAAAACGCAAAATGCATCAAAAACGCAATGCAGAAACGGCTCAAATGCAACCTGCACAGGTGTGAACCTAACCTTAGAGGGAAGAAAACGCTTGTTGACTTATCAGCTCCCTCTAGGCGCCGCAATGGTGGATGCAGAGAATTATTTAAATGTATACACCGTCATAAATAGATGTAAGTATCCTATTTTGAATAATATTGGCCTTATAAGAGAAGATGTTCCTTTAACTACAGATTGCAACTTGAGTCCTGTGATGTTTAAAGTTCCTGATATGGTGGTGTCCGTTGTCTACTGTTAGCAATGGTGGAGCTCATAAACAGCATTGAATACTGATAATTTAATGAAGTTAAACAGATAGGTTGTGGTACTGCTCAAAGCAAAGATCTACAAGTACCGAGGTATAAAGGTGTCTGCATGCAGTGATGACAAAATGAGGTTGGGCATCTGCCCGCTCACCAATCCCATGGTGTAGTATATTGTGTGTAATAAATAAATACATGCATGTACGTACATACATACATACATACATATACACACACACTGCTCAAAAAAATTAAAGGAACACTTTTTAATCAGAGTATAGCATTAAGTCAATTAAACTCCAGGGATATTGATCTGGTCAGTTTAATAGCAGAGGGGGTTGTTAATCAGTTTCAGCTGCTTTGGTGTTAATGAAATTGACAACAGGTGCACTAGATGGGCAACAATGAGACGACCCCCCAAAACAGGATTGGTTTTACAGGTGGAGGCCAGTGACATTTTTTCCCCTACTCATCTTTTCTGACTGTTTTCACTAGTTTTGCATTTGGCTAGGGTCAGTGTCACTACTGGTAGCATGAGGCGATACCTGGACCCTACAGAGTTTGCACAGGCAGTCCAGCAACTCCAGGATGGGCACATCAATACGTGCCATTGCTAGAAGGTTTGCTGTGTCTTCCAGCACATTCTCAAGAGCATGGAGAAGATTCTAGGAGACAGGCAGTTACTCTAGGAGAGCTGGACAGGGCCGTAGAAGGTCCTTAACACATCAGCAGGACCGGTATCTGCTCCTTTGTACAAGGAGGAACAGGATGAGCACTGCCAGAGCCCTACAAAATGACCTCCAGCAGGCCACTGGTGTGAATGTCTCTGACCAAACAATCAGAAACAGACCTCATGAGGGTGGCTTGGCTCAACGTCCTCTAGTGGGCCCTGTGCTCAGTGCCCAGCCCCATAGAGCTCGATTGGCATTTGCCATTGAACACCAGAATTGGCAGGACTGCCGCTGGCGCCCTGTGGAGAGAGAGAGGAGAGTGAGAAGGAGAGTGAGAGAGGGAGAGATGGCCACTTTGCTAGGAATTTACTCTTCACTTTGGGAACTAGTACCAGCACTCTATTGCCAGGGTTGAAGATACAGATCTTGGCACCCTGGTTATAAACCCTTCTCTGGGCCTCCAGGGCTTGCTCCATATGTTCCCGTACAAGCGGAATGATTCTATCCTGCATCAGCGAGATATGCTCCATGACACTTCTATAGGGCGTGGTCTCTCTCTCTCCCACGTTTCTTTTGTGACATCTAGCAACCCCCTGGGATGTCTACCATACAGTAGTTCAAAAGGTGAGTAACCTGTAGATGTGTGCAAAGAAACAAACAGAGGGCGCATGGGCCTAGTGCATTACCTTCTAAAAATGAGATTTATTGAATAAAAAGTAGTATACTCGCAAAAGAATAAAATCAAAGGCACATCACAAAAAAGACAGCATGGTCCAATCTCCCTAGATGGTGGCTGTTGGGGGACTGTAGGCCTCCAAATTGTTGACGCATTTTGGGGCAATCCCCCAACAGCCACCATCTAGGGCAGGGGTGGGCAAACTTTTTGACTTGAGGGCCCCAATGGGTTCATATATTGGACCCGGGGGCCGGACCAAGAGTAGATGAATGATGTGTATGTGTCATCCATAGTAAGTATAGTAATATTCCCCCATAGTAAGCATAGTAATTAATCCCCCATATAGTAATTCATCCCCCATATAGTAATTCGTCCCCCATAGTAATTCATCCCTCATAGTAATTCATCCCCCATATAGTAATTCATCCCCCATAGTAATTCATCCCCCCTATAGTAATTCATCCCCCATATTAAGTCCCCAAGTCCCCCCTGTGTCAATTCACTTACCTTTGCTCCGCGCGTTCCTCTCGCCGTGTTCCCGCGCCGTTCCGGTGTAGCATGAAAATCTGTCTCCTATGAGGATCTGTCCCCCTCGACGTATCTGCGCATGTGCCAGTTTCAGGCATTAGCAGCCGATCGGCGATCTCCGGCACATGCGCAGATACGTCGAGGGGGACAGATCCTCATAGGAAACAGATTTTCATGCTACACCGGTCTGTGAGAGGAGCCTAGCTCCGCGGGCCGGATTAAAAGGTCCACCGGGCTGTAGTTTGCCCATTGCTGATTTAGGGAGATTGGACCATGCTGTTTTTTTTGTGATGTGCCTTTGATTTTATTCTTTTGCGAGTATACTACTTATTATTCAATAAATCTCATTTTTAGAAGGTAATGCACTAGACCCATGTGCCCTCTGTTTCTTTGCACACAGCGTCTTTGGATTTCCCTGGTTCATTGAGGGCAGCAAGGCTTCCATTCCCAAAAAGTACTCCATGTGGGGTTGCTGACATTGTGGAGCTCATCGTCCAGCGCAGGAGTTTCGGCATTCATTTGCTCATGCTTTTTTATCAAGTAACCTGTAGATGCCTGAGGTACCTCTTGTATAGCAAACATGAGGAACAGTAACAAAAAATCCCAATTTCTCAAATTTTTGCCCACCACCTTTTTAAGCATGTTTTTGAGTGTCTTGTTAAATCTCTCCACAAAACCATCAGTTTGGGGGTGGTAGACAGTGGTACAGAGATGGGAGGTTTTGAACAACTTACACAATTCTTTAGTGACTCTGGACATAAATGGTGTGCCCTGATCCATTAATATCTCTTTTGGAATACCCACACTACTAAATACCTGGACAAGCTCTTTGGCAATAGCCTTAGCAGAGGTATTTCGCAAGGGAATGGCCTCAGAATACCGTGTGGCATAGTCCAGTATTACCAGTATGTGCTGATGGCACCGGGCAGACTTTACCACTGGTCCCACCAGATCCATGCCAATTCTTTCAAACGGCACTTCAATTATCGGTAAAGGTACTAGTGGCGAAAATGGGGTGATGGTGCAGAATACTGATACTCTGATACATGACTCACAATATTCTTTTACCTTTGCATGTAAACCAGGCCAAAAGAATCTCTGGGTTATTCTCGCTTTACTTTTCCCTATACGCAGGTGTCCACCCACTATATGACCATGGGCTAAATCTAATACTATCTGGCGATAGGGTTTGGGGACCACTAGCTGCTCCACCACCTCCTCCCCTTGCTTTACCACTTGAAACAGCAAGCTAGTTTTAAGTGCCATGTAGGGGAAAGACACCCCTACATCAGGTTAAACCAGTTCCCCATCAATCATTTTAATGTTTTCTCTGACTCTATTAAGTGTGGAGTCTTTCCAGTTGTTCTGTACAAAAATCCTCTTTTCTGACCTCTTAGTCAGGCACCACATTCTGTCCATTCTCATTAGAGCCAGAGATAATTTCTTGGTCAGTGTACTCAACCTCTGTGTTGGAATCCAGCTCCTCCTGCTCCCCAGCCATTACAGAGAACGGAAAAGGATCTACCCCTTCCTTGGACACACTTCATGAAGTAATGCGGGTACCACTCCCAGCGAATGTGACACAGAGCCCCAGGGAGTATCAATCTCAACCATAGTAGTCTGGTAGTCACATGTATCACAATGTATAGAGATAACCCCAATAGTGCTAGGGTGTAACTTTGCAGGGTTTATAAAATCCCCTTTTGACTAAGGTCACAACACTACCAGAGTCTAGCAGAGCAGTTACTGGCTTTTGATCAACTGAAATCACACACATTTGCGCTTCCATTTGGCTCTGACATGCTGCAGTACATAACACCTCAGAAAAAAAAGAGGCGTGCGTTTTTCCAAATAAGCATTATCACATTGCATTGGTTCATCATTTAGGGAACTGTTAGCAGCAATATGGCCTAACACATGGCAACGATAACATTTTATCGGTCCTGCACCCACTCCTCTAAACGGCCTCAGGGACCTTCCTGACCTATTTGGTCAGTCTCCAGGTCCTGAGCCCATAGTCTCATTATCTGTAGCAATAGTCTTGTAATTTTTCCCCGAGCCCTTGAACCCTGGAATAGTCTTACCAGATCCTCTGGGCGGTTTCTCACCCCGCGAGTCATTGGGGTGGTGCATGTGTGTGCTCAGTAGGTCCTCATCCACAGTATATCTCTCCACCAGGTGCACCAGCTGGTTTGCAGTCTTAGGATCTCCATGTCTGACCCACTTCCGCAAAGTGGCAGGGAGCGCAAGTAGATACTGGTCCATGAGCACACACTCCACAACCTGAGGGGCTGACAAAGTCTCTGGATGGAGGCACTTCCTGTTGAGATGTATTAAGTCAAACATCTGGGAGCAAGGTGGCTTGTCAGAACTATATGACCACCTTTGGACCCGCTGAGCCCAGACCGCAATGGTGATGCCCAGTTGCGCAAGAATTTCAACTTTAATTTCTCATAATCCTGGGCAACCTCTGGTTCCAGGTCATTCTAGGATTTTTGGGGTTCACCAATCAGAAAAGGTGCTAGCAGTCCCGTCTATTGCTCCTTTTGCCATCCTTCCCGATATAGCAACTTTCCCAAATGTTGAGGTTGAGGTAGGCTTATACATCATCTGCCAGTGTCATCTTTTGCAGGTAATAGCTGGCACGTACCATTCTCTGTTTCACTGGCAGCAGACCCCCTCTTTAATTCCATCAGGTGTTAGGCCATCTCCTTAAGGAGTTCTCGGTCTGCTTGTTGGGCCTCTGCAAACTGGTTATTTCCCTCCTGCTGCACTGCAATGGCCTCTGCAGACTGGCAGTTGGTTTCCTGCTGGCTTGCTGTGGTCTGCAGCAAGGCTCTTATCACATCCTCCATCTTCCCATTTGTTAAGGAAGTTGCCTGCATCCTCCACCATATGGGGGGGTTAGCTCAGGTGAGGATCACCTGATAAAAGGCAGTCCAGACGGCAGATCTTTCTTAAAACTGTCCACCTGCAGCCTCTCTGACTCCTGTAGGAGACCTTCTGTCTCTCTTGGGTGGAGCCCTGAAGTATTCCTAAACCTGCATTATAAGGACTGTGGGCACCTGGGCACACACCCTGCTGTTCCTCCACAAAACCCAGACACTGGGTTGGAGATTCCGTCCCACCCAAGACACTATAGAATCTCCAAACTAGGGAGCCCCATCCAGGACTACCAAAACCTGGAGAAAGCTGCAAAAGCAGTTCTCCATTCAGAACATATGTTCCCTGGTCCTGTACTCAGCAAAAGTGCAGACCCTATGTCCTTTTGCTGACCACTTACACAGTGACAGAAACTCGTACTGTCACAATATGTATATTCAGAATTCTATCTTTAAATGCATGAACTGCTTATCGTTTTTAGAACAGAATATTTTCATTAATGTGGTTCTTTAAATCACCATGTAAAGAGGCTATAACATTAAAGATGTCCATCCCGAAATGTTTAACATTTTTGGATGGTGGGTGTGAGAGTGCACTGTGGGTGAAACTACCAATATATAATGGGTTGTTGGTATACATAACAGCTGACAGCAGCATGCTGTTTCCCAAGTAAAGCTTAAAGCCCAACTCCAGCCAAAAAACTATTTATTTTGTTTTGCATAGAGTGGAGAAGCGTTAATGTAATTCAGAGGCCTCCAAACTCTTCAGCTTACTGACCTCTTAGTTAAGTTGCAGATTGTTATTTAGCACCCCAACATTGACTGTAGGAAATTATTTTAATAATTACTACTTTAAATAGGAGTACTATGAAATATAATATTCAAGTGAATACAGTGGACACTCTCTTGGTATCACCAGCTGGTATAATTCTGAATTTAGTAAAGTAAATGCACAGAAAATAATTCTTTGGTGCCACTCTTATCTCTATGGGCATAGTCACTGGCTCTCCAACACAGTTTGAAGTGGGTATACTCCATGGCTCTCCAGTGGAGTTTGAAGTGAAATACTTGCTGGCTCTCCAACAGAGTGTGAAGTGTGTATACTCAATGACTCTCCAACAGGGTTTTAGGTAGGGGAATATGCTCAGTACGGGAAGTGAACATAAAGGTTCATCCTTTCTGAGTGCTGACACACAACACAAAGCACTCTGGTAAACATCTTAAAGCGATTCTAAAGGTTCTTTTTTTTTTTTTTTGGAAAATAACAAACATGTTATACTTACCTGCTGTCTGCAGTGGTTTCGCACAGAGCAGCCCCAATTCTCCTCTTCTTGGGTCCCCCACAGGCTCTCCTGGCTCCTCCTGTCTGTCGGGTACCCCCACAGCAAGCAGCTTGCTATGGGGGCACCCACTGCTCCGTGTGTCCATTCATGCCTAGAATGCATGAAGGTAAAAAACCTTGAGCCTTTACAGCCACTTTAAGGTCCCTCTAGCTGGTGGCTCACTATCCATCCTTGGATAACACCGTCTTAACACTAGCTTCTTCACTTTTAGGATAAAGAACTGGCTTGGAACTCTACAGAGACCTCAAAAGAGTCATTGACTCCAATTGACCTAACATCAAACATCTATTGACCCCCTTCAGTAATTTTCTGACCCCATAGATATTTTATCTACCGTTTTGATAGTCTTATTGACCCTTTGGGGAGTCATTATTTGACCATTTTGGGCAGCCCTGGATTAGAGCTTCTGCTCTTTTTTTCCTGTGTCCTTATTGTGGACAATTCCTTCCATTTCCTGTCAGGACAGGGAAGTAATCAGAGATATTTCTTATGGAGAAGCAAACAAAATTACAGTTTAGATGTGTATGGAGGGTTAGAACATTTGACAGTGTTTTATTGGCATCTGGGCCTGTCCGTCTCAGTGACAACCACTTTCCATATTTTTTTTGTCCTGGAGTCACAGGAACAGGAAATGAGTTGAACAGTGAGGTTGAAACAGAAAGAAAACTCTGGAAAAGGTTTAACGTGGTTGTAAACCTTTTATATGTACCCTGTTAAGTGACTATCCTCAGGTAATACACAGAAATGAAACAAATCCTCCGACATAAGTTGTACCTGTATATCTACAGCCGTCTTTCCCCTACATCCATTCAAAGTGCAGAATTTACACAAGATCTCTCAGCTCAAAAAAGCAGAGGGTGGAGAGCTGAAGTTACATCCATGAGGAGAGCTCTGAGAGCTCATTGGAGGGAAAGGACACACCCCCTTAACATAGCACACAGGAACAAAACTGAGCCTGTCAATCAGCTGGAGTTCCCTCCCCTGTCACCATTTTTCTCTTGGTGTCAGGAAAACTTGTCAAAAGTGACTCATGCTGAAAGCAGAGGAATGAATTACCAGACAAAAATGACACTTAGTGCTCTGGACTGAGACAAGCACACACTATAGAAGGATATGCTTTTTTCATATTCATGTTTGAGGTTTACAACTACTTTAAAGCAACATTAAACCCTAAAACAATGTATTATTTAAGGTTACCAATTCTTACATGTGGTGGCTACATTAGCTTTCATTTGTTAAAGTGGTTACATTCTAAAAGTGTTTTACTTTAATGTATTCTACCACAACCCCCCCCCCCCCCCCCACACACACACACACACACACCTTCCATGACTATCTGTCCTACCCTCCCAGACTCTGACACTTACCTTGCTCTTATCATCGCTCCAGCACTGTCTCCAGAGACACTAAGGGCAGCTGAGCCATAGGTTCCTGTGCAGGGGGTGGGGGAACACTCAGGAATATGCATGCAGGGGCCAGAAGGAGAGAAGGTGATAGCACGGGCAGGGGACTGCCAGAAGAGGATGTAAGGGACCTCTTATTAAAAAAAAAAAAAAGACTTTACCATTTTTTCCCCTTTATTTTCACCTGGGTCCCAAAAACAATACAGGTAATAAAAAAATAACCGCAAACAGCGCAACAGAGCAGCTTGCTTTGTAGCTTCCTCTGTCTAATAGAGACCTTAGACTGAGGTGTCTGATATGGAATGAGCCCAGGCTCTAATGACTCATTGGAGTTCTATGAAGGCAGTGCTTCTTTTGGCACAACTGAGCCTTATGATATGGAAAGATGAGAGTGCCACCTTCTGGTTGGAGATTACATAATAGTAATATTTGCAAAACGTCATATTTTCCTAACTTCAAAAATGTATTTGAAGTCCATGGTATTATAAAGAATGAAATAAAATATACATCCACTATACCTTCCTTTTTAAGTACATTACAGATTTGAAATTCTTACTATCATTTTTTTTAGGATACAGCTGGTCAGGAGAGATACAGGACCATCACAACTGCCTATTACAGAGGTGCAATGGGATTTATACTGATGTATGACATCACAAATGAGGAGTCCTATAATGCTGTCCAGGACTGGTAAGTAGATTTCACTGCAGAGCTGCAAGATAAATCCTACAGGAATCTCAAGTGTACAGTTCAATTTCTTCCAGCAATGGTGCTTACCACATCTACTATATTATGAGATTGGAAATTTGTGTGATTGGAAATATGTGGGGATCTGATTTGTATTTTTCAGTGCAGGTATGACAATACTCACAACCAATACAAATATAAAAATAACCTGATATTATCTACAATTACTGGATATCTTGATCCCGACTACCATTCTCTAACTAGGATATAAAGCCATGTTAACATTCTTGCCTGAATAGACATTGTAATAGAATAAATTAGATATTTTTCCCAGGGAAAATGCTGTTCTAAGCTCGCCTCAGTATTGAACAACGTGACTCCAAGCCTAGGCATTTTGGTCATGTGATTTTTAATAAGGAGATAATCAGATTTTACATTGGCTGATCCCTCACTTGGTCACTTGGGCAAAGGCCAGTGCTGTAGACACCAGCATTTATCTAAGAAAGGTAAGCTTTGAAGCCCTCCTGTTACAACTTTGTATCAGTTCCAGCTAGACTACTAACATAGCTAACTGTGGACAGGCTACAGACATTCAATTATTTACCTATTCTCAAGGAACACTGAATGAGCCTAAACAAGCATTGGTTGACACCTGTAGATGCAGCAATTTTAGCAGAACACCCACTATGCATTCCTTTTAAGTACATTACAGATTGAAATTCCAGCAGAAGCACTGAAGTCAGCTGAGGCAATCTGTGAGCTCTCTCTGCTCCCCCTCCCAGCAGTGACTCAGCAGCCTTCCAATCAAAAATGTAAACACAGAGCAAGTGCTATGAAAGGGGCACAAGGGTGAACTGAGCTGCTGGGCCCATCCTGCTTGGGAAAGTCATGCTGGCACTAAGGTATAAACTCATCTTTTGTCTGTTCTTTGACTCAATAGGTAGTGAAGCTAGGGTCATACTTAACATATTTGGAGCCTGAAACTTAAAAAAAAGGCTGCATTCAGGTTTGTATCTTAACATTGTCAATGTATTGAAAAGGATCTCAAATTTGGAAGCTGTGCCCAAATAATAGCAAGCAGAGGGCAAAATGCTAATCAGCAGTATTGCCTGTGGTCTCTCTGAAGCTGACCTTTCTTCATTACTGACTTATACCTTGTTTGGCATTTTGTCTATGTGTAGAAGCACCCACCGTGGTAGAGGTCTTCCAATTATCAGTCTTCAGCAATGAGAAGAGTGAGAAGCAGTAGTGAAATCGCCAAACTCGCTCAGTTCTCTCTCCAAGTCTCCATTGAAGACTTTACTAGCTCCATTACCGCTCAGCAACTGCTTTCAAGTTGTTACTCCATGTGAAGAGTTCCGTAATTGTTCTAATTAAGCCCTGGTGAAGGGGCAATGTGTGCACCCCTGCCCCCGAAACACGTTGGTGATTGTATCCGCTACGTGTTTGGAAAAAAAACACTTTTTGGATTTCAGCATTTTGGTGTGACACTCCAAACTTCTGATCCAACTATTGCATCCTAAACCTAGAATTCGAAGGCAGCAGTGCCTTGGATCTCACTTTGCAGATATATAGATACAGTATAAGGCTTTAGACACAGGAGTGCCTAGGCACCCTCACATACCAGGAGGTACATTGCTATTTTTCAGGAGAAATCCAATACAAAATTAAAATGTTTCTGGGTACTGCTTAGGCACAATTAAAATTTCAGATGTTCTATGTAACATAAGAAATATTCACTTTTTAAATTCATGTCTGCTTTGCAGCTGTACTTTGAGAATGATTCTGACCACTTTCTGTGGTTTCCCCTTTTCCTGCACAGCCTGTGTATATGCAATGCAAAAACACTCATTCTAATGCCTTTATTTTAACCCCCAAGTCATGGTCAGGTGACACATCTATCTCAGTACAGCAGTCATAATGTTGGCTAGGAAGAAGACACCAATGGCACAGAGAGTTTCCTGTACTGCTTGGCGAACTTTGTCAATCAATTGGTTGGTTTATTTCGAGCTGGTCACTGTGCAATCAATCCTGTTCAAACTTGGATGACATGATTACATCATATTCTGTTGTCTGAGAAACCGAAGGACATGTGGCTTGACAGCCAACATTCTAATATAGCAGTAAGGGTACTCAATTGTTCGAGGAGAGGTGGTGATGGATTAAGAGTTCTTTACTACTACCACTGATGGATTTACCTGGAGATTGGTTATAAACTGAAATGGAGTGTGGGTTGGCTTTAAAATGGATCTCTTCATTTTTAGTGGGAGACAGAGTTTAATTACCTTCCTAGTCAATACTGCTGTCCATGACCTTGACTGGGGGACTCTACACACCTCTGACAATTCCAACATGTTGAATGAGTTACTGTTGTAACCAGCCGAAGTACGGTCCCCATGTATACTTATGGAGAAGACACTTGGGCCAGTAACATTAGTATCTCAGCTGCAGTGAAAACCTATCATGTAACGGCTTTCCAAGAAGATAGAAGAAAATCTGGCTTCTGGATGGCAGTGAAGGCACAGCCATAGATCCTCCTTTGGGCTGAAAGGGAGTGGATTAAATTTTGAAAAGCATATGAGGATATGTGACATAGCTGGTCAGGGTGAAATAGACACATATCAACCTTTTAGTGGAAGATTGAAAAACCCTACTGTTGTTTTAACAAGGGAACAATATTTTGTAACCCTTAAAGGCAATTGGTTAACTCCCTAGAACAGGGGTCTGCAACCTTTAAGACATAAAGAGCCACTTGGACCCGTTTCCGAAGGGAAAAAAAAGACTGGGAGCCGCAAAACCATTGCAACATTTATAACAAATCCGACACTGCATATATTGCAAAAAGCACTCTGGTCATGAAGGGGGTTTAAGGGCCCAGTAAGCAAAGGGTTAATCAGGGCCACAGTGTATCTTCATAATCACAATCATAGCCTTAGGTCAGTGGTGGGCAACCTTTTTTTTCAACTGAGCCAAATCTCGCCAAAACCACGATTGAAATTTATTTTGACAGCCACATTTTTAAAACTGAAAATACATCCCCCATATAGTAATTCATCCCCCATAGTAATTCATCCCCCATATAGTAATTCATCCCCCATATAGTAATTCATCCCCCATATAGTAATTCATCCCCCATAGTAATTCATCCCCCACATAGTAATTCATCCCCCATATAGTAATTCTTCCCCCATAGTAATTCATCCCCCATATAGTAATTCATCCCCCATATAGTAATTCTTCCCCCATAGTAATTCATCCCCCATATAGTAATTCATCCCCCATAGTAATTCATCCCCCATATAGTAATTCATCCCCCATATAGTAATTCTTCCCCCATAGTAATTCATCCCCCATATAGTAATTCATCCCCCATATAGTAATTCTTCCCCCATAGTAATTCATCCCCCACATAGTAATTCATTCCCCATAGTAATTCATCCCCCATAGTAATTCATCCCCCACATAGTAATTCATCCCCCACATAGTAATTCATCCCCCACATAGTAATTCATCCCCCACATAGTAATTCATCCCCCACACAGTAATTCATCCCCCACACAGTAATTCATCCCCCACATAGTAATTCACCCCCCATATTGTCTCAATTCACTTACCTTTGCTCCGCGCGTTCCTCTCGCTGTGTTCCCGCGCCGTTCTGGTCTTCAGGGCGGACTGAGAGAGGAGTTCGTCACTCTGCCCCGCCTACATCCTGGCTGCCCCACCTACATCCTGACAGCCAATGTTCCACGCTCCGCGGGCCGGATTTTTGAGGAGGGAGGGGAGCGGGCGCCCGGCACACAGAAGAGCCGCATGTGGCTCGCGATCTGCGGCTTGCCGACCACCTGGTGGGCAGTGTGCTCCGGAGCCGCAGCAAAGATGAAAAAGAGCCGCATGCGGCTCTGGAGCCGCGGGTTGCCGACACCCGCCCTAGAACAACACACTAGTGTTTTTGTTTTTTTTTTTCAAACAAATATTAGTAGCCAATTATATTTTGCTTATTTAGAAACACATTTATGGCTTTCTGAAGCAATCTATTGACTTAGAAAAACTATTCCACAGCTCTTACAGCAAAGAATCCTGAAAAATGCACCAACGAAGTCTGTATTTACCTCTGTTGCACAGTTGAAGCACTGTAGTGCACAGAAAATAAAATATAGTGTATTGGAAATAATAAAATGGTCACATTCCTTGGTCCTCTCTGAAACTTCAGTTTCTAAATTTACTGATGATCTGACCTGAGGGCTAAATGTTATAACTTCTTATCTTCACTTTTCATAAAGCGATTGTAAACCTCTGAAATTAAAAATGAACAAAGCATATCAAAACATATTCTTCTATAGTGTATACTTGCCTTGATTCAAATCACCTGTTGTAATTGCTCTGCTCAGTCATTCCTCTGCTATCTGCATCAGGGGTGTATTTACCACAAGGCAAACAAGGCAAATGCCTATGGCAGCATTTTTCACGTGGGCAGTGCTGCCCTCCAAAAGAAGGGATGGAAGAAGGGACATACGCAGCACAGGGACCAGGTAGGATCTGAGAGGGGTTGTAGGCTGCTTGATGGTGTATGAAGAGCCTGGCTCTTGTTCTTGGGGATGTCCAGAGCTGTGAAGGTGAGTGTCTTATCTCTTGTCGGGGTGGGGTTGCCAGTGTGTGGGGGGCTGAGGTGGTGTTGGTCAATGTCAGGCTCTCTGCTTGGGGGAGGGAGGTGTTAGTCTGTGTCAGGGTTTCTCCATGGGGGGGAAGAGACAATTTTTGTGTTGCCTATGGCAAGCACGAAACCTAAATACACCACTGATGTGCATGAGTCATTTCTGACAGTCTATGCCAACACCAGGGAATCCGGGAATCCTGGGAGATGTCCTTTTTTTTTATTTAACTTTGATTTGATTGTCCAATATACAAAGAACAATATATTTACAAAAATAATTCACATATACCCATTCCATTATACCCCCTAATACCCCTCCCCCTCATCCCCTTTTTCCCCATCTCCATCCTCTTCCTGACTTATATCCTTTCTCATATTTATCTACTTGTTTCTTTATCTCCAACATTGCTCTCCCTCAAAATCACAATTAAGACTCCCTCCTGGCTTCTACTTTTCTCCACCAATTCCCACCAGTTCCATATATCTTTCAGAGGTGTTAAATTTCAACCAACTACACCTAATTTTCCTGACGTTTTCCATTTTATCCTCCTCTGTATGACATAACTCCTCCATCCTATAAATATTTTCAACTCTATTTATCCATTCATTAATTTTTGGAACTTCAGGAACCTGCCAAAACTTGGGAATCAGACTCTTAGCTGCACTAATTAGATGATAAAGTACCCTGTTTTTATATAATTTCACTGAGGGCTCAAAGTTATAGAATAAACAACTCCAGGGATCTCTCTGTACAATTATCCCATATATCTCCTGAATATAATGAATTTTTCTCCAGTAATCCTGTATTTTTGGACAACTCCACCATATATGTGCCATTGTACCTCTTTCTCCACATCCTCTCCAACACAAAGGTGATGTGTCTACTTGTTGTCTGTGAGCAATGTTTGGTGTAATATACCATCTATTTAAACATTTATAATTAAACTCCACTGTGCTCATATTTGTCGCCTCATGTGTTAATTTAAAAACTTTATTCCATTGCTGTACATTCAATTCTGTTCCAATCTCTTTTTCCCAATTTTTCAAGAACCCCGGAGGATCAGTTCCTTCTATAGCCATTAGGACCTTATAAATCCTAAAAGTAACATGTTTTGGGATTGTTTTTTCATTTAATAGTTTTTCAAATGGATACATGTCCTCCGATGTCCTCAATGGTTGAGGGAGACTTGAAACAAAGTGATTTAGTTGATAATACCGCCACTCATCAAATGTGATAAATAAATCTTTTTTCTGCTTTAAATTTTGAAAAATTTGCATTTTCCCTTCATTCAATATATCTTTCACACGTGCATTCTTATCCTTTTACCATTTCTCAAATACTGTATATTAACCTTCCCCGGAGGGAAATTGTGACAGTGTGCAGCTTCAGACCCCAGCCCTTCTCACCAACTTGTGACCGAAGGACCAGCCGATCTCACACTGCGCTGTCACTTGCGTAGCAATGCCACTCTCAGCTGTGTCCTGCACAAAGATTTTCCAGCTCGCGGGACCACAATCTATGTGCCAGCAGCCTGAGAGCGATTGTTACAGGGTCAGGTTAATTACGTAATTAACCCTTCACACTGCCACCACCACCTTTTTACAGAGGAGGAGGAAACTCACAAATCTTAGCAGTAACACTATGATATTAGCATAAGCGTCTGTAATGCACACTGTCACCACAGACAGATGTATTCAGTGGATTATTACATACAGTAGCACTCTTCAGAGACAGGGATTCTTTAGTTTGCATTAAACGCTTTAGAGACAGTTCAACACTTTTCAGAAAATAGGATTTATTACTAAAAAGGTCAAAATTGTGCAATTAAAATATTTACAGTAAAAGATGTAACAAAGATATAAAAAGAGCAATAAACAACAGAGAAATAAAAGAAAGCAGTTCAGAAGGCAGAATACTTGCAAAAGTCCTTGGTTTGAGCAGAGTCCAATCGTCTGAACAAAAGGCTGCTTTGGCTCTCAAGTCTTAGGTGGTTCCTGATCGATGTTAAAAGGAGAACTCATTTTTCTCCAGGCTGTCGGTCTTTTTCTATCATCTCAAAGGGGTGTCTCCTGAGAACAAATTTCCAATCATCCGGGGATAGGTGTTAGGCGATAACCAAGGTTATGACCAAATCCCTTACAAGTTCATACTAAGGTCAATAATCTTCAATAGGTACAGGTAGCATCCTAGCAACTGGCAGATTATTATTTAGAATTATATTCCAAATGCAAAGATATCAAACTTTAGCATATCTTGCCACTCCGGATGCTTTATTTTCTTTTGTAGGTGCTAACCTAGGGATGTAAGGTTTTATGTGACTCATATTAAAATGACCTATCCGAATATGTACTTCATATTAAGGTGCCCAGTTCCTGCTGATGTTTATGAATTTGTATGAAAAATGACTCATGTGGAATATACGTTTAATGGCACACTCTAGCTCTAATGGCCTAACAGGTCATGACTGACTGAGTTATTGTTTTACGATCGGGCAGAAGAAAGTGGTTTTCAAGCAGACCCCCTGGAACCAGACTAATTAGTGGTTTACAGCCATGGAGCTCATCCAGCTATGCTCATCTAGGATAAGTGGCATTTTGACCTCCGTTCACCCACAGCCTCACATTCAATTCAAAAGGGAGGAGGGAGGACAGGAGAGACAATATGGCCGCGACCTAACAAGATGGCAGTCAGTGTCCATGTCTCTATGCGCACAATTGTCACACCTCCCCTCTCAGGTGGTTGCATGAGAGGGAACTGCAATTTTCCTCCTGAAGCAACTGATGTCTGCTGCCGTTTTGGCTGATCCGTTATGCCCAGACGTTCACCTTGGTGTGATCTGGTACAACTGCACTGCTGGAGAACCAGGTTCCTTCTGAGAAGGGTGCTGTTCTCCCTAGCAGCATTGTTGTGCCAACAAAGTGAGTTGTGAGGGGTGAGCACCAGTCTGCTGTGACTACCAGGATATCGCGGCAGCTGCCGTGTTGCCCAGCTGATCACAAGACACTTCTGTTCAGGGGTGTCATATGCTAACATATTAAGATGTAGCTTCTTGTCTAGGTAGAGAATGAGATTTCCCTTGCCAGTCTCATTCCTCAGGCCCAGGACTACATCTGGCCCGAAGGTAGTGGTGCCTGTGTGCACCGAAACGGACAGGTGAATTCTGGAACTTGCCTCCCAGGTGTGCCTACAGGTACCTTTGCCCAGGTTGATCAGTCCTCTTTACCTGCTAGCATAAAGGACACCATTTACATCAGTTTCATATCTGTTAGGTCAGTCACAGGTTCAGCTGAGCCATGATAGTCGCACCCAGACTTTCCTTGTCAGTGAACTAATATTAACATCCTATGTATGAGATTTATGTGGAATCCATACAATCTTTTCTAACTGTGCCTTACTTAAAATCCCTTCCATCTTCACCCATCCTTTCCCTTGTGAGTTAAATGTCCAATCCACTATTCGTGATAAAATTAATGCTAAATAGTAATTCCTTACATTAGGTAAGCCCAGTCCCCCTTTTCCTTTTTTTTCTACTCAAGACTTCCTAACTGATTCTTGGTTTCTTATTTGCCCATATAAAATTTAGTAATCATCTTCTTTATCATCCCGAAAAATGATCCTGGGAGGTGAACCGGAAGCGTATGGAACTTATACAAAACCTTTGGCATTATCTCCATCTTTACTAAATTTATACGTCCTATCCAAGAAGCTCCTCCTTTTGAAAGTCTCTTTAGTTCTTCCTTGATTTCATTTATTAGGGGGATAGAATTTCCCTGATATATACCCTTTATTGTGGGGGTCAATTTTACTCCCAAGTATCCTATTTCCTTTTCCCTCCATATAAATGAAAACTCTTTTTGCAGACTCAGCTTCTCCGACCTTCTGATATTGATACTTAATACTTCTGATTTTACCAAGTTTATTTTCAGGTTTGCTAGCTTACCGTACTGTTTTAATACTTTCATTAAATTAGGCCGCGTTATTTTAGGTTTCACAATGTAAAACAACATATCATCTGCATATGCGGCTATTTTATGTTCCAGTTCACCTATCTTTATTCCTGCTATATCTGCACACTTCCTTACTTTTGCCAGAACAGGTTCCAAAGGCAATACAAACAACAATGGAGAGAGGGGGCATACCTGCCTAGTACCATTATACATTCTGAAAAACCGCGAGAGTGATCCGTTAACCTTCACCGCCGCTGACGGGTTATTATACAGCCCTTTTATCCATTTTAGGGCCTATTCCTATAGTCTCTAGTATGTCAAACATAAACCCCCAATTAACTCTATCAAAAGCATCAATCGATAGGAGTATTGCCGGCACTTTCTCTCTCTTAGCTCTTTGTACTAGTATAAGGGATCTCAAACTATTATCCCTACCCTCTCTTCCCGGTACAAAACCCACCCCATCTAGATGTACCCATTCTGGCATCAGATCCTTCAGTCTTGTTGCCAACACCTTAGCATATAATTTACTGTCTACATTTAATAAATATAGGCCTATAACTGGCGCACTGCGTACTATCCTTCCCTTCTTTAAGAATAATCGTTATATGAGCTTGCAATGGCACCTCTCTCATTTCCAACTCCTCCCCCAATGCGTTCATATACCTACACATTTTAGGGATAAGAAAATCTTAAAATTTTTATAATATCCTACTGTATATCCATCAGGCCCTGGGCTTTTACTTCCCCCTGTATTCTTTAAAGCTAAATTAATTTCCTCCGGAGTAATGGGTCTTTCGAGGGTATCTAATTTTTCTTGCACTAATCGTGGTAGCTCAACCTCACTTAAATATTTCTGCCTGATTCTTTTCTTTTCCTCTTCCATTTTGATCACTACAGCTCACATTATAAAGTTCACTATAATATCTTTGGAACCTATTGGCAATATCAGAAGTAGCGTGTAATATTTCTCCTTTTTCATCTCTAATTTTTTCTATAAGATTTTTGGATTTCTTATTCTTTAACCTTCTCATTAAATATTTACCAGGTCTATTCCCATACTGGTATCTTTCCTTTTGAAACCCTGTAAAATATCTTCCTCGACTCTTGTTCCATCAGATCTTTTAACGCATCTCTTTTGAGTATTATTTTCTGGTATATATCTGTTTCTCCCTTTTTTTTCTTATGTACCTGTTCCAACTTATAAAGCTCTTCCATCACCCTCTTTATTCTTGTCCCTTGTTCCTTCTTATGCTCTGCTCCTGCTGAAATCAATATTCCCCTGATATATACGTTATGTGTCTCCCAAACTATAGCCTCAGAGACCTCGTTAGTTTCATTGAACTCGAAAAATTGTTCAATTTCTCACCGTAACCTTTTTTCTACTTCGGGATCCTGTATGAGCATTTCATTTAATCTCCTCATAGTTGTTCTATCTTGCCCTCCTCCTACTCGTAATCTCGTTGTGACGGGCAAGATCAGACATAGACATAACCTCTGTATTGGAACTAACCAATGACTCCAACTGTCTATGTTCTATCACTATATAATCCAGTCTCGAATACAAGCCATGTAAATGAGAGAAGAAGGTATAGTCTCTTTCTCTTGGATGTTTCACTCTCCATGTATCCACCAATTGATGTTTATATAATATTCTCTTCAATAATTTCAACTTCCTACCCTCTTCTCTCTGTGCACATGACGATGCATCCAATCGAGGATCTAAACACAGAATAAAATCTCCCGCCACAACCAGACTTCCCTTTTTAAATTTAAAGTTTCTTTAACATCCCCTCTAAGAATATTGCTGGATTTTTATTTGGACAATATACTGTATATTAGCGAATGTAAATTCCAGACCCTGTAACTTTCCCCTTAGAAATAGGAATCGGCCCTCTGGGTCTTCGATGCTACTTTCCAGAGAAAAATTCAAATTTTTTGAGAACCCAGTTGCCACCCCTTTGGCTCCTTTAACTGGTGAGTCAGCATAGTACCACTCTGGAAGAAATTTTGAATATAATCTGATATTTGTATCTCGAGTTAAATGTTTTTCTTGGAGAAATACTACTTCTATAGAGTGTTGATGTATTTCCCTGGGTATCTTATGTCTTTTTATCGGGGAGTTCAGCCCTTTCACATTATATGTCATAAATATAGTCAAGTTCATTTCTATTGTAGTTACGTTGATCTGCTGACTTTCCTTCATGATAACACTGATACATACAGTTTAGGATATGGATGCTCATCCTTCTCTCCCTATAGCAACCATTTACCCACCTTTCCCAAACACCCTTCTCCTTGAACCCCCTCTCCCCCCCACGCAAACCCGTAGGCCTAAGTTTTGCCCTTGACTCTGTCGTGGGACCTTCGCCCAGGCGATTCCCATATTGGAATGGAACTCTAAACATGCACGCCCACTCCGCCCCCCCTCTTGCCACATAGGGGATCTACAGTTTTGGCAGCGCATTAAGCTTCCAGGCCGCCCTTATCTTATCAACATTACTTAGTTCCTGCTGCACTTCTAACCTCCCTAATTCTCCCTGTATGGGCCCACAGCCTCGACATGGAAGAGGAGAGGTGGAGGAGGGGCAGGCGAGAAGAGAGAAAAAAAAACAAAACTCACCACTCATTAAAGTCATACCTCTCACCTCCTTCACCTTCTCCATCCCTCCCCCCATGTCGGATTACCTTCTTTTATTTACATTCTGCCACCTCTCCTTTCCTGGCCCTAAACACTCAGTAGACCCTTCTGACCACCCAACAATGTCCATTTCTTGTAAATCTAATTTTCTATAAAAGTCACTGAATTCTTCTGGGAATCTTAATCTTGCCGATTTCCCGTCTCTCCAACCAATCAGACAGGCAGGGAACCCCCAGTTATATTGGATCTTTCTCTCCTTCATCTGCTCCAGTAACGGTTCCAGTGATCTTCTCCTAGCTAACGTTTCAGATGAAATGTCAGGAAATATTTGTATCTTTATCTCCAAATTTTATTTCAGGGGTCTCTGTGAGCTTTTTCCAAATTTTTTCTCTGTCCTCATAGTTGTGGAAACAGACAATCACATCTCTAGGCAAGTCAGTTCCTTATCCTATGAATTCTCTCCATTTTAAGATGTTCTGTTGGGGATCTAACAGAGGGTTAAGCACTCTTTATTTTATCTTCCAATTCTTCTCTATGGGACTCTTCTGGCAAGCCGTGGATCTTTAAATTGTTTCTTCTTTCTCTATTTTCTTGGTCCTCTAATTTAAATGCAAGCTGTCTCTGTTCTCTTTTCGTTTCTTCTATCTGCGTCTTAAGTTTAATGATCCAAAGTTCCTGTGTCTCCATTTTCCCCTCTACCTCCTCCCACTCGTGTCAATATTCGACCCAGATTGTTACGTATTGCCACTAGTTAATTTTTCATAGATACAGTTGCAAGAAAAAGTATGTGAACCCCTTGGGATTACGTGGAGTTTTGCATGAATTGGGCATAAAATGTGCTCTGAACGTCATCTAAGTCACAACAATAGAAGAACACAGTCTGCTGAACATAATACTACACAAACATTAGATGTTGCCATGGTTTAATTGCACATAAAATGTAAACATTCACAGTGCAGGGAGGAAAAAGTATGTGAGGCCCTAGCTTAATGACTTCTCCCAGAGCTAATTGGAGTCAGTAGTGAGCCAACCTTGACTCCAATCAGTGTGATGATATTGGATGTGTTGCTGACAGCTGTCCTGCCCTTAAAAAACACACACCTGTTTTGGGTTTACTGGTTTCAAGAAGCACTGTCTGATGTGAACCATGCCTCGCAGAAAAGCGCTCTCAGAAGACCTACGATCAAGAATTGTTGACTTGCATGAAGCTGGAAAGGGTTACAAAAGTATCTCCAAAAGCCTTGATGTTCATGTGTCCACGGTAAGACAGACTGTCTACGAGTGGAGAAAGTTTAGCACTGTTGCTACTCTCCCTAGGCGTGGTCGTCCTGTAAAAATGACTGCAAGAGCACAGCGCAGAACGCTGCATGAGGTAAAGAAGAATCCCAGAGTGTCAGCTAAAGAGCTACAGAAATCTCTGGCACATGCTAACATTTTTGTTGACACATCTACAATAAGGAAAACATTAAACAAGAATGGAGTACATGGGAGGACACCACGGAGGAAGCCATTGCTGTCCAAAAAGAATCTTGCAGCACGTTTGAAGTTTGCAAAAGAGCACCTGGATGTTCCACAGCACTACTGGCAAAATATACTGTGGACAGATGAAACCAAGATTGAGTTATTTGGGAAGAACACACAACACTATGTGTGGAGAAAAAAAGGCACAGCACACCAACATCAAAACCTCATCCCCACTGTAAAACATGGCGGAGGGAGCATCGTGGTTTGGGGCTGCTTTGCTGCCTCAGGGCCTGGACGGATTGTTGTCATTGATGGGAAAATGAATTCCAGAGTTTATCAAGACATTTTGCAGGAAAATGTACGACCATTTGTCCGCCAACTGAAGCTCCGCAGAGGATGGGTGACGCAACAGGACAATGACCCAAAGCATACAAGTAATTCAACAAAACAATGGCTGCAACAGCACAGAATACACCTTCTGGAGTGGCCCAGTCAGAGTCCTGACCTCAACCCGATTGAAATGCTGTGGCATGACCTTAAGAGAGCGATTCACACCAGACAGCCCAAGTAGAGATGAGCGAATTATTCAAAAATTCGATTCGGCTGATTCGCCGAATTTCAGGAAGAAATTCGATTCGATGCGAATTAATTCGCTACGAAGTTAACTTATAAAAAGGGTTTCTAGGCTTCAGAGAGCCTTTAAATTAGTGCAGAACACTGTACCTTTAATTTAAATGCCCTTGGAGATGAGGAAGGAGAAGGAGAAGGATGAGAAGAAGGAGAAGGATGAGAAGAAGGAGAAAAATAAGGAGAAGGATGAGAAGAAGGAGAAGGAGAAGGATGAGAAGAAGGAGAAGGATGAGAAGAAGGAGAAGGATGAGAAGGAGAAGGAGAAGGATGAGAAGAAGGAGAAGGATGAGAAGAAGGAGAAGGATGAGAAGAAGGAGAAGGATGAGAAGATGGAGAAGGATGAGAAGAATGAGAAGGATGAGAAGAAGGAGAAGGATGAGAAGAAGGAGAAGGATGAGAAGAAGGAGAAGGATGAGAAGATGGAGAAGGAGAAGGATGAGAAGAAGGAGAAGGATGAGAAGAAGGAGAAGGATGAGAAGAAGGAGAAGGATGAGAAGAAGGATGAGAAGAAGGAGAAGGATGAGAAGAAGGAGAAGGAGAAGGATGAGAAGAAGGAGAAGGAGAAGGATGAGAAGAAGGAGAAGGATGAGAAGAAGGATGAGAAGAAGGAGAAGGATGAGAAGAAGGAGAAGGAGAAGGATGAGAAGAAGGAGGAGAAGGATGAGAAGAAGGAGAAGGATGAGAAGAAGAAGGATGAGAAGAAGGAGAAGAAGAAGGAGAAGGATGAGAAGGAGAAGGATGAGAAGAAGGAGAAGGATGAGAAGAAGGAGAAGGATGAGAAGAAGAAGGATGAGAAGGATGAGAAGAAGGAGAAGGATGAGAAGAAGGAGAAGGATGAGAAGAAGGATGAGAAGAAGGAGAAGGATGAGAAGAAGGACAGTTCTGTGACAGTTTCTGTCTATTTCTGACAGTTCTGTGACATTCACTCCATACAGCGGTTTCAACCGCTGTATGGAGTGAATGTCCCAGAACTGTCAGAAATAGGCTATTTCTGACAGTTCTGGGACATTCACTCCATACAGCGGTTGAAACATTTGTATCTATTTGTTTCCATAAATGAGGATGAAGAAGAAGAAGAAGAAGTAGGATGAAAATAAGATTAATTCCAAGCCGGCAAAAAGTGTTTCTGCAGAGCTCCTCTAAGTGTATCTGCAGAATAGAGGAGCTCTGCAGATACACTTTTTGCCGGCTTGGAATTATTCTTATTTTCATCCTACTTCTTCTTCTTCTTCATCCTCATCCTCTTCTTCTTCTTCTGAGGATGAGGATGAAGAAGAAGAAGAAGTAGGATGAAAATAAGATTAATTCCAAGCCGGCAAAAAGTGTATCTGCAGAGCTCCTCTAAGTGTATCTGCAGAGCTCCTCTAAGTGTATCTGCAGAATAGAGGAGCTCTGCAGATACACTTTTTGCCGGCTTGGAATTATTCTTATTTTCATCCTACTTCTTCTTCTTCTTCATCCTCATCCTCTTCTTCTTCTTCTGAGGATGAGGATGAAGAAGAAGTAGGATGAAAATAAGATTAATTCCAAGCCGGCAAAAAGTGTATCTGCAGAGCTCCTCTAAGTGTATCTGCAGAGCTCCTCTAAGTGTATCTGCAGAATAGAGGAGCTCTGCAGATACACTTTTTGCCGGCTTGGAATTATTCTTATTTTCATCCTACTTCTTCTTCTTCTTCATCCTCATCTTCAGAAGAAGAGGATGAGGATGAAGAGGAAGAAGAAGAAGTAGGATGAAAATAAGAATAATTCCAAGCCGGCAAAAAGTGTATCTGCAGAGCTCCTCTATTCTGCAGATACACTTAGAGGAGCTCTGCAGATACACTTAGAGGAGCTCTGCAGATACACTTTTTGCCGGCTTGGAATTATTCTTATTTTCATCATACTTCTTCTTCTTCATCCTCATCCTCTTCTTCTGAGGATGAGGATGAAGAAGAAGAAGAAGTAGGATGAAAATAAGATTAATTCCAAGCCGGCAAAAAGTGTATCTGCAGAGCTCCTCTAAGTGTATCTGCAGAGCTCCTCTAAGTGTATCTGCAGAATAGAGGAGCTCTGCAGATACACTTTTTGCCGGCTTGGAATTCTTCTTATTTTCATCCTACTTCTTCTTCTTCTTCTTCCTCATCCTCTTCTTCTTCTTCTGAGGATGAGGATGAAGAAGAAGAAGAAGTAGGATGAAAATAAGAATTCCAAACCGGCAAAAAGTGTATGTGCAGAGTTCCTCTATTTCTGACAGTTCTCTGACAGCTTCTTCACATGTACAGCGGTTGAAACATCTGTATCCTAAATGGAAACTAATAGATACAATGTTTCAACCGCTGTACATGTGAAGGAACTGTCAGAGAAATGTCAGAAATAGCGGAGCTCTCTGCAGGGACACTTTTGATGGCTGATCGGGAAAAATCCGATTCGCGCACCCGAAGTAGGCAAATATTCGGATTCGACGCGAATCGAATTTTTCCTGAAATTCGTATCGAATTCCGGTTCGCCTGGTTCGATTCGCTCATCTCTAATCCCAAGAATAGTGCTACACTGAAACACTTTTGTGAAGAGGAGTGGTCCAAAATGACTCCAGATCATTGTGCAGGTCTGATCTGCAACTACAGGAAACGTTTGGTTGAGGTTATTGCTGTCAAAGGAGGGTCAACCAGTTATTAAGTCCAAAGGTTCACATACTTTTTCCTCCCTGCACTGTGAATGTTTACATGTTATGTGCAATTAAACCATGGCAACATCTAATGTTTGTGTTGTATTATGTTCAGCAGACTGTGTTCTTCTATTGTTGTGACTTAGATGACGTTCAGAGCACATTTTATGCCCAATTCATGCAAAACTCCACGTAATCCCAAGGGGTTCACATACTTTTTCTTGCAACTGTACCTCCAATTTTGCAAACATATCTGCCATATCTGCTTATGTGAAAATTTTTGATGTAGCTCCTTGTTAGTCCATCACACTTTGATCCATTGTGCTATCTGCATTTGTCGTGTCGTAAGACTGGTGCGCGTCTTGTGTTCCCAGTGACATTCTTATGTAGTCTCCCACCCCTTTCCTATTCCTCTCCTGTTGTTTCTTAGGGGTTAATTTCTCTGGGCTTTTCTCCTGGAGGGGTAGATATTTCTTTATTATGCTAGTATTCGCACCTGCTGGGGGGGGGTTTGCTCCCCCCCCTTTAACGGATTTGCTCCTCATCTCTTATGCTTTGCCACTGAATTTGTTGTAATACACGGCTGCTGTATTATCCATCCCCCTGAGAGACTTAAAAAATACTAAAAAATACTTTGTGAGCAGGAGTGATCTATCTAATTCCACTGCCACTCAGAATCACTGAGAGCCCCCCGAATTCAATCACAGTAGAGAAAGTCCTGCCGTTGCTCACAGCAACTCACCAACCCCTTTCATATTGATAAATCTTGATCTCGTCTTCATAGGCGTACACCGTTCCCACTGTTACCGCCGAGCTTGACTCCTGATGGGATTAGATAGGTTAAAGAAATTATTAAAGAGTTTCTGTTTCTTTAAACTTCTGGGGGGTCTCAAGGTCTCCCAAGGCTGCTAGCCAGGTGTCAGGAATCCCCGCCGCGATGGGCTCGGCGCAGGCGCAGTTCACCGCCCTGTGTCAGAATGCGGGCACTGAGACCTGGCCGTCCGCAGCGAGGGAGTTCGCGCATGCGCAGTAGGGGCCGCGCGCGTGGCACCAATGCCAGCGCAGGGCGGGATATTTAAATGGCCCTGAGCTGTCATTCAGTGCCTTCTGGTCTTTCCTTGTATCCTGTATCTGCGAACCTGTTCTAAGTAAGTTACTGACCCGGATTGTACCTGACCTTGTTGCCTTCTCCTGCCCAGACCCTTGCTTTGCCTGACCTCTCTCCTGTATGCCCCCGTTTGGATCTGACCTTCCGTTGCTGACCTGGCGTGTGACCCGACTACTCTCTGCCCGCTGCCTTGTACTGCTCCGTCCCCACTGTTACCGACCCGGCCCGTTTGACCCTGCACTTGCTCAGCCATCCATCCATCCCGACGGGATCACCCGACCTCCTCACATCAGGCTCTTCCCTGCAGGAGCCCCTGGCGAATACCACTACCACTGACAGGCGTGCTCAGTAGCCACAACCTGGTCTCGCGGTACTTCAAGTCCATCCCCACCATCAGGGGCTCTGGTGAACACGTACCCTGGGGCTTAGATACCGTGCGCTGGGGACGTCTGGCCAGTGGAGTGCTAGTGGAACTGCCTGGTGGTCCCTTACACCAGGTCTTTAATAAATCATTTTTAATTTTCTCTCTCTTCCTCAGCTGTAAAGCCACATCACTCTTCTGAGGTTTTGAAATTGCCTGTCACTTTTTCAAAATTGCCACCTTTTATCACATGGGCTGTCACCTGGTTAGTCACATGGGCAGTCACATGGATGTCACAGGGATGCTCTCACCATCCCCATCTCCTCTGCTGTCGCCACCTCCTGCTTCCGGAGACTGTCTATCCTCACCGCTCCGCCACCTCTCCCAGGGGCACTGGACCGGACCTCCACCCAGACCCAATGCTGCCACGGCTCTCCTCTCCACTCCTGCCCAGCCTCGTGGTATGTAGAAACTTTAGGGATACGGAGTGGCAGGATAGGGCTGGCTGAAGGGCTGCAGAGCTACTCTCTGTTTGCCAGGCCCCTGGAGCTCACATTGCTCACGGAGCCATGCTCATGCTCCTCGGGAGATGTCCTCCTAACCCCCCCCAGCACACAACAGGTGAATAACAGCCTCAACTGTGCATGTTTCTGTATGAGAGTGTTGGGGAGGGGGGTGTCAACTGGCACCCTCCACTCCAGTCTCAGATTACTCTCAGATGCCTGCTGTGTACTGTACTGTGTGTGATCAGATCCCCGCCCCCTCTTCTGGAGCTAAGGAATGCTGTGTAAATTGTACACTTTAAATGGATGTAGAGGAGAGAGGGCTGCATATAAACAGGTACAACTTATGTAGGAAGATTTAATCTTTTTGTATCACCTGAAGCCAGTCACTTCAGTGGGCACATGTGAGCATTTGCAACGACTTTAATGTTCTACTTTTTATTGACAAATGTACCACGGCATTGTTCTGCCATTGTATATTTTGTCCTACGCTTGAATACATCGCAGTGCATCTGTATCCATACTGCACACCTTGTTACAATAAAATCTTTGTAAAACAAATTGGAGATTATGGTACGAGGAACACTTTTTCTAGAAAAAGCAAAAAAGTCTCTGTGTATTTTCTTGCTTTGAACTCATTCTGTGATATCCAAATTGCAAAAAAGCCCATCAATTTTAAATGTTCTAGGAAGAGTCACATTTTGTAAATGTCACCAAAATAGATCCTGACTTGGCAACCAATCTTCCTGCACTTCCAAGCCATTCATTGCTGTGACCTTTCCCAAAGCTACTCTTAAGGGTTCTCCAAAAAATTAAAATGTAGAATAAAATTCTTGGCTCTAGTTATACCTTTAAACTGTAAAGATGCCTTATGTCTGGTCATGTTAAAGAGGGTTGTAATTGATTGGCAGTGCTCCTCACAAATGAACAAAGATGGGAAAACTGTGCAATTTTGAGGCTGAATAAGGCGTGTGATTTGTTCATTTTGTTACTGGTTTCAGTCATGTTTTGGAAAAAAAGATCTTGATAAGAGATTTTATCCTTTTTTACTGAAAAAAAATTATTATTGGGATTGGTTATTAAAAATAGATTTGCAAAATTATTAAAATGGCTGTAGTCATTGTGTCAGCACAGAGATTAAGGTTCCATGCACACCAGCGTTTTTTTTAAGCTGAGAAAATGCTGGATAAAAACCGCTACCGTAATCATGTGTTTTAGTAGCATTTTTACAGTACATGTAGAGGAAAAAAAAATAAAAGAAAAAACCTGTTAGGAGAATTTTGTAGCATTTAGCAGCGTTTAGCGGTTTTTTTCTGCTGGAAAAACGCTCCAAAAAAACTCTACAAAAACAATATTTTTCTGCTACTAGATGCTGTAGCTCAAAAAATGCTACTAGCCTAAAGCAGCATGCATGGACACATAGGATAACACGTGGACACATGGGATAACGCGTGGACACATGGGATAACGCGTGGACACATGGATAACACGTGGACACATGGGATAACACGTGGACACATAGGATAACGCGTGGACACATGGATGACGCGTGGACACATGGATGACGCGTGGACACATGGATGACTCGTGGACACATGGATAACGCGTGGACACATGGATGACACATGGATAACACATGGACACATGGGATAACGCATGGGATAACGCGTGGACACATGGATAACGCGTGGACACATGGATAACGCGTGGACACATGGGATAACGCATGGGATAACGCATGGACACATGGGATAACGCATGGGATAACGCATGGACACATGGATAACGCATGGACACATGGATAAATGGGATAACGCATGGGCACATGGATAAATGGGATAACGCATGGGCACATGGATAAATGGGATAACGCATGGGCACATGGATAAATGGGATAACGCATGGGCACATGGATAAATGGGATAACGCATGGGCACATGGATAAATGGGATAACACATGGGCACATGGGATAACGCATGGACACATGGATAACACTTTAGCTTCTAGGAGCAGAAAAAAAATGCTAATAACTTTTAGGAGCTTAAAAAAAACGCTAGTGTGCATGGAGCGTCAAGATTTGGACCCTCAGTGCTGCTCAGACTGCGGCAACAGCAGAAGGCCCACTACAGCACCAACTTATCTGCAAGGGAACAGTGGCAGTCGAACTCGTACTATGGTCAGCTAGGGTATCACTCAAAGTCATTTCAATGGGTAAATTTAATTTGTGGGTCAAACACTGTGAATATCAAGATATAGTAATGCTGGGGGGGACTGGAAAATCTACACCTTTACACCTTTTGGAGGTGAATAAGCTCGCCCAAAGCTCATGCTTAAAAGTGCCCGGACTTGAAGTGGTTAACTGGAATGTTAGTGGTTTTTATTATGCAAAAATCTGATATATTTGGACAGATCCTAAGCTAAAATTTTGAACAGGATAAGTGCAACAAGCACAATGAAAATGTCTATGTATAAGTGTATCTATCAAATCTATTGAAGTTGTTCATTTTCTAAACACTGCCAAATAAATGTAATTGGGAGTTTTTCCATGTATGAAACCACTACCTGCAGGAAAGGTCTTTCATGTCACCAACCCACCTTTCTGGTGGAGGGATGCCTTTTGGCAGCTGTGTTAAGACTCACTAGAAAATTGACAGCTGTCATCTCTTTCTACAGGCATTGTATAGGAAATGTATACAGAAATGTAATCATTGATTTTTTTATATTACTTTGTCTTCTTTTTTTTAGGGCTACACAGATCAAAACCTATTCCTGGGACAATGCACAGGTCATATTGGTTGGAAATAAGTGTGACATGGAGGATGAGAGAGTGATACCTACAGAGAAAGGAAAGCACCTAGCTGATCAGCTTGGTATGTGTTGTGCTGCAGTTCCCTCTGCTGGATTTCAGACAAATTACTGGAGTCTTTGCTAAGTATATTTACTGTCTCTTGTGTAGATTTTCCTTTTTATGTTCTACCCAGTGAGAGCAGTTTTAAATTTATATGGCAATTTTTGCAAAATTTAGCATGCCCATGGATATACACTCACTGGCCACTTTATTAGGTACACCTGTTCAATTGCTTGGTAACACAAATTGCTAATCAGCCAATCACCTGGCAGCAACTCTATGCATTTAGGCATCTAGACGTGGTGAAGACGACTTGCTGAAGTTCAAATCAAGCATCAGAATGGGGAAGAAAAGGGACTTACGTGACTTTGAATGTGGCATGGTTGTTGGTGCCAAATGGGCTGGTCTGAGAATTTCAAAAACTGCCTATCTACTGGGATTTTCATACACAGCCATCTCTAGGGAAATCAAGATTCATTAGACCAGGCAACGTTTTTCCAATCTTCTATTGTCCAATTTTGGTGAGCATGTGTGAACTGTAGCCTCTGTTTCCTGTTCTTAGCTGACAGAAGTAGTACCTGGTGTGATCTTCTGCTGCTGTAGCCCATCTGCTTCAAGGTTCAACGTGTTTTGCGTTCAGAGAAGGTATTCTGCATAACTTGGTTGTAACGAGTGGTTATTTGAGTTACTGTTGCTTTTCTATCATCTCATATCATATCACACAACTGTCACTCACTGGATATTTTCTCCTTTTCGGACCATTCTTTGTAAACCCTAGAGATGGTTGTGTGTGAAATTCCCAGTAGATCAGCAGTTTTTTTAAATACTCAGACCAGCCTGTCTGGCACCAACAACCATGCCACATTCAAAGTCACTTAAATCCCTTTTCTTCCACATTCTGATGCTCTGTTTGAACTTCAATAAGCCAACTTTACCACGTCTACATGCCTAAATGCATTGACCTGTTGCCACGTGATTGGCTGATTAGCAGTTTGTTACCAAGCAATTAAAAAGGTGTGCCTAATAAAGTGGACGGTGAGTGTACTGCTAGTTATTACTAATGTGCAAGCTCAAAAATAACCATTTTTCCCAGCTTACAATGGTGATAGTAGCTGATGACATTGAAAGATGAATTGGCTCCTGTCTAAATTGTCCCTAGTATGTGTATGTATGAACGTGAGTTAGGGACCTTAGATTGTACGCCCCTTGAGGGTTAGGGACTGATGTGAATGTACAATATGTATGTAAAGCGTTGCGTAAATTGACAGCGCTATATAAGTACCTGAAATAAATAAATAAATAATAAAGATGATGGCAATTACAGCAGAAGATGATGTCAGAATGGAAAATTGCTTACAAATAGGGAAGAACAATGACTTGTTTGGGGTGGAATTAGACACAAGTTGATTCCTATACAAATTGAGAGTTTTCACTCAGGAGATTGCAGTAGAATGAATTTGGGTAAATTGGAGGCAAATGTTGACATAATTTTGCCCAAGGTAAAGTTGGTAGTTTTACGCAAACTGAATTTTGCTGATCATCCCCATTTACAGAAAATGCTTATTCAGCATCCGCTATGTTTTAGGGCCTACTGGTCCCAGTCAGTTTTCTGATACTATCCTCTATAAGTCAGTGAGGCTACTTTCTATTTTAGCATCTCTGCTCATAGGACTGAGGTGACAATGCTTGATCATCTGGCTAAAAAGGAAGCTAGAGCCAGAGAAATGACATAAAGCTGCATTTGTGAAGCAGGAAATAAGTCTGTCATCTGCATATTTCTGTGCAGTGTTATAGGATGTAAATCACAAGATTGGCTGAACAGAATTACAATCCTTTTGGAAAGTTAAATAGTAAAAATACATTTATTTAAATTGTTTATACCCCTGGTCTTCAACCCGCAGCCTATTGGCACTTTTTGTGCATCCCAAAAGACTCCTGCAGACACTAATCTGTGTTTACCTACCGTGTTTCCCCGAAAATAAGACACTGTCTTATTTTTTTTTGGCTCAATAAAACACACTAGGTCTTATTTTTTAAATGTCCAGGTGTGGACAGGGGTTGCAGAGGTGAGCTGTAGGCAGTTGTGGATGAGGGTTACTATGGAGAGGGCCGGTTGATGACAATTGTGAGCTGCAGTCAGGTGTTGCAGAGGTGACTTGACAGGTGAGTTTCAGACAGGGTGCAGATATGAGCCACAGACAGGGTGAAGGGGTGAGTTGCAGATGGGGATGCAGAGGTGAGCTTTGGCCAGCGAGTGCAGAGCTGAGCTGTGGCATGCAAAGGTAGGTTGCAACTCAGCTCACATATGCACCCTGTCTGCAACTCACCTGACTCAATTTACCTCTGACACCTGACTGCAGCTCACCTTTACACCCCCCCTCCCTCCACTGCCCTCATATAGTTAGCTAGCATTGCAAAACACAACTGTCAGCAGCTGGACACTCTCTATAGTAACTCCTGTTTCGGGTCCTATCTTCCCACACAGTGCACCAAGTGCACTTACCGCTCTGCCTCTTCCCCACTGGCCGGTGATCACCCCTGGGGCGTCGACTTCCATGCATTAGGCTTCAGGAGGAGAGGCCCCGTCCCTAAACACACTGCACCCGCAGATATCTGTTCCTTCCCTGTCCCACAGTGAGTACAGAGGTAGGGAGGTACTGTGGGAGCAGATGGTGCTGTCACTTTAGCCGCGCTTCTGTGTTTATAAGAGACAGTAAATATGGGTGTGCGCAAGGCCAGTGCCGAAGGTGGCGGAATGGCGTTCCGCCATATTCCGGCTGAAAAAAAGCCCTGATCACAACTAGGTCTTCTTTTTGGGGTAGGTCTTATACTTTAGCAATTTCCAAAAATAGCACTAGGTCTTATTTTCGGGGTAAGTCTTATTTTAGGGGAAACAGGGTATTGCCCTGTTATAGCAGTGATTTCTAGCAGTATCATGTAATATGTCTCCTGAAGCATAGCCCCAGTCTACAATAACTCCTATAGCATGTTCACTGCCTCTGGCAGCCTCTACCTATCTCTAGAATCATGTCTGTACTCTCTGACCATCTCTTGTATTAGATCTACAGTATCTGATCATTTCTTAAATCATGTCCGCAGTCTCTGACATCTTGTTTTGGGTCCACGGCCTCTGACCATTTCATGTATCATGTCCGCAGTCTCCAACCATCTCTTGTATCATGTTTCCTGTCTACAACCATTTATTTTATCATGTCTGCAGTCTTTGGCCATATCATGCATCATGTCCACAGTCCCTGATCATCTCTTGTATCATGTCCGCAGTCTCTGACCATCTCCTGTATCATGTCTACAGTCTCTGACCATCTCCTGTATCATGTCTACAGTCTCTGACCATCTCCTGTATCATATCCATAGTCTGACTATTTCCTGTTGTGTGTCTGCTGTCTGTGACATAAATTATTCACTGAATTTTATGTGTGGCCCTTTGGTGATGATGAGGATCACTTTTGAGGGCCACCATGTCCAGAGAATAGACCACCACTGGTCTATGCAACTGTTTACCTGGAGTTCCCTGCTAGGCAGATCCTACTGTGCTCTTGCTCAAAATGAACAGCATCTCAGCAGACAGATGTAGGTAACACATCACTGCAGGCCATTACGGTGGACTGACACCAAGGGTTTGATTTACTAAAACTGGAGAGTGCAAAATCTGGTGCAGCTGTGCATGGCAGCCAATCAGCTTCTAACTTCAGCTTGGTCAATGAAGCTTTGACAATAAAACTTGGAAGCTGATTGGTTTCTACGCAGAGCTGCACCAGATTTTGCACTCTCCAGTTCTTGTAAATCAACCCATATTGTCCACTGTGGACACCTTGGATTTCAAGTTCAGGCTGTATACTGAGCCTCTACTTCTGTCCAAGTCATGATTATGCCCTACTCCATCATTTGGCTGTAAAATGCCAGAGCCTGTACTGCTTATTATGGCCTTGCATTTGACAGTTACATACCAGAAGTTAGGGTTTATTGAAATGGAGAACCCATGTACAGACTGGGTCTAGGATCGAAGGGGCTCTATAGGGTATATGGCTCAGTCTGAAGACTAATGCAGGTATTTACAGGCATCACAAGATGCCTGCACTTAAAAACTCAACTATCATTCATAATAAAGTGAACATGACCTAGTTACGAAACGGCTAAACAGATTTGTACACCCTTGTGCACCTTCCCTACCTCCTCACTAGTAAAGCAGACCTGAACTTTAATTTGACATTGTCTTTTGGCAGACACCTCATAGGACCTTTTCTGACATGTACTGAGCATTAGATATGCATGAAGCTTGAAAAGCAATATTCTCAAGGTTTGATCTTTCCTCAAGAATCCACAGCCCTATTGTGTGGTGAATTTAAACTCCTTTTTGCTGAAGGAAAGGTGCAAGTCATTATACTGTAGAAGTAGGGTAGACCCCCCTCATGTGGTGCCCGAATGGGCCTTGCTGTGCTTCAGCTTTCTTGCTATATGAGTATGCCATGCCACATGTCCCCACATTCTACCCATCACCCTGCAGCTCCCATCAGCACTAGAGGACAATGGCAGCTGATGGTTTTGTAAAGAAGTCGCAAGTACAGCATCAGCTGAAATCCATGCTCTTCTTTGTTATTCTTCCAGCTGATTGTGTGCATTGTAGTGTTGCTCTATAGAACATCCCTAGTCATCAGTCTACATTGTAAACCTGCTGTATAGCTAGAAGAGCCATCCTAGCTTCTGAACCAGACTAGATAGAGGCAAAACATATCAACTCTATCCATCTCCGCTGAAACTTTATATGTCCAGCCTCTAATGTTCTGTAAGATTTTATTTTTTTCTTCTGTTAAGCACGTCATAAAGCTCTAGAGAATTTAAATACAGTTAAACATGCAGATTCCTTAAAGAGAACCAATTATGACTGGGCAAGAATTTATCTTAAAGTCAATTTTTGTTTTAATTTTGGCTGTAAGGGAGGGTTATAACCCTCCGGTTAGGTTTTTTTGCCATCTTTTGTCTCATTGGGAAATATTCCTTCACTTCCTGTCCAATAGCCAAAACAGGAAGCAAGTGTAATTCCCTCCAAAGTGCGAGAATCCCTGCTTGTCACCAGAACTAGTGTCCCCATTAGAAGATTACTCCAAATAGAGAGGGCGAATCTCCCTAACAGAGCACAGACAGCAATAAAAACCTGACAAGTCTTCCAATTCATCTCCACTCCACATAGGCCTGCCTCACGTTTGTATTGCAGTGCATCTGTATCACAGATGTATTGGTTTGTTATTGACAATAAATGGCACTGTGGCACTCTAAGATATGTAATGCATGTTACCACAATGTAGCAGTGTGAATGAGCTCTAAAAACTAAACAGATTAGCCCCTGTTCACACTGGAGCATGTTTCTGCTAATTTCCTTATTCCTCACTATGTTTACCATTCACAATGCCATTCTTTCTAATTGTTCCTGGTATACTCTGTTGGCCAATACTACTTTTTTTGAGCGTATTCAGGCATTTTGGCTCCACAGACTTCGGTGGCAGAGCCTATGATATGCATGAGCAAATGAGTGCATGAAGCATGTTTTTACACCTTTCCAATAGACCTTCCCTTGTCCAGCCCAGGAAACAAACGCCTGAAAAACTCCTCAAAATCACCAGGAACACTCTGCTCAGGTGAGAATGCAGGCTTAAAGGATAGGTTCAACTTTTGTACAAAAAATAAATGCACTTTTTTTTTGCAGGGTAAAAAAATGTGCATTTATTTATTTAAATTTCAGCCCTGTAATCACCAGATTGAAGGTGCAATGCCAGGATCCTGCAGACTCTCAGTAAGCTATCTCTGCCTGTACCTCCAATACAAGCAGTTACTGAAAGGCAGGAATAATCAGTGGACTATTAAGAGTGCTCACCAGCACCCTCGCAGTTCACTGAGGGCTACAAGTCATCAGCTGCAATGGCTGAAGGTATTTGTAGTCCAATGAATTCACAGGAAACTGTGAATGAATGATGCGGCCATGTGGACGGAGCCCTGCACAGCCAGGCTGTTTTCAAATGGTGACGGTGGGTACAGGGAGAAGATCCCCCACCTGCTGTCACAGAATGGGGAGTGCTGGTGACGGCAGGTGGCTGCAGAGGAACATGTTACATGCCAAGGCTCCATGAACACTAGTTTATTTTTTCTGCCCCTAGAAGCCAATAGTGTTATCCTATGTGTTCATGCACACTATTGTAGGCCAGAAGCATTTTTCAAGCTTCAGCTTCTAGGAGCAGGAAAAAAAAACATTTGTCTAGTTCTGGGAGGACGTCCATGCCCATCAGTGCTGCCCACCTGTGCCCTGCAGTGCTACCTATCAGTGCCTCATCAGTGAAGGTGAAAAATTACCTGTTTGCAAAATTTTATAATAGAAACAAAGAAACCTTTTTTTCTTCATATTTTTTGCTTTTTTTTGTTTATAGCACAAAAAATAAAACACCCAGCGGTGATTAAATGCCACCAAAAGAAAGCTCTATTTGTGGGTGATTAAATACCACCAAAAGAAAGCTCTATTTGTGTGAAAAAAAATATAAAAATTTCATATGGGTACAGTGTTGTATGACCGCACAATTGTCATTCAAAGTGCAACAGTGCTGAAAGCTGAAAATTGGCCTGGGCAGGAAGGGGGTATAAGTGCCCGGTAGGCAAGTGGTTAACAAAACTGACTATTGTAAGGATCAGCAGGTAATACAGCTAAGGTATGCATTACCAGAGCAGGCACTAAGCCTGATATATTAAAGTGTTCCTAAACCAGGACTCTGCATTCACTATATCTGGTCAACAGTACACAGAACATGGAAATGCAATCATTTTAGTAAATATAAACTGCTAAATACTTTTTCTCCTCAGCAGTATATAGCAGTCTTGTGACTTCTATCAGTGTCTGGCCGAGCACTGGTTAAAGCTTGTAGGAGGAGTTTTCATTCTTGTCTGTCCTATGAGGCAGCATGATCCCTGACCCTCTGTTTGGACAGTACTAATCACATCCACCCTCCCAAAAACAAACAAAAACTCTCTACCAGTACACACCAAACTGAGCATATGCAGAGTGCTTCCTAGGGCTCTGTACTGTCAGCAGATCTATTGGGGACAGTTAAGAAAGGGAGGATCAGAGAAGACAGGATCAAACAGCCTTTGTACAATGCAGAGGATTAATCCCTTAGGTTCCACAGTGAGTACAACAAGCATGATTTACTGCATATACAGACTGATTTTACTGTTGTGGATTTAGTAACACTTTAATAATATTGACAGACTGCATCATATATGTACTTTTTATTTTCTCCACAGTTTGACCCTAAATATGCCAACTTCAGCCCTTAAGTATATTGTTTTATGCACACAGGTTTTGAATTCTTTGAAGCCAGTGCCAAGGAGAATATTCAAGTGAAACAGGTTTTTGAACGCCTCGTTGATATCATCTGTGACAAGATGTCCGAGAGTCTCGAAAATGAGCATGCGGCGGCCAGTGGAGGCAAAAACCTGCGCTTTACTGATTCCAATCCCCCTTTACAACAAAAGTGTTCATGTTAACCCGATTACCACCTCGTCTGGGACCAACCAAAACCCCTTGAACTCCAAACCACGTCAACATTTCTAATGGAGCCACTATACCAATACGTAGAACTCTCCCCTGATAAAAGGGCTGGGATATGATCCCACAAAGCAGGATATAAATCTCTAGAAATTAGCTGCTGACCTCTGTATGCAAAAGAAGGATAATCCCTGTGTGTCATACGATGGTTTAAAATAAGCAAGAGCAACCTCCAATATACATCCCAACTGTCCCAAAACTGACCAGTTGTGATCCAAAAAACATAGCTTACCAAAGGTGGGCAAATGGTCTCACTACATATGGTCAAATCTGGGACAGAATTTTGGTGGAAGTCCACATTTTTACCAAGAAGTAATCAGCTCATCAGTTGATGAAGTACAAGTCCCAGCATGCTGTGCCAACTGTGCATGCTGAGTCTTGAAAGTGGCAGCATTCCCTTGCCCATTTACAGTGACTACACATTGTCTTACTTGTGTGTGATTTGTGTTAGTTTTTGTTCTTAAACTTGCATTTTTATTACTGTTGAAATCTTTGTGTCTTCAATGTGTTTGCAGGTATTTTTTAATGTTTTAGAAATGTACATATATAAATATATTTTGATGTTAAATCTAAAAGACATTGCCATTAAAGTCATTCTTTGTTAGGAATGAATCTTGGTTTCCACATTTTTTTTTTCTTTTATTTCTGTATCAAATATATTTCAACAATCATAAAACAGGGAGTGCAGTGCTAAATCAAATGTAAACCTTTAACATAACAAAATATGTGACTGATACAAGTCCGCTTATACTCTTAATAAGAGTTATATAGTCCACCATTCAATATCAATCACTGTGAGTGTGATCCAGTCTTCTATTGCAGAGGTATGGATAAATTGCCTACTCACCGGAAGCACAATATAATTGCGCATATCTGGATCGTATACATCCTGGGTGAAAACAGCCTGATGCCAAGATCCTCTGGTGATCCCTCAGTGATATTTGGGAAGGTTACAGGTCTGATCACAGGTGTTTAATCCTCAGGTTTGCCGCAGTGCCTGAAATACTGGTGCTGAGGTATAAAGGCTCAGTGCCAGGTATGGGGAATAAAGGTGCTCATAGTGTAGTATTGTAAATGATAAATTTATTGCATCAAATAAAACCAATGACGAACATTGCAACTGGAGAGGTTACAAAAGACTGCTATGGGTAATCATATGAAGCACCTAAACAAGCACTGACCAGTGTGAATCATGTGTGGGCCGCCGGACCTCCTGACCCGGCGGCGTGGCGTCAAGGCGTGCGAGGGCTCTTTCTAGACGCCTTTCGTGTAAACACACGTCTGCAGTAGGGGTGATGCCATGCAGGCCGGACGTCACACACATATATATATATATATATATATATGAAATAATTTCAAAATTCGCGCCAGCGCCATTTTGCCAAAGACCGGCATACTGCGCATCCGCGGGCGCCATTTTCTCAGTAATTTTCCGGAAGTTAAAATGGCTTCCGTATGTTTCACCACGCATGCCGGGTATCCCAGCCACCATTTTGTTGGTTAGAAAACCACTATGTGGCCGCATCGAGGTGCGCGGGCCATGCGGACGCCATTTTCTTGAGGGGGATAATATTCAACAGTATTAATGATAATGCTAAACAGAATACTGGACAGATCAAGAATAAAAATCAGTGAAAATCATTAAAATGAAAATAGCGTTGCATTAAGCCAACAGCTGTTTGCACCCTTCTATATTTTACAAAACCAGGACTGTTTCTACGATCATTAGCCAGTATAGCTTTACTTAGGTTCACACTAGAATGCAGTGCAGGAAGCACTCTGCAGTGGGTGTCAGTGCAATCTTAACGACACCTCAAACGCAGGTTGTAAATGCAGTGCGTTTTCCTGCACCGGATCACATGGTACATGCGATCTGGTTGCAGCGCATGCACGACTTTGGTGCTATGCAGTGCAATTTGAGCCCATGCAAAATTAATGAAATTGCACCTCGCTGAATCATATGTGAATTGTACAGGAATGTGGTGTAGTTCCTGTGCAATTCATAGTGTGAAATGAGTCTTAAAGCGACCCTGTCGCCACATTTTCTGCTTGAAATGTTAGTTCACCTACCAAAAAAATGAAAAGGTAAACACTGTACTCCATCGAACCCCCACCGTTCCTTCCCTGGTTCCTGCTGTACCTCCAGCGATGCTGAGCTGTATGGGGTTTTCAGCCGGTCCAGTGATTTGAAATCCCTGCTCTTCTCGGTGCAGCGCTTTCGGCACAGATCACTGAGCAGGTGCTGACCAATCAGAATAATTTTAGTCCATCCTGGAAGCGATTTCAATTCCCTGAACTGCTGGACTAGCTGTAGGAGCTCACTTTGTCCAATGCAAAATGTTTCCTGAATGGTGCCCATGCCAAGAAAGCAACCTCCAGCAGGGCAGTAGAGAGCAGTGCAGTAGTGGTGCCTTCTACAGTGATTTCCAGCTTTTAGAGGGATCTCATAGATATGGCACATACTATACATACACATTCATTTGTCAAAGCTGGACCAATGTAACTAAATAAAAATTATCATACCTATACTTCAGCTTTAGGAAAACATACTTGATCTTTTAAACCAGAGTTTAGGGCAGCAATGGGCAAACTACGGCCCGGCGGACCTTTTAATCCGGCCCGCGGAGCTAGGCTCCTGCTAGGCTCCTCTCACAGTCCGCCCTGAAGACCGGTGTAGCATGAAAATCTGTCTCCTATGAGGATCTGTCCCCCTCGACGTATCTGCGCATGTGCCGGAGATCGCCGATCGGCTGCTAATGCCTGAAACTGGCACATGCGCAGATACGTCGAGGGGGACAGATCCTCATAGGAGACAGATTTTCATGCTACACCGGAACGGCGCGGGAACACGGCGAGAGGAACGCGCGCAGCAAAGGTAAGTGAATTGACACAGGGGGGACTTAATATGGGGGATGAATTAATATGGGGAATGAATTACTATAGGGGGGATGAATTACTATGGGGGATGAATTACTATATGGGGGATTAATTACTATGCTTACTATGGGGGAATATTACTATACTTACTATGGATGACACATACACATCATTCATCTACTCTTGGTCCGGCCCCCGGGTCCAATATATGAACCCATTGCGGCCCTCAAGTCAAAAAGTTTGCCCACCCCTGGTTTAGGGTCACTATGCCTCCAGCCAACTTAATTTTTAGATAAAGCAGAGATAAGGTATACATTTCTGCCTGGTATTTATTTTTGTCTGTGGTCCCACTGAGGATATTTTCCCTTCTACCCTGTCCCTGTGACACCCATACAAAAGGGAGAGCAGCTGTCACTGAAACCGGAAGGGAAAGACAGTAATACCAACATTTTCAGTAGTTTCAACCTTTCCTTCTACTAAAAATCTTTAGGTTTTCTTTTTGTCCCATTGGAGAGACTTGCTACCACTGCCTGTCCAGGACAGGAAAGAATGGGAAATCTCTCTCTTGTGGGTACACAAATGATGATCAAACAGCCAACACAGGACAGCGCCATCTCCTGGAGGAGTCATCTAACTGCTAGCAAGGATACTGGGAAGTGAGGTGTGTGCGCTTGGGGCAGAATATACAGGAAAGACAAATGGATATGCTGAGAGTGCTACAGCATGCTGAAGTGACAGTAAAGTGAAAGCGGAAATTATGCATTGTATTATAGGAATAGAAAAGGATGGCATTCATGTAACAAAACATTAAGAATAGTGGACCAGGGGACTTGATTAGCTAAAAATCGCACATTATAACATGAACCTGTGTTTCGTCCATGCCAGGCAAGCTTGTTTAGTGCAGAACCAAGGCCACTCTGACATTGCATGTGAACCTAATCCTAAATAATTTCAACCTTTTACGTTTGTCTTTACATTGTTGATTTTAAGTAGATCCATAGCCAACATATGCAATTTGTTTCTTCCTGCTGGGATTCGGTCTCTCAAGTTCCGTTTAATCTCACCTGATTAGAATAATCCCTTCCTTATCTCTACAGAACAGCTAATCTGTTTTCCAGCAGTCATCTGTGTGACTGCTTTTCATATAAACCCTTGTAACTGTAGGGGAACTACAAGATGCAGCATGCCCTGTCTTCTGCTTGTCAGCAGGTGGTGATGAACCTCAAAGGGAACCTGTAATGATAGAGAAATGGAAGTGGCTTTTGCTGTGGTCCTGCAAACTGCTATCCACTGAGTCACTGACATGAAGAAAATATTCAGGACGGGAGCTCAGCCTCTTCACTGGCAACATTCTTGTTTTTGGTTAGTGGCATCTGGGTATGAAAACAGGAACCAGAACAAACTTTATAAACAAATCTGCAATGAAAATGAACATATTTTTGTATTCACTTATTTTTGATTCACTTTAAAATTGAATACATCACAGGGAAGCATCCTTGGACATGTAGTAGCTCCCAGATTAGAAAAAAACATGTGTTTGTATGGAAGAAACATTCAAATGTGTTTCAGATACAAGGAGTAGAGGTTCTGTTAGGTTTTTATTGTTGTGTCCTCATTAAGGTAGTTTTTTCTACTTTCTTTCTGTTCCCAGATATAACAGGAACTTGATAGAAATCTCTCCAAAACTGAAGGGAAATCTCATTACTGACTGTAGTCATTGAACAAGTGTCCCAGTTAGAAATATAAAATAGTAATTCAAATGACCATGGGGACTTTATATGAAGTACAACACAGACAACAGTACAGTAAGAAAAAGAAATGTTATTATAATAGTATGTGTAAAAAAACATACCTTAATGAAATGGGCTAACTAATCTATAATTAGAGCTCCAAATTAACAAACAGATATGCATATTTAAATTGTATTGTAATACTTACAATGGCAAAATCAAGTGCATCCCAATTCTCGATGCGTTTCATGAACCTAGTTCACTTCCTCAGGAGCAGATGATATCAAATAGATGTGTGTGTAGTAGTTAGAAATGATACAATTTGGAAGTCTCTGAATTATAATGGGAGGAGGGGCAGAGCAGACAGTGGTGACTGACGGTCCCTGCTCCCTGCTCAGAACAGCTGTGAGAACTCCGCAATCGGTGGTCATGTGACCGCTGAGTTCTCACCTTTAGAGCCAGCGGGGACAGATGCAGCATCCACCTAGGTAAGCATAATTTGGGAAAAAAATCTATTCCCAAAATTCTCTTTTAACTATCAAACGTCAGAATTGTAAAGCCAAATTGGAAGTGTATGCAAAATCCCACCCATCACTGTGCAGCATAACAACATATCATTGTCTTAGCTGTCATATCAGTATAAGGATGCTTGCACTGACACTAATAGAGCCTTTCCCTCTTCAGTAACAGGTAGCTAAAGACTGTTGCTGTCTCTGTAGTGGTCCCATACACTCTCCTGAATCAGGCATATACCTGAAACATTTTGCAGCCTTGGGACTAGCACCACAATAGCAGGTTGATCAATGACACATTCCAGTGCTTGTTGGTAAGCTTGGCCATGCCAGGACCTAACAGCTTCTCCAAAATTATATTAGTGATTATACTGTATGTACCTGATGTAGAGTATATCTTAGTATCATATTTTAGGACCAAGGACTGCATCTTTAAATTGTGGTATGCCCATTCAGGTAATTTTTTGATGCATACCTAAAAAAAAAAAACAAAAAAAAAAAAACACACACCCAATTAGACACTAAGGGGGTTTATTTACTAAAGCTGGAGAGTCCAAAATCAGACTCCCTTCTGCATAGAAACCAATCAGCTTCCAGGTTTCATTGCCAAAGCTTCATTGAACAAGCTGAGGTTAGAAGCCGATTGGTTTCTATGCAGAAGGGAGTCTGATTTTGGACTCTCCAGCTTTAGTAAATAAACCCCTAAGGCTATGCACAGCTTGACCAAGGACAAGTCTTTCATTTCCCTGGAAGTCTTGGCCATGTGACAAGGTCAGTCTATGTTCTAGGTATCCAGAAGAACACTGGTGCCAAGAGAATAAGAAAGATAATCACAAGGATATTTTAAACGTGAAATGTACTGCAACAAAAGTTCACCAGATTTTCAAAGAACCCCCATCATTACACACAACTTAATATGGATTGTGCAACGCATATAAGACAAACCAGCACATGCTGTAGGAATTCTAGGACCATCATTTAGGCCCCATTCACAATAGGACCTTTTGAACAGCCACAATTCTGCTCGCGATTTCAAAACGCTCTAAAATGACAAATCGTGGAACCGCGTGTTCAGGTGCACCCTATTAGATTCTAAGCTCTTATGAGCAGGGCCCTCTTTACCCGCTTGTATTTTATTGTACTGTCTTCCTTTTTATATTGTAAAGCAACGCACAAACTGTTGGCGCTATAGAAATCCTGTATAATAATAATTTAATGGCACCTGAAAACGTGGTGCGGTTCTGCCACGATTGCCGCATGATAAATTGTGGTGCAATGTGTGCTGCCCAAAAGACATTTTGTAACCATTGGGCGACGGTGACACGTGTCGCCCCGATTTATCATGCAAAAATTGCAGCACAACTGCACTGCATTTTCAGGTTCCATTAGAATGAATGGCACCTAAATGCACAGTTCTGTGATCTGTCATTTTAGCAGGGCATTTTGAAGCCCACAATTCAAAAAGCCCTAGTGTGAATGGAGCCTTATGGTTCGCTCTAAACTGATGAGCTGTAAGGCTAGGTTCACATCTGTGTGGGTGGTGCCACTGTGAATCCGCACGAAAATCTGTGCAGCTGCACCACCCGCACAGAGAAATGCAGACCTGCGGTCGGGTGCCATTAGTTCTAATGGCACGCCTCCCGCACTGGGAACCGAGGTTCCCGTGCGGGCTGCGTTTTCAGAAGAAGTGCAGGGACTTCGTCTCTGCATGTCACGGGGCACGGGAGTCCATTCAAATGAATGGGCTTTCGTGCCCGCATATATGTGAACCAGGGCTTAAGGTATTTTTTCAATTTAAAGCATCACCTATTGACAGTTTGGAGTATCATAGTTTTCTGATGACACTGGCAGTTTAAAGGCTTGAAATATTTTTTATTTACTCAAAACAGTGTTGCCTTTTATATTTTGCAGATTCGAAAATTATATTGTTGTTTGTGTACACCAAAATTAGAGGATTTTTAATAATAACTTTCATAAACTGTTGCACAAATATTGTGCAACCAAAACAAAATATGCAACTGTCATTCTATTCTTTAGGTTCTCTGCTTTAGAAAATCATATTTTGGGGGAGTTTTAGATAAATTTTCATGCCAAAAATGAACATTTTAGCTTGTGGGTAAAAAAAAAAAAAAAAAAGAATGGTCTGGCAATAGAAGAGTTAAAGGATAACAAAACCCAAGAACAATAATGATATATATTGCTGCTTACAGCCATTATTGCTGCATTAATTTTTTTAAAAGCCAAGAAAATTTTCTGTTGATCTTGCCCTTGTCACTCCCTGTGAGTTGCACAGAAGAATACCTTCCTTCCTAACTACCTTCCTACCTAGTAAACTACCAACTGCCCTCCCCCATGCAATGAAAACGGAGATATGGAAATGGACATGTCCAGGGGTGGACTGACAACTCATGGGGCCCCTGAGCAATAGGGGCTCATGGGGCCCCTGTGTCCTTGCTCACACTCAAAGCACACCCAAAAACGCCTATAAAAAAGGTACCAGGGGCATTTCATGGGGCCCCCTACTGACCCTGGGCCCTCAGGCAGTGCCCGAGTGCTCGAATGGTCAGTCTGCCCCTGGACACGTCCATATCAGTTGAGCAGCCTAGAGGGAAAACCATGGCTTCCTCCATAGGTACTGTGGAGATGTGAGTATAGTCACCCAGAGAGAGAAATTGTATTATTTGCAGGATTACCAGGTGAACATAAATCAAACAAAACATTAAAAAGAAAACAAAGTATAGCCATTACCGGTTTTGGATTGTAAAGTACTGTATGTCAAAAGGCCCCTCTGTAACAGTCTAAACAGGTATCATATCCAGGTAATATGTAATGCAAAAGCCTCAATTAAAAAACAAACTGTTTTTTGTGTCTCACACACACCCCTCCCAGACACTACAGCTCACAGTGGGAGGGTTTCAGCAGTACAATGAGTTCTGACAATCCAGAAAGCATGCATGGATAGGCATTTGAAGCTACTGGTTTATGAATCCAGCAGGGACAATGCTGATAGCCAGTCCCCATGCAGCAGCAGCATCTTATTGCAATGCAGAGCAAGCAGCAACAGCCAACAGGAGAAAGCAACCAAAATTTCCAGCTCCTTTCCCAGCCAGCCTGCAACAAACCGAATGAACCGTGTCTAACAGTTCTCATAAAAACAAGTTTAGTTCGCACAAGTGTATGTGCTTATTCTGCAGAGGCCATGTCACAGCAGGCCATTGGTCAGCTGCTGACCAATCAGATGTTATCTAGCCCGGACTGTCATCGCTGCAAGGAGAGGAAAGCGGCGGGAATTCCAAATCCTTGCTGCTTGCGCTCCTTTCCTACCCCTGAGACGCAGCTGATCACAGGGAAATGCAATTGCCGGTTCTCGGCTGCACTTTCCTCACGCTGTCAGAGGATGAGGAAAGTACTGCCGAGAACCGGCAGTTGTCAGAGCAGGGATCTGTACCGCTGATCAGGGCACTGATGATCAGTGCCATGATAATCGGCGCCCAGCAGTGCCACCCACCAGTTCCGCCCACCTGTGCTCACCGGTGCCACCAGTCAGTGCCCAGCAGTTGTGCCACCAGTCAGTGCCCAGCAGTTGTGCCACCAGTCAGTGCCCAGCAGTTGTGCCACCAGTCAGTGCTGCCTATCTGTGCAACCTCATTAGTGCTGCCTATCAGTGCCACCTATCAGTGCCCTTCAGTGCTGCCTCATCAACGCACATCAGCGAAGGAGAAAAATTACCTGTTTGCAAAATTTAATAAAAAACAAAGAAACTTTTTTTTTTGTGCTTTTTTTGTTTATAGCGCAAAATGTAAAACACCCAGCGGAAATTAAATACCACCAAAAGAAAGCTATTTATGAGAAAAGATAAAAATTTCATATGGGTACAATGTTGCATGACCACACAATTGTCATTCAAAGTGTGACAGCGCTGAAAGCTGAAAATTGGCCTGGAAAAGAAGGGAGTATAAGTGCCCGGTAGGCAAGTGGTTAAGAGACGGGTTCAGAGGGTTATTATATACAGGAGCACTATTCAAGAGACAGGGATTCTTTAGTTTGCAATAAAAGCCTTAGTGATAGTTTTAACACTTTTCAAACTATGGGTTTATTAATGAAAAGGCCAAATGGTGCAAAAAAATAAAATATTTACAGAAAATGATGTTACAAAGACATAAAGAGAACAACATTGCAACAGAGAAATAAAAGCAGGTGAAAAGAATACTAGCAAAATCTTCTGTTTTAGCAGAGTCCAACTGTCCAAGCAAAAACATTGCCATGGCTCTCAAGTCCGTCCTTGGTTGAATTTAAATGAGAGCTTCCTTGCCAGGTCTTGTCATTCCCTTTTCTGTGATATCAAAGGGGTGTCGTCCGAGAATAACTGACCAATCATCCGGTTTAGGGGATGGGTACTAGGAGGTCGACAAATTTATGACCAAGTCCCAACTACAGTTTCATACTAATATAACACTAACGTATAAAGCCGTTCACAACACTGCCCCAAATTACATCACCGACCTTGTCTCTAAATACCACCCAAACCTTACTCTCCGCTCCTCGCAAGACCTCCTACTCTCTAGCTCCCTTGTCTCCTCCTCCCATGCCCATCTCCAGGATTTCTCAAGGGCTTCACCCATCCTCTGGAACTCCCTACCCCAATCTATCAGGCTATTGCCTACTCTGCTCACTTTTAGACACACTCTGAAAACCTCTCTCTTCAGGGAAGCCTACCCTGACCCCGGCTAATACTGGAATCCTCTACTCTTCCTACCACTCCATCCCCCACAGCCAATTACCTCTTGTACCACTATCCCCTCCCTCCTAGATTGTAAGCTCCAAGGAGCAGGGCCTTCTAATCCCTCTTGTATTGAACTGTATTGTCTCCCTCCATAATGTAAAGCACTGAGCAAACTGTCGGCACTATATAAGTCCTGTATAATAATAATACTAATATCAATAACTTCCAGTATGTGCAGCTGTTATTCTAGAAACGGACAATATTATTCCAAATTATATTTTGAACCCAGGGATACCAAACATAGCATACATTTGTCGCTGAGACTGCTTTCTCCCCTTTCCTATGTGCTAACATAGCCATGTATGACTTTGATTTGTTTGGTATGATATTCCCTATTCTAATATATGCCTAATATTAAGGTGTCATGTTCCTGTTGAATTCTATGAATTGTACGTGAAATTGTTACATGTGGAATAGATATTTTATGGCACGCTCTGCATTCCTAGAGCCTTAATGGCCTTACAGGTCATGTGATGGCTTGACTGAGTTGTTTTACAATAGGGCAGAGGAAAGTGTTTTTCATGGTTCGTGGAAACAGACATCCTGCCAAGACTAGCCGTTTACAGCTCTGGCCAGGTCTGGACTCTGACATCTATTTTTTTTTTAATTCAAGATAAGAGGTTGTTTTGACACTCGTTAAAATTTACAGCTACAAATTCCAGTTTTCAGGAGGAGGGAGGGGAGGAAGGTCACTGCTCATGAAAAACAAAATTGCTGAGACCTTAGCAAGATGGCTGTCACGTACAGATTCCATGTCCCTGTTGTGCACAATCGTTACAATATGATATATACATATATATATATATATATTGATATTTCCTGAGTGTCTAGACTTTAGGGACACCATGTATAAGTACCTGTAATAATTAAATATTTGTAATCCTTATGCTGCTAGCATTAGTAAATATAGGAAAGTATATCTAGACTTTGTTTTAAACTGTTTCTTCAGTTACTTCCTGGTTTCTTGCCTAAGCAAATGATGTCACACATCCCAAAAGTCTTTAGGAGGGGAGGCGGGGTTTTCTCAGCTAAGCACACCCTCTTGCCTGCAGCTCTGAGCTAAGGGCAGGAAGTAAATGCTACACGGACCATCTGCCCTTACTCAAGATGGCCACAGCCAGGAATGCTAGGGGGAGTTTTTGAATGTGATTTCTTAGCAAAATAAAGCATGCAGACAAGGATGGATGGGGAGTTTGCTTTGAATCGTAAAAATCAAATAGGGTTTGTGGTGCTCAGGTGCAGCGGAGTTCTGCTTTAGGGGTGTTTGGCTTTTTTTTCTGCCTCTATCCCCCTCCATGTTGGCCCGTGTCCATTCACACTCCAGGGGTTCACAGGCTAGAGCGTTTAGAGGTAGAAAAGCCATCACTTCGTAACCCGCGGTTTCAGGAGAGTTCCAGCAGGAAAAAAAATTAAAAATAATCGCACACACGTAATCACACCTAAGCGCCTTAACCCCCCCAGTCACATCAATCCCAACTGAAATCATACAACCTACAGTAAAGTCACACGATTTCAAAGTCGGGTGATCTGCCGTTTTCAGGTGCGATTTGCAAGATATATGACAGATGTGTATGCAAATCGCACCAAAAGTAATGAATGCTCTACTTTAGAAATCAGTGCGGCTTCGTCCAAGTCAGAACCGCACCGACATGACCGACAATAGGGTGCGACTAGGCATACAATTTGCAAATCACATGCCAAGTCGAACCCGATGTGACCAGGGTGTTGGTGCTCGAGTGTTCTGTCATTTCATTGGCCGGCAAAAATTAATATGCTGTCATTGAACTCCTGCAAGGAGAGGGTTGCTGGGCAAACCCTGTGACTGGGGCCCTGGGGGCCACTGCAAGAAGTGTCCCTACTGGAAGAGTCCCGCTCTTACTGCTGTGCCCCCCCATGTGTTCTATCCATTCCCTTCCACGTGGAAACACGCCGCCTTGTATACAATGTAAAGGCCAACCAAGACCGAGTGCAATGTAAGGGATTCCGCCAATACGATGGACGCGGTGACCACGGCGCTCTCTGTACCGCAATGAAGGCAGACGGGACCCCAGCCACTGACATCACTCCGCCTACTCCTCCCTCCAGCAGTCCGCTCACCACCACGTGCAGCCACTTCCTCGTACCTGTCACGTGGTCATGTCCACGCCTCAGACTCCGAGCCCCGCCCTCGCTCCGTGTTGGAAGAGTATGAGCAGATCACGTGTGCTCCTCTTAACACTCCGATTGGCCAAGGCTTTCACCCCCGGCACTGCGAGGCCTGGGACACCGGCTGGCGGAGAACTCTGGTCATCGATTCAAAGACAGCGAGTCATGCCTGCCAGGAACCCGCACAAAGCCGCCTGCCCGTGTCCTGCCACTCGCGGCGATAACACCGGGGGCCGGATGGACTCAGAGACAAGAGAGAACACCGAGGACGTGGATATCGTCAAATCTCCCAGTGACCCCAAGAAATACCGGTGAGTGCCTGAGCGGGAGGGGGTCTGACGTCACTGCCCTAATCTCTGATGTCACGCAATGGACTCTTCTGACCTCCCTGCCCTAATCTCTGATGTCACCCAATTGACTCTTCTGACGTCACTGACCTATCACTGCCCCCCTCTGTCCCTGCTTCATCAAATGGCCTCCTCCCTGCCCCCACATTCTGACATCACCGCCTCCCCCCCATTTTGACATCACCTCCTCCCTGCCCCCGTATTTGCCATCACTGCCTCCTCCCCGCCCCCTCATTCTGCCATCACCGCTTCCCCCCCCCCACATTCTGCCATCACCGCCTCCTCCCCGCCCCCTCATTCTGACATCACCGCCTCCTCCCCGCCCCCTCATTCTGCCATCACCGCTTCCCCCCACATTCTGACATCACCGTCTCCTCCCCGCCCCCACATTCTGACATCACCGCCTCCTCCCTGCCCCCACATTCTGACATCACCGCCTCCTCCCCACCCCCGCATTCTGACATCACTGCCTCCCCCCACGTTCTGACATCACCGCCTCCCCCACCTCCACATTCTGACATCACCACTTCCTCCCCGCCCCCACATTCTGCCATCACGGCCTCCTCCCCGCCCCCGCATTCTGACAAGAAGGAAAAGCAAAACACATAAAAAACGGTGCAAAAATGCAACGCAATGCAGAAACGGGTCAAACGCAAACTGCATAGGTGTGAACCTAGCCTCAAGGGGTTTTTGACGCCAAGATTGGATGTCACATCGGTCACATGATCGGAAAGCTAGCAAGTAGCAATCGGGAGGTGCTGGTAACCGTGCAGCGCGCATGTAACATCAGGTATGCAAATATGCAGCCTATTGGTAGCAAGGCCCAGCCACTGAGAGGCCACATATTTGTGTACTGAGAGGCCAAGGAGTTAAGATGTTCTGAATGATGGAAGGCCGAGTTCCTTCAGCGTTTGCACTGATGCTGCATTGCACGGGTGGATTGTTCAGGAGTTGGGCTTTCATACTCCTATCAGGTTCCTTTTTGTTTTGGTGTCTGTGTCCCACTGGGGAAATGGCTCGTCACTTCCTGTTCTACAGATGCAACAGGAAATGAGAAGAAATCCATCAAAAGTGAACAACTTTCTCATCTTAGACTTTTTTTCCCAAATTAGGTGTCCCTACTGGAAGATTTCCTCTCACCTCTTTGGTGATAGCTCAAAATTTTAGGGGTTTGTTTTATATATGAGCTGACAGGGCCTCTCTACAAATGTCCTATGGAACGTCACTGTCTCCTGAGGAAGTCAATGTTACTTCAGTAAACGTGTCAGGATATCATATGTCTAGCTTGACGTGTATATACTATCATACAACTATCTATCATGTTTTGATGTCTTATGCCATTTTATTTTGTTTTTAATCTATACTTTTGTATGTGGAAAAAAAATGTTTTATTTAGAACCTTTTTTTTGATTTGTTCTTGACTTCTGCCCCCTGTCTTCTTCCCCCCCCCTCTCTTCTTCCCCCCCTCTCTTCTTCCCCCCCTCTTCTTCCCCCCTCTCCTCTTCTTCCCCCCTCTCCTCTTCTTCCCCCCTCTCCTCTTCTTCCCCCCTCTCCTCTTCTTCCCCCCTCTCCTCTTCTTCCCCCCTCTCCTCTTCTTCCCCCCTCTCCTCTTCTTCCTCCCTCTCCTCTTCTTCCTCCCCTCTCTTCTCTACCCCCCCCTCTCTTCTCTACCCCCCCTCTCTTCTCTACCCCCCTCTCTTCTCTACCCCCCCTCTCTTCTCTACCCCCCCTCTCTTCTCTACCCCCCCTCTCTTCTCTACCCCCCCTCTCTTCTCTACCCCCCCTCTCTTCTCTACCCCCCCTCTCTTCTTCTCTCCCCCTCTTCTTCTTCCCCTTCTCCTCCTTCCCCTTCTTCTTCTTCCCCCTCTTCTTCTTCTTCTCCTTCCCCCTCTTCTCCTTCCCCCTCTTCTCCTTCCCCCTCTTCTCCTTCCCCCTCTTCTCCTTCCCCCTCTTCTCCTTCCCCCTCTTCTCCTTCCCCCTCTTCTCCTTCCCCCTCTTCTCCTTCCCCCTCTTCTCCTTCCCCCTCTTCTCCTTCCCCCTCTTCTCCTTCCCCCTCTTCTCCTTCCCCCTCTTCTTCTTCCCCCTCTTCTTCTTCTCCTTCTCCTTCTCCTTCCCCCTCTTCTTCTTCTCCTTCTCCTTCTCCTTCCCCCTCTTCTTCTTCTCCTTCTCCTTCCCCCTCTTCTTCTTCTCCTTCTCCTTCCCCCTCTTCTTCTTCTCCTTCTCCTTCCCCCTCTTCTTCTTCTTCTCCTTCTCCTTCTCCTTCCCCCTCTTCTTCTTCTTCTTCTTCTCCTTCTCCTTCCCCCTCTTCTTCTTCTTCTTCTTCTCCTTCTCCTTCCCCCTCTTCTTCTTCTTCTTCTTCTCCTTCTCCTTCCCCCTCTTCTTCTTCTTCTTCTTCTCATTCTCCTTCTCCTTCCCCCTCTTCTTCTTCTTCTTCTCCTTCTCCTTCCCCCTCTTCTTCTTCTTCTTCTCCTTCTCCTTCCCCCTCTTCTTCTTCTTCTTCTCCTTCTCCTTCCCCCTCTTCTTCTTCTTCTTCTCCTTCTCATTCCCCCTCTTCTTCTTCTTCTTCTCCTTCTCCTTCCCCCTCTTCTTCTTCTCCTTCTCCTTCCCCCTCTTCTTCTTCTTCTTCTCCTTCCCCCTCTTCTTCTTCTTCTTCTCCTTCTCCTTCCCCCTCTTCTTCTTCTTCTTCTCCTTCTCCTTCCCCCTCTTCTTCTTCTTCTTCTCCTTCTCCTTCCCCCTCTTCTTCTTCTTCTTCTCCTTCTCCTTCCCCCTCTTCTTCTTCTTCTTCTCCTTCTCCTTCCCCCTCTTCTTCTTCTTCTTCTCCTTCTCCTTCTCCTTCCCCCTCTTCTTCTTCTTCTTCTCCTTCTCCTTCCCCCTCTTCTTCTTCTTCTTCTTCTTCTCCTTCTCCTTCCCCCTCTTCTTCTTCTTCTTCTCCTCCTTCTCCTTCCCCCTCTTCTTCTTCTCCTTCTCCTTCCCCCTCTTCTTCTTCTCCTTCTCCTTCCCCCTCTTCTTCTTCTCCTTCTCCTTCCTCCTCTTCTTCTCCTTCCTCCTCTTCTTCTTCTTCTCGTCTTCTTCCTCCTCCTTCTTCCTCCTCCTTCCTCCTCCTTCTTCTTCCTCCTTCTTCCTCCTCCTTCTTCCTTCTTCCTCCTTCTTCTTCTGCTTCTCCCTCTTCTTCTTCTTCTGCTTCTCCCTCTTCTTCTTCTTCTGCTTCTCCCTCCCCCTTCTTCTTCTGCTTCTCCCTCCCCCCCTCTTCTGCTTCTCCCCCCCCCTCTTCTTCTTCTGCTTCTCCCCCCCCCCTCTTCTTCTTCTGCTTCTCCCCCCCCCCCTCTTCTTCTTCTGCTTCTCCCCCCCCCCTCTTCTTCTGCTTCTCCCCCCCTTCTTCTTCTTCTCCCCCCCCACTTGTGGACAGATGTAATGTCTCAAAAGCACACTACCTGCATTCCGGGCATTACAGATATGTGCTTTCACCACTTTAAGGAGTTAGCAGCACATAGCTGAAACAGCCACCTACACCCATCCATGTCTATGAATGCACCACCAGGACATCCCATGCACAGAAATACGCAGCATGTTTACACTGCATGGGCGAATGCACCACTGTGCATGAAGCATTGATTCTGGTGTAATTAGGGCAGTAAGCACAGAACACATCTATTCATTTGACGCTGTAGTTTACTTTGACGTCACTTTGAATAAACCTCGCAGGTCTCGGATGACACTGCCACCTTTTTCCTTGTGACTTGTTCCGGAGGTCCTACTATGAGATTACTTATTTGCTTGTTAAGTTAAAGTGTGATTTTTTTTTTCTATATGTGGCAGTAAAGTGATGGCTTTGTTATTGTGTGTTTTGTGTTTTTTTTTTTTTTTTTTTTTTTTATACACCTGGGATAGGCAACCAGCAGATCTCTAGTGTAGAACCACAACTCCTAGCAAGTCTTGCCATCTGCATGGCTGTCCTTTGATGATTCTTGGATGGCCATTCATTACATTGATGCAACACGTGTTAACACGCATGTGGTAATGTACCACCACTGTTAGAATAGGGATTAAAAGTGAAATGAAAAGAAAACCCACAAAATCATGTCTTACTTTGAACCCATACAGACCAATCGGCAGTGGTAGTATTGCCTATGTACACTGACCCACTTGTGACCCCCTCCAGGTTTATACAGCTCAACAGTGGCCTTAGAGTTTTGCTGATCTCTGATATGGCACCTGCTGGTCACACTGCCTCTTCTGATTCCTCTGATGAAGAAGATGATGATGAAGAAGATGATGAAGAAGATGACTCTGAAGAAGACAGTGAGGGAGAAGAATCTGAAGGTGATGATGAGGACGCTGATGAAAATGAAGAATCAGACAGCTTGCATTCAAGAGACAAGAAAGGCTGTACAGAAAAGCTGGTATTGTTCTGTCATTGTCACTGGTGGTGTGTCTATATGTGATGTCACTTATTGCTGTCATTTATCCATGTCCTAGTATAGCTGGTCATAGTTACTTTCAACTGGACTAATTATGTAGCTGAAGATGCTTCCTTGCTTATCCAAGCAGTTTCTTCAGTTCTAATGGGTGTCTGTCACATTCCCCACCTTAAAGGATAACTCCACTTTCATGGTAAAAAAATATAAAAAAAAAATTGCATATACATTGTGAACACGGGTCATACTGTAATACAGGGCTAGACAAATTTGCTTTGAATCTAGGAGTCAGCTAAAACAAGTGGAGCCATTTTTTTTTTTTTAACAACAAAACCCTTTTACCTATGTAGCCAGAAGCCGGCTGAACATGCAGCTTCCGTCAAAGGGGCATGACTGAAAAAGGTATGCCAAGCGGCATCCGATCAGTGCTGTCAGCTACTGACTGAGAGTGCTGACCGGTGTGTTCTGGCGGGGAGGCAGTCCCCCTGTTAGAACACAGATAATAGTCTGCTATCTTCAGAGGGTCCTGTGCTGAGCAGATTGGAGATCCAAACTGCTCAGCACAGGACCCTCTGCAGATGGCAGGCTCTGGGGGCCCATGTCATACCACAATCCTGCTCCTCTAACTTCAGTGAGTTGGTCCTACCTGAACCCCCATAATACGATACATGCCATGGTAGACAGAGGGAGCGGAGATGAGATCTCAGGTGTGCAGACATGGCCAGGGAAAGGCACAGGTGCAGCTGCCCACTTGGCACGGAACATCAGATAGAAAAGGTGCACAGACTTGCCGGTCATCTCCTCACCCCCTAGATAGTATGAATCCGGTATTGGCACTCCTCTCCCCCCCCCACTTCCACCATCGAGTCTCACCTGGGAGATGAGTTCCTTCTCCCCTTTCCTTCATCAGCAGCCACATTGATGTTGTACAGGGAACCTTTCCCAACATCAAATTCCCTAATACTCCCCAGACGTCGGAGCTCAGGTACTTCTCTGTGCAGCAGACACAGAGCACTCCTTTGTAGAAGGGAAGGGATGATGTTGCAGCAATGAGCTCTCCCCCTCTGTCTGTCCCATTGCTCCGATTATCTGGATGGCATAGATTTCAGCTCCGCTCCCAGTGCTTGCTGTCCTTCCCTTCCCTCTGTCTTTGCTGCTTCCATGCGGGATGTGCCAGATGGACGAATCCCTCCTCTGTTCCACATGACATCGGGGATCCCCAGCTGGAGTGCACTCTGCTGGCCGCTTGCGCCTCCCATTGCGTCAATGGCTGCCACAGCACTCTCTTCTTGCTCCATCCCCAGGTCATCTTCATCCCCGCTGCCGCCGCTAATTGCTTTCCCTATGTTGATGGCTGTGCCAAGCAGTGCTCTGTGTCCAGAGGGCCTACAAGGCCTCAACCTTCCCGGCCAAGACCTGCCCCACAGCCCGCCCTGCAGCTGAGGCACCTGTTACTGACAAAAGCCCAGATGCCAGGACGCAAATTCTAATCGCCATGGCAACCCGGAGCCTGGGATTTGTCGAGCCCTGCTGTAATATAATGTTATTAAAAATGACCTTTCCTTTTCAGTCTGCAGCCCTGTAATTTTCTTTAAGATGCAATGCAATTTGGCAAACTGGAGATGTTCTGTATACAGATGGTGTATGGAACATCCCCTAGAAATGTGATTTCCTGCTTGTGTGATTGGCTCACTGATTTTCTCAGAAGTCTACACTAAGGTACAGATCATATTTTGGGCATCTTTGCATCCTCTATAACAAACATTTCAGTTTTATTCCCAAAGGATAATCAAGTCTAAAGGGGTGCAGACCCTGCCACTTTTCCTCATTAGAACCTTGCAGAGTGCAGCAGCTGATGATTAACGAAAAAGTCACTCCCATTCGCTTTGCACGTGGATACAGACAAACAGCTATTACATTCGAATACCAAAAAGTAGGAATCTGCAACAATATTTGTTTAAATCTCTACAATGTATTGTGTTTTTTTTTTTTTTTCCCCTCAACAAAAGTGGAGTTACTCTTTAAAGGTTAACAAAAAACACAGGAACAAACATTTACCGTGCTGTAGAGTACCAGTCTTTAGATGTGTTGGCCTCATTAACCCCTTCACGCCGGATCGTCCCGGTGTGAAGAGGAGTTCCTGTGCCAGGAGGTGGACGGGGTGGGGCTTAGTGTCATGTGGCCACCGTGACGTCACGGCCGGTCACATGATCAGGAAAGGTCCCGATCAAAAGAGCGGACCGGGACCTTTCTGTGAGTACCGCACATGTGTGCTGGGAGCGTGCTCTCAACACATATGTTTTTTGTTACATGAAAACAAATGTGCGGCCGCTCGGCATCTAGGCCCAGACGCGGGGAGGCCGCACATTTGCGTGCGGCCGGCGTGAAGGGGTTAAGCTGGCCATACACTGAAAAAGCTTTTTTTGTTCAGCTTGGATTTGCTGAATCCCCTCCTTGCTTATTGTATTTTGGCAGTCAGCTCTATTTTTATTTTATTAACTGTTAATATTCATACTTTTTTTTTTTTTTTTTTATTATTATATGTATTGTTCTTTAATTTTTTGTTTCATGAACACTGCTGCTTCTAAACATGAGTTCACATAGGCTTTTATTAAAGTTTAAGGGCAGTTAAACATTACTCTCCTGAACGCAGAAGTATCATATTCAGGAGAGGAACGTTTTGGCCAAACGCAGCAAAAACACGCGTAAACGCACCTAAATACAGGTCAGTAAAATAAACGTTCCAACGTACATGAGGCCTTAGGGTCACATTAAATTAATAGCAAAATTGAAAAAAAAATCGTCATTTTATTTGTAAACAATTTTGTACAATAATTTTGGTGTCATTTTAAACAGGACAAATTATAGAAAAAATGTATACAGTAACCCCTTTTTAAATAACATTGGTCAAAAAGAGAACAGCGTGTTTTGTTTTTTTATGTCAAAGTGATTCTTATCCCTGGTTCACACTGGATCTGACCTTGAAATTGTTTGACTTCACTTGAAGTCACATGATTTCAAAGTTTGACGACAGTGTCAATTCAGGTGCAACTTCAAGTTTATGCAAGTCGCACCCCAAATTGGCAAAAGTAGTGCAGGAACTACTTTTCTATTCAGTGCGACTCCCGACAGTTCCATTTCCAATCATTGGATGTGATTTGTCATGCGATTTGCACAGTCATATTGCATGACACTTTGCATCAGTGTAAACCAATTTATTGCTGGTTTCTTGTGATATGCAGATTTAAGCAGGCCTGGGACTCATCCCTTAAGCTTTGCTGAAACCTCTTGATTTGTTTTTCCTTTCTCTGTAGTCTGCAGCTGCACTTTGCATTGGAGTCGGAAGTTTCAGTGATCCGGAGGACCTGCCAGGATTAGCGCACTTTTTGGAACATAGTGAGTATTGTGTGTTGCATTGGGTTGCTCATTTATGATGGCATTGTATACTGGTGGTTAGACCAGCCTTTCTCAACCAGGGTGCCTTGGGGTTTCTTCAGGGGTGCCTTGGCAAAATGTTGCCTAAAACTTGTATACAAGCCAGCAGGTGGAACAAGCCTGCCTTTTAGTTGCACAAAGCCACATGATTTAATTGTGCGCCATTACGACTTTGTAGCGCCGGCGTCCTGACAACCAATTACAATTACAGCAACCAAAAACAATTACAGCATTCTAGTTTGACCCTCCCCTGCACCTCTCCATCAGTGTTGGGTCACATTAGCTCAGTAATGGAGAAAAACTGAGGGAGAAGAGAAACACTGGAATACTACTTAGTGTGCAATAGTCTATTTGCTTTGGAAGAATAAATCACCTCTAATGTTGGGTGTCCTACATGTGTGGTGTTGCTGCCTTTTTATATAAAACTATTAAAATAGTTTTTCACATTTTAGAATGGGGTGCCCTTTTAAAATTATGGACAGTCTGGAGGTACCCCATTTTAGAATGGCCTCTAGACCAGTGGTTCTTAACCTTGTTGGAGGTACTGAACCCCACCAGTTTCATATGCGCATTCACCGAACCCTTCTTAATTGGAAAAATAAAATATGATTTTTAAAATTCAAAACATATGTATATATTTATACATAGGTGCACAAAATGAACAAAACCGTTAAGAACAAAGAACAAAACCATTAAAACATGATTTTCACACAAAAACAAAAACATAATAATGAATATTTACTGCACGAATCATATGAGTCGGGTGTGGGTCTTCAACTCCACCGAACCCGCGAGACTGACTCACCGAACCCCTGGGGTTCGATCGAACCCAGGTTAAGAACCACTGCTCTAGACTGTCCATAATTTTAAAGAGTGCCTCTAGACTGTCCATAATTTTAAAGGGTGCCTCCAGACTGTCCATAATTTTAAAGGGTGCCTCCGGACTGTCCATAGTTTTTTAAAGGGTGCCTCCAGACTGTCCATAGTTTTTTAAAGGGTGCCTCCAGACTGTCCATAGTTTTTTAAAGGGTGCCTCCAGACTGTCCATAATTTTTTAAAGGGTGCCTCCAGACTGTCCATAATTTTTTAAAGGGTGCCTCCGGACTGTCCATAATTTTAAAGGGTGCCTTGACTGAAAAAAGGTTGAGTAATACAGCGTTACACAGACTGAATCAATAGGGAAAGCAAGCTTACTTGTGCATGGGTGAAGTTTCCCGGTATGCTGATCTGGTGGGCTTGTACTCTAAAGCTATGTTATACATTTTGCTGGTTTAGGTAAAAAGCAAGAAAGGGCTGAAACATATATTTTCCTAGAGAAAATGCTTCTCATGGGTTCCCCTGATGTTGCTCACATAACTAGTAGCCTAGGCATTTGAATATGCATAATCTTCATCTTTATGTGGCCAGTGGGCTAGGTTTCTGCTTGTTTGTTTCTAGAGGGAGCATGGAGCACCGGTTTTTCCCAGGAAAAGGTTTTTTCTTTTTTGTTTTGTTTTTTGTTTTTTTACCATTTTATAAATAATTGTCACTCAAGTAAGACTACCAACCTAGATTAAGAAATAGCAGCAGGGTGGAAAAAAAAACGATGATTTAAAAAAAAAAAAAAAATAAAAAATGCTTTTGGAGTAAAAATCTCTCTAAATATAGTTTTCTATTTTAAGGTACATTAATAATTTGGTTTATTCTGCATGAAATGGAACTTAGTTATGTAGCATGAGGCTGTGTATTCTGCAATATTTATATTTTTGGTAAACTCATTCAATTAATCCGGGGGTCTCCAAACTTTCTTAACAAAGGGCCAGTTTACTGTCCTTCAGACTTTTAGGGCCGCCAGACTGTGAGCTTTGGGAGTAGAAAATGTCCTGGTGTCAGAGGAAGTAGATGATGTCATTGATGGTATCAGTGGGAAGAATAGGGGCATTGAGCTCCATCTTTGGTGTAAGTAGTGCTTCATCGACAGTGTCAGTGGGAGGAATAGTGCCCCATCATTGGTGTCAGTGGGAGGAATAGTGCCCCATCATTGGTGTCAGTGGGACGAATAGTGCCCCATCATTGGTGTCAGTGGGACGAATAGTGCCCCATCATTGGTGTCAGTGGGACGAATAGTGCCCCATCATTGGTATCAGTGGGAGGAATAGTGCCCCATCACTGGTATCAGTGGGAGGAATAGTGCCCCATCACTGGTGTCAGTGGGAGGAATAGTGCCCCAGCATTAGTATCAGTGGGAGGAATAGTGCCCCATCATTGGTATAAATGGGAGGAATAGTGCCCCATCATTGATATCAGTGGGAGGAATAGTGCCCCATCATTGCTATTAGTGGGAAGAATAGTGCCCCATCATTGCTGTTAGTGGGAGGAATAGTGCCCCATCATTGGTATCAGTGGGAGGAATAGTGCCCCATCATTGGTATCAGTGGGAGGAATATTGCCCCATCATTGGTGTCAGTGGGAGGAATAGTGCCCCAGCATTAGTATCAGTGGGAGGAATAGTGCCCCATCATTGGTATAAATGGGAGGAATAGTGCCCCATCATTGATATCAGTGGGAGGAATAGTGCCCCATCATTGCTATTAGTGGGAAGAATAGTGCCCCATCATTGCTGTTAGTGGGAGGAATAGTGCCCCATCATTGGTATCAGTGGGAGGAATAGTGCCCCATCATTGGTATCAGTGGGAGGAATATTGCCCCATCATTGGTGTCAGTGGGAGGAATAGAGCCCCATCATTGGTATCAGTTGGAGGAATAGTGCCCCATCATTGGTATCAGTGGGAGGAATAGTGCCCCAGCATTAGTATCAGTGGGAGGAATAGTGCCCCATCATTGGTATAAATGGGAGGAATAGTGCCCCATCATTGCTATTAGTGGGAAGAATAGTGCCCCATCATTGGTGTCAGTGGGAGGAATAGTGCCCCATCATTGGTGTCAGTAGGAGGAATAGTGCCCCATCATTGATATCAGTGGGAGGAATAGTGCCCCATCATTGCTATTAGTGGGAAGAATAGTGCCCCATCATTGGTGTCAGTGGGAGGAATAGTGCCCCATCATTGGTATCAGTGGGAGGAATAGTGCCCCATCATTGGTATCAGTGGGAGGAATATTGCCCCATCATTGGTATCAGTGGGAGGAATATTGCCCCATCATTGGTGTCAGTGGGAGGAATAGAGCCCCATCATTGGTATCAGTTGGAGGAATAGTGCCCCATCATTGGTATCAGTGGGAGGAATAGTGCCCCATCATTGGTATCAGTGGGAGGAATAGTGTCCCAAGGGCCGGTTAAAGGCAAACACAGGGCCACATCAGGCCACTGGGCTGCAGTTTGGAGACCACTAAATTAATCCAAGCTCTGCAAGCTGAGATAACATTCACTGCATTTCTGCATTCACACAATTTCACAGTAACCATGAGAAAAAACATGAAATAAAAGAATTTTCGTAGTTCTCCAGCTATGTGTGATTAACCTAAAATTGGTTCTGATATCGCTGTTTTACTAACCTGACCGCTTATTATTCTAAAAAGGAAACCTTCATTTGGTTTGCAAATATTAAAGATTCTTAACTACCAGCAAGAATGAGTCGGATTCCTTACATTTAAAGAGCACCTGTCATTTTAGATCCATCATGGTAGCGCCTGTTAACGGGCATCCACTCACCTGCTGCCGCCATGTCCCTCAACTTGTCACTGCCGCATCACCAGCCGACCCATTAAAGTGAATGGGGCTGTCGGTGAGTCAACAGCGGGTCAGAGGAGGAGTCGCTGTGGGACAGAGATGACAGTTGCTCTTTAAAAATTATGATTTAAATCAAGCCTTTTCACTTGTCATTTAAATCAAATCCACCCTGATAAGCATTTCACAATTAATTTTAGGTAAACCTTTTTTTACAAGTTTTATTAAAGTAGAAATAAAAGCAAAACTTTTTTTTTGGATAGACTTAAGGGAGGGTTACAACTCCGTACGGTTTATTCTTGCCATCTGTTTCCCATTTGGGAGATTTCCCTTCATTTCCTGTCCCATAGCCAAAGAGGAAGCTAGAGAATCCCTCTGAAGTGAAGAAATCCCTGGTGATTATCAGGGTCACCAGAAATTGTGTCCCCATTGGAAGATATCCTCACTGTTTCTGTTCTGGGTAGAACACAAAACCTTTTCAAGTTTGTTTTTAATTTCAGTGCTACCGGGGCATAGACAACAATAAAAACATGACGTCTTCTAATCCCTCTCTACTGTATCCAATAATAAAAAAAAAATAAAAAAAAAAGTTTTGCCTTTAGTTATACTTTAAAGCATATCATTTTATTGGTATTGATTGTGCTTTATTGCTCTTAATATTGAATGCGAATATATCTGTCTGTTTCATACATGTGACTCCTTTATTCACGTGGCAATCATACAAAAAGGCTGTACAATGCCGTTACTAGGATAAAGAATACCACATGATGTTCGGGTTTACTGAGCATACATTTTCAGTGAAACATACACTAAGTTATTTTAGTGCTCACAAATGCAATATATTACTCACATTTTTGGTAAAATATAAAGGATGTGGATGTGCCGAGTAAATGGATACCCATACGTGTGTCTGTGCCTTTTTGTAGTGGTGTTCATGGGCAGTGAAAAATACCCAGATGAGAATGGTTTTGATGCTTTCCTTAAGAAACACGGTGGCAGTGACAACGCCTCCACTGACTGCGAACGCACCATCTTCCAGTTTGATGTACAGAGGAAACATTTCAAAGAGGCATTGGACCGGTATGTTTCCTTTAATACTGCTTATTACAGTTCTGATAAAATGTTCAAATCATCTGTCCTTTTTTTTTTTTTTTTTTTTTTTTTTAATTTTACATGACAATCTCCACAATGTAGTATATTGAGTGCATACTTTCAGAGGAAAGCTTGTTAATGACTTGAGATGACACTTGCTCAATCAAGCTTCTGAAGCTAAACTGCAGGCAAACCGACCTAAACAGAAGTGAATTGCATGTATTATATGGGAGCCATCTTACCGAACAAAGAATTTGCATTTTTGTCCATCTAGTTATGAGATTTACACAGCCCCGTCACACTGCACAGACCTGTCTAGCAGGGCAGGCCACTTGATTGTTCACTCCAGTTCAGTGACACTTGGAAGCCTTTTCTCCACCACGTGACTGGACAGTGACAGAAGAAGCAACAGACTGATGAGCTCATCTTTGTCACTTTGCTATCTCCTCATTTCAGCATGCTCCTTGCACTGCTTTTCCCTCCCCCTGTCTGAGCTCTGGTTGTAAGAGGCTGATACCAAGCCAGATTCAGAAACGTACACCAATTGCAAAATAAAAAATAATTGTATAGATCTGCTTTCATTTGTGTCTTTTTATATCTACTTGGAGTTCAAGTGGAGTTCCACCCAAAAGGGGAAAATCTGCTTTAAGGCCTTGTCCCCTGCTCCCCTTCAAGGATTGCCACCTTTAGTTGGGGGGGTTTACATGATTTTTGAATGTTTGCCCACTCACAAAGAAATGATCAGTCTAAGAATCGAATGGTAGGTGTATTGTAACACTGAGAGACAGAATAGCAACAAAAAATTCAAAAGAAATGCATGTCTAACAAATGATGCACTGATTTGCATGTTCATGAGGGAAATAAGTATTTGATCCCCTTCACAAAACATGACTTAGTACTTGGTGGCAAATCCCTTGTTGGCAGTCACAAAGGTCAGACGTTTCCTGTAGTTGGCCACCAGGTTTGCACACATCTCAGGAGGGATTTTGGCCCACTCCTCTTGGCAGATCCTCTCCCAAGTTTTTAAGGTTTGGTGGCTGACGTTTGGCAACTCGAACTTTCAGCTCCCTCCACAGATTTTCAATCGGATTAAGGTCTGGAGACTGGCTAGGCCACTCCAGGACCTTAATGTGCTTCTTCTTGAGCCACTCCTTTGTTGCCTTGGCCGTGTGTTTTGGGTCATTGTCATGCTGGAACACCCATCCACGACCCATTTTCAATGCCCTGGCTGAGGGAAGAAGATTCTCACCCAAGATTTGACGGTACATTTCCCCATCCATTGTCTCTTTGATGCGGTGCAGTTGTCCTGTCCCCTTAGCAGAAAAACCCCCCCAAAGCAGAATGTTTCCACCACCATGTTTGACAGTTGGGATGGTGTTCTTGGGGTCATAGGCAGCATTCCTCCTCCAAACACAACGAGCAAAGAGCTCGATTTTGGTCTCATGTCACCACAACACTTTCAACCAGTCCTCCTCTGCATCAGTCAGATGTTCAGTGGCAAACTTCAGACGGCCTGGACATGTGCTTTCTTGAGCAGAAGAACCTTGCGGGCACTGCAGGATTTCAGTCCTTGTCAGCGTAGTGTGTTACCAATTGTTTTCTTGGTGACTGTGGTCCCAGCTGCCCGGAGATCATTGACAAGATCCTCACATGTAGTTCTGAGATGATTCCTTGCTGTTCTCATGATCATTGACATTCCACGAGGTGAGACCTTGCATGGTGCATCAAACCTAGGGAGACTGACAGTTGTTTTGTGTTTCTTCCATTTGCGAATGATTGCACCAACTGTTGTCACCTTCTCACCAAGCTGCTTGGCGATAGTTTGGTAGCCCAGTCCAGCCTTGTGTAGGTCTACAATCTTGTCCTTGACATCCTTGGACAGCTCTTTGGTCTTTGCAATGGTGGAGAGTTTGGAATCTGATTGTTTGATTGCTCCTGTGGACAGGTGTCTTTTATACAGGTAACAAAATGAGATTAGCAGCACTCCCTTTAAGAAGACTGCTTCTAATCTCAGCTTGTTACCTGTATGAAAGACACCTGGTAGCTAGAAATCCTGCTGAATGAAAGGGGATCAAATACTTATTTCCCTCATGAACATGCAAATCAGTATATAATTTGTTAGAAATGCATTTCTTTTGCATTTTTTGTTGCTATTCTGTCTCAGTGTTACAATACACCTACTGTTCGATTTTTAGACTGATCATTTCTATGTGAGTGGGCAAACATTCAAAATCAGCACGGGGTCAAATACTTATTTCCTTCACTGTATATACTGGAATTTTTATTTTTTATACTAGTAATGGAGGCAGTCAGCGACTTATAGTGGTACTGCGGCGGGCATTCTGACACTGGGTGGGAACTAGTTAGTTAGACATCCCAATGACACTAATACAGTGATCGGTGCTATAAAAAGCTCTGACACTGTACTAATGACACTGGGCAGGAAGGGGTTAACATCTGGAGCGATCAAAGGGTTAACTGTGTGCTGTTTACCATCATGTGCTGTGTGTGTGTTTTACTAGGCAAACATGCTGCTGTGCATTTCTCTGTTTTGCAGAGAAATACACAGCAGCATGTTCTTGCTGGCAGGCGAGAGACCTGTGGTGTTTACACACAAGTCTGTCCCCTGTCAGTGTTACTCGGCGATCACGAGGAATCTCTGGCCGGGACCCGGTGATTGACATCTTTAGCCGCTATATACGTGATTTTGCGCAGCCCTGCTGCCCTGTAGCAGTAATTCTGCTATAGGGTGGTGGGGAAGCTGTTAATGTTGCAAGAGATGTACATAAAAGTTATTGTTTAAATATTATTAATATAGCCGCTCCTTACTTCAGTTTCCTTTTTAAGTATGTCATTATTGAGACACTTCTATCCCCATGTTTCTTTTTTTTGGTCAGATGGGCACAGTTCTTCATAGCTCCACTGATGGTCCGGGATGCCATTGACCGGGAAGTGCAAGCTGTGGATAGTGGTGAGATTGGTTCTCTATTTTTTGCAATTGTCTGTCTTTTTTTTTTTTCCACCAGTAAGCTTGATATATACACAATAAAAACTTTGTGTATTATTACTTTAGAATATGAGCTTGCTCGGCCTTCAGACTCTAATCGTAAGGAGATGCTTTTTGGAAGTTTGGCAAAGCCTGGTCATCCAATGGGCAAATTCTTTTGGGGTGAGTGAGTTCAACTCCTTAATCATTCTCATATGGTGATGCACTTTTACTGCTAGCTATTTGTATTAGGAGGGATTTTATATACTTAATTTGAAATCCATGGAGGGTTTCAGGAAGTTTCAACCTCTTGTTTTCAGTATGTGCTTATTCTGCTTCCAGTGGTGAATTTCGTTGACTAGACTATGCTCCACAAGTGATATGCCACCTCCACCACTCACTTTGGTCTCTTACATGTAATCTGCACACACCTAACCTGCCTATACTGTTGCTTATGTTCAGTACTGTGTAAAAGTTTTAGGCAGGTGTGAAAAAATGCTGTAAATTACGAATGCTTTTGGAAATATAAACATGAATAGTTTTTTTATCCGTTAACAAAATGGAAAGTAAATGAACAGAAGAGAAATCCAAATTAAATCCATATTTGATGTGACAGGAGGCTGGCACTGTGGGCTGCGTGGAAGCAATCGGACGGCAGCACTGCTGCCCGAATGCTTCCACCTGACAGGTGAGCCCTGCTGCTTGCCCGTAGCAGGGCTAAAGGTAGAAAAAATCTACCTGCCCAATGCCCGGAACTACATGTCCTGGGCATCAGGCGATAGAAATTCAACATCCCTGTAGATAGCACAGTGCTACCTTTTAGTGCTTTGCTTTCCATGGGGCTCTGCATACACATATGTACAATCAATGCTATTGTATTCTAGCAATTAAATTCATCCTTACTCTTCTAGAGCAGTTTGATGCAACTTTGGACAGCTATTTATGCGACAACTCTTTTTATCCTTGTGTTTTGTTTGCAGGAAATGCACAAACTCTGAAGTATGATCCTCAAGAAAAGAATATAGACACACATGCCCGCCTCAGGGAATTCTACAGAATGTACTACTCAGCCCATTATATGACTCTGGCTGTACAGTCTAATGGTATGTGCTGATAAAAGTATGACATATATTGTGCCATCTGATTGTACAATCTCCTTGAGACCAACTGATAACTATGTAATATAAAGACCTTTACGATTGCATACAAATTGATGGGATTAGATAGGTTTGTCCTAATAATACATAGTTTTGGTCAATATAAATTATTAACTGTATAGAGGGATCATACAATTAGATTGTAGTTTGTATGACCACCCTAAGGTAAGCTTATGAAGTAGAGAAGGTATAGTAATTGTTTGTTGTGATCTCTGTAGAGACCCTGGATACTCTAGAAGAATGGGTGCGAGAGATCTTCTGCAAAGTTCCATCCAAGTATGTATTGCCAGAAAAGAGGGGTGCTGGTGCTGTAACATTTTGTAAATGTCCTTGTTTGAAATGTGATTCCCTTTTAACATTGGGATTAAGTAGTCAATACAGATATATGCTAATTGCAGGTATTAAATCAGAATTGTCCAACCAAAACTTTGACAACAGTTGTAATAGACAGGAAGGGAAGGTAAATATCTAGTGGCAACAAATACAGATCTTCCTCTTCCTCCTTCTTCCTCCTTTTTTTTTTTTTCTTTTTAGTTGATTAGGGGGTGGATATATTGTTCTATCTGCTCCATCAGATTTTTCCCTCAATCCCTGTCTTGTAAAGTTGTAAAAAGCGCTGTGCAAACTGTTGGCAATATATAAATCCTGTATAATAATAACCATTGTCATTGTGACAGTAAGCAAGGGAAAATTCTCTTAACAGAGCCCCATACATTAAAGGCCTGACAGGTGTTTATTCCTTCCCCACACATTTAAAAACACACATACAATTTTGACTGGACATACATTAATTAGCACAGGTTTCATTGATATGCTGCTGCACCCTCACTGCCCAGCCAGCAAACTGAATGAGTGGAGGTGACCAGGACACAGAACTACGGCAACCTTTTTTTACACATCAGATGGGAAGCTTGTTGAACTGTGCAAATGAAGGATGCTTAAAAATGGGAGCAAGGAAGGGGATTTATCTAAGATACTAGATTGATTGTAAATTATTTGTTTTTGTTTTGTTTCTTAAATAACAAACATGTTATACTTACCTGCTCTGTGCATTTGTTTTGCACAGAGCAGCCCTGAACCTCCTCTTCTGGGGTCCCTCATCGACGCTATTGGTTTCTCCTCTTCTTTGTGTTCCATAGAGACACACCTATGGGCTCAATCCTGAGGCAGGCTGTGTGCGTCTATTGACACGCAGCGCTGCTCAACCTCCCTTCCCCTCCCTCCTCACTGGATTTGATTGAACTTGAATACATTCCAGGTGTATTTAAAAAAAAAAAAAAAAAATTGTGCAAAATCTTCGGGCCTATTCACACACAATACTGGGGTGCTATTCACAGTCAATGGCACCACAGTGCACCAACGCATGTAACCTGTGCTACTGTGTGCTGCAGTAATGCATATTTACAGCTCTTATAGTTCAGTTTCTTTAGAAAGCAGTCACAGCATACTAGCAGGACTTTCCACCTGGACTGTATTTAGCTGATTTAACTAATGGAGGTGAACTGTGAGACTTTGTGTGCCTTTAATTTTGATGCATCTGTAATGTAGTCCGACTGGGCTTTAAGAGCTTGTTTGCAGTTGAAGGATGGTAAAACAGGCAGTTAAGCCACAATTTTACCACCTACTTAAGCTGCAATAGCATCTGGATAGGGGTGTACACATACCACAGCCATGATGCTTTGTGGCGGGGTCAAAAATTAGTCACTACCCCCCTCTCAATTGGTAGGCGGTACCATCGCTGAACGCAACCTATTTAAGTGAATGTAACCACTCTTCAATTGTGTGTAATACATTTGCAGGGTTATCATCTCCTCACCATTTGTCAAACCCTCTGAAAAGCGATCCACAGCGGATTACACCTTGACTGTAATAATTTAACAGTTTCCCTTCAATGGCAATGCAGCCCCGGATACCAACAAGCTTGTACTATTTTGCATAACTTGCGTTTGCTCTTCATCTGAAAGTGGATCTAAAATTCATTCTTACATCTTTTTCTAGTAGTTGGGGCACAGGATATGGTTTTATTTAATAAAAGAAGTAATTAAAGTAGCACTTGTAATGTCTGCTGTCTGACATTTTTAGGTATTGCTTAAATTAAGTCTGCTGGAATTACTTACCGTATTTTTCGCTCCATAAGACGCACCTAGGTTTTAGAGGCAGAAAACAGGAAAAAAAAAATTCTGAACTAATGGACTGCAGACATAGTACCGGAGATGACCAGAGACTGCGGACATAGTACACAGGAGATGACCAGAGACTGCAGACATAGTACAGCGGATGACCAGAGACTACGGACACAGGACAGGAGATGACCAGAGACTGCGGACACAGTACAGGGATGACCAGAGACTGTGGACCGTACAGGAGATGACCAGAGACTGAGGACACCGTACAGGAGATGACCAGAGACTGCGGACACAGTACAGGAGATGACCAGAGACTGCGGACATAGTACAGGAGATGACCAGAGACTGCGGACATAGTACAGGAGATGACCAGAGACTGCGGACACAGTACAGGAGATGACCAGAGACTGGGGACACAGTACAGGAGATGACCAGAGACTGGGGACACAGTACAGGAGATGACCAGAGACTGCGGACACAGTACAGAAGATGACCAGAGACTGCGGACACAGGACAGGAGATGACCAGAGACTGCGGACACAGGACAGGAGATGACCAGAGACTGCGGACATAGTACAGGAGATGACCAGAGACTGCGGACAGTACAGGGATGACCAGAGACTGCGGACAGTACAGGGATGACCAGAGACTGCGGACACAGTACAGAGATGACCAGAGACTGCGGACACAGTACAGAAGATGACCAGAGACTGCGGACACAGGACAGGAGATGACCAGAGACTGCGGACACAGGACAGGAGATGACCAGAGACTGCGGACACAGTACAGGGATGACCAGAGACTGCGGACACAGTACAGGGATGACCAGAGACTGCGGACACAGTACAGAAGATGACCAGAGACTGCGGACACGGGACAGGAGATGACCAGAGACTGCAGACATGGGACAGGAGATGACCAGAGACTGCGGACACGGTACAGGAGATGACTGCTGACCCTTGGGGAGGGGGGGGAGCGGGTACCTGAATTTGACAGGTATCCGCCCTTCCGCGGATTTGTACTTTGATCTTACCTGTTCCTCTATCCAGCCGTGCGCTGTCTACCTGGCTTCTGTAGTGCGGGTGCTCGGCGGACAGCCGGATGCCCAATGCGCATGAACGAGAAGCGCTGTGCTTTGTGATTGGTCCGGTGGCTTCTGGGATCTGTCATGTGTCCCAGGTACCACCTTGCCATTCACAAAGAGCACCGCTTCTTGTGCATGTGCACTTGGGACCTGGTTGTCACGCACACTACAGAAGCCGGGAAGACAGCGCGCCGCTGGATAGAGGAACAGGTAAGGTCCCACTGCAGAGCTGAGCGGCCGGCCCGGTATTCTGACACGGCGGCGGTGGAAATACCGGACCAGCCGCTCCATATTCGCTCCATAAGACGCACTGACATTTTCCCCCCTTTTTTGGGGGGGAAAAAGTGCGTCTTATGGAGCGAAAAATACGGTATATATAGTTTACGGTTTATCTAGTTTTTCTGTACTACAGTGTTACATTATTCAGTGCTTAGGCCATATTCGTATGTTTTTGATTTACTTGATAACCTCTTTTTACCTTTCTTTTAGCGGCTTACAAAAGCCTGATTTTAGTTATCTGACAGAACCGTTTGACACCCCTGGCTTTAATTCCCTTTATCGAGGTAGGCATTGCTCATTTATGTGTGGGTTTTTTTTTTCTTTTTTCTTTCCAAATTCCAGCTCTAACCCATGTTACAGTGAGCACACTTACCTTTATAAAGCAAACGCCACTGAAATGCCAATTGCCTGTCTGTTTTTGTCTTCTATACTTTTTACTGACCAGAAACAAGCATGCAGTATGGAAAGTTTGAACTCCTGATCTGGGTGATTGTTCTGTCAGTGACTCTTAACGGGGGCAAGCAGCATTTTTAGGAGGAAAAAGTCAGCAATGGCAGCCCCCTTCGCTTTCCTTTTTAAAAGTACACTGTCTATTGATGGTTAATTTGACACTGTTGTGTTTATTGATTAACATATGCTTTAGTTGCTGGAATGATTGTGACACCTTTTTTGTAACAGATTTGAAGCTGTATGTAAAAGCAAAAAGCAAAGTGATACTAAAGTCTTGTGTTTTTGTTTTGCAATAAATATTGCCCAGAAAGGTCACCTACCTCTATGACAGCGCCTGCCAGCGCTGTCTGCACCTTCGTCTTTTTGGGTGCGTCCTGTAGCAAGGAGGCATGCATGTATGCACCCAGTCCGGGCTGTGTGCATCTATAGACACACGTGGTGCTGGTAAGCAATGCTTCTCCCTCCTCACAGGGCCTGATAGCAGCAGGAGCCTATGGCTGCACTGTATTCAGTTTCTGTACTTGGGAAGTGAGGTGAGTGGAGCCAGAGACGCTGGAGCGGTGACATGGCACGAGGCAAGTTGTTAGGGAATGGGTGGAGGGGATTGGGACTGGTTTTTTAACTTGAAGAGAATGCATTAGGGGAAAAACATTTCAACTTTAGAACCAATTCAACCCCTTAAAGACACAGTAACACATATGCGGCATCCAGGAGGTGGGCTTTAAACGTGGGTGCTGCATATATGTGTTCTTGTGTTTGCACTGGGAGCGTGCCCCGCACCGCACTCCCAGCACACAGACTGTACACACAGAGAGCCCCTACTTGCTGTGGTATCCTCTGATAGGCTTTCACACTGATCAGTCACTTTGCAGCCCGCCCATGTGTGTTTCTGTTCTGAATGGAGAGAAAGATACATTGTATCCTCCTTGTTTCAGGGGAGAAAGATGTAAACGAATGTGTTAAAGAAAAATGAGAAAAACAAGAAAAACTATCTAGCTAAAGGCTTAATCTAGGTTAGTGTTAAGGTCAAGGGAAGGGGCAAAGGTCAGGGTCACTATATTTTGGGTAGGGTTTTAAAAAAAGAAAAAAAAAAAGGCCTTTTTTAAATGGGTGTCAGTATGTTTTAGGTAGGATTAAAAAAACCAAAAAAAAAAACCACACAAAATGTGCACTATTGTTTATGGGTCCTACTAGAGGTACATACAACAAATAATGTACACATGGGGTAATGCTGCGATTGTCAGCAGGATAATTTATTTTATTTATTTCAGGTACTTATATAGCGCTGTCAATTTACGCAGCGCTTTACATATATATTGTACAGTCACATCAGTCCCTAACCCTCAAGGGGCGTACAATCTAAGGTCCCTAACTTACATTCATATACAAGGGCCAATTTAGACAGGATCCAATTAACCTACCAGCATGTCTTTGGAGTGTAGGAGGAAACCAGAGTACCCGGAAGAAACCCACGCAGGCACAGGGAGAACATGCAAACTCCAGGCAGGAGGTGCAGTGGTTGGGATTCGAACCAACGACCCTAGTATTGCCAGGCGCAAGTGCTAACCATTTAGCCACTGTGCTGCCAGCATTTTGGATTGGTTTTGGTGGTAGGCTATACTAGTTGCAAGAAATATACAGCTACATTTAAAAAAAATATATATATATTTTTTTTTTCTTACTATTTTGGCCCAGTTTTCTTTTGATAATAAAAAAAAAATCAGGAGATACCCATTACAATTTGCTACCAAATGATAGTGAGCGAAAGGCAATTTATCCTGAAAAAAAAAAGTATAATCCACCTGGATACACAAAGTAGTTGTGATGATATGTAACACATGTCAAAGTTGCAAAATTGGCTCTGGGGTTAAGGTTTGTTTTACCCTGGGTCATGAGGGGGTGAAGGTACAAGTATAGACAAAACCTTTTTTTTTTTTTTTTTTCATTTTAGCGAGAGCAAGCAAGGGTTATAACCCCTATTAAAAAAAAAATTTTCCCCATCGGCGTCCTATTGCAGAGATTTTACTTCACTTCCTTCCTAATAGCCATACAGGAAGTGAGAGGAAATCCCTGCAAATCAAGGGAATTTCTTGGGGACCCCCCGGTCACCAAATCTAGTGTTCCCATTGGAATATTTCCCCTCTATGACAAACCAAATTTGGAATTTTTCTTTTACTTTCAATGATAATGGTAAGCAGGGCAAATAGAGCAGGTGAATCTCCTTAATGGGGGCTCAGACAGCAATAAAAATGTTAAGGGGTTCTAATTCCTCTCCGCTCTATCCTAAACTGAAAAAAAAACGTTTTGCTGTCAGTTATACAAGAAAACCACTTATTCTGGCTTCCTTCCCTCCTATGCATTTTTTCCTTGCTGAGTTTTCCATTGAAATCATAGGTGGTTGAGCAAAACTATTATTTTTCTCCTCATATTTTGGTAGCACTCTAGTGTCACATGATCTTTTTTTGATTTTTTTTTTTTTTTTTAGGCTCCATGCACACTAAGCTAAAAAAAATGCTGGTAATAGCATTTTAGGAGTGTTAAAAAATGTTTAGAAGCATTAGCATTTTATTAGCGGTTTTACATTACATGTAGGGAAAAAACTAGAAGAAAGCTGTTAGGAGCATTTTAGTAGCATTTAGGAGCGTTTAGCGTATTTTTGTACTGGGAAAAATGCTCCCAAAAACTTTGCAAAAACAATTTTTTTCTGCTGCTAAACGCTAAAGCTTTAAAAACACTAGTAGCCTAAAATAGTGTGCATGGACACATAGTATAACGCCAATTTAGCTTCAAGGAGCAGAAAAAAAAATGCTGATAGCAGCTTCTAGGAGTTTAAAAATATGCAAGTGTGTATGGAGCCTCAAACTATCTTGACCGCAGCAATAAAGTGCTTTTTTTTTTTTTTCTCTTCTCTTTGCAGTTGTCCCAATTAAAAAGGTTCATGCTTTGACTATAACATGGGCCCTTACTCCCCAGGAAAAGTTTTACAAGTGAGTACTGCCATGTTAGCTCTGTTGGTTGTCCAGGATTCAACCATTGACGGTTATCTGTTGGAGATCAAGTTGTATCATTCTATATTCTGTTGATCCAAGTTTTCTCTTTACGTTTTTTAATAAACACATTAACTAACGCTTTCAATTCCAGGGTGAAACCTCTTCACTACATTTCTTGGCTTATTGGTCATGAGGGCAAAGGCAGTATTCTCTCTTTGCTGCGTAAGAAGTAAGTGAAACTTGTCCTGTTTCTGGCTTGTGTGTCCTATATGAACGAACAGAGACGTTAGCAATGTACCGACCGTGGATTGTCAGTAATTGGACGTGTGTGTTGCTGTTGGGTGCAGAGAATTGTGGTTTTATTATCTGGAATTACAAAGTGGCAGAGGAGCAGAACGGCAGGTTAACCTGATACAGCCAACTTACTCATATACTGAAGCCGTGAAAGAACACAAGAGATCCTCCATAGTGCAACACTATTCACAGTGTAAATCTCATACAGAATACACCCATAGCATGTGGTGTGACTGCCTGTTACTGCTATATCAAATGTGAGGGTTTTACTTGGCGTTTTTCACCCATTTACACTGTGAATACATAGTGTTGCACTATGGAGGATCTCTTGTGTTCTTTCAGGGCTTCAATATGATATGAGTAAGTTGGCTGTATCACACTAACCTGCCTGTGGAAGGAGAACCCTTGCTGTGTGCGAGCCACTAGTGAGGGTCTGTGGAGTCAGTGGAGTCCTTTATGGTGTGGAGCTATTACCTGTGAAGGATCCAGGGTGATCCGAAAGGCGTGTTGGCCCATTGGGTCGCATTAAGGAGGTGAGGGGGCATTTCTGCCACTGAAGGATACCTATTGGCTTATTTTGCACATGCACCGTATGTGGAACTGGAAGTGGAGCAGCGGCCATTTTAGAAAGTGGCAAGGAGTATTTCAAACAGCCTGGACGGTCCCTGGATGGTGGAAAGGTTTGAAATACCTGTTTTAAGGCGTTTTAAAGGCGATGTTAATGTGAGCATTTTGATTAAAGCTATTATATGGTGTTTTTGGCAGTAATACACTATTTATTTCTCATATATGGGCATCTTGGTGTGAGGAGGTGTATGGAATACTGTTGCTGATGGACCCAGGTGTCATTGTGAGATTGTGGTAGCCTTGAGGACCTCTCCAGGAGGGCTATCTTACCATCCTGGTGTATCTGGATGGCAATGAGGCGAGATAGTTATTGATTATTGGTAAGGGTATTCACTCCTTACTTGAATTAGAAGTGCACACTGTTTTTGCTTGATTTTTTGTCACTTATGAGTGACTCACGAACACGTTTTTTCACTAATTATTCACTGAAAAGGGGTCACTTGTGTGGTACACAGTTGAGTGAATTCACACACTGTTCTTAAGATTATTATATTCAAGGATAATGCACTATGTATAATTTCTTTTCCTTTGAGGTAACACTGGTCGTGGAAGCCGTTGGGAGGCTCAGATAATTTGGACATTTTGTGAAATCACCTTTATTACACTGGAGGGACATCTGTGTGGTTTATTTAATTTGGATTTAAATTTTGGACTTTAAATTTCATTTTTAATTTACTTGGTGGGGTTTACCTATTTTATTTTTGGCATACATTAATTTATGTGTTTGTTATTTTTAGGGATTCTAGCACTTGTCACTTTGATACTTAGTTTTAGCCCTCATTTTGGGATTCACTTTGCAAGTCATTTTGTTTGTGCGTGAACATCCCATTTATGATTGGGTGTTTTTCACATTATATTTGGGTCCAACATTTGGGACCTAGTTGATGTATTCACTATTATCACAATTTGGGACACTTATCAATATGGTTTAGATCTCTGGAGGATCTATCACTTATTTATTCATTTATGTATTTTATTATTTTTTGCATGTTATTTGTTCATATATTGATGGTCTTTAGCGCTACACCATTTATACATTTTTAATTTTTTGTGTCACATAGGTATAGGATAGGGTGTCAGCTGCGTTTTGTTATATAGGTTTCCATTAAGCGCAGGGGGATTTCACTTCTGTTTTGAAGCTAAGCAGTCTACTTTCATGTCTGTAAGTTGCATACCCAACAACCCCAGTAGAAAAGCTACAAAGGGATATAATGTGTTCTCATTTACTCAGCAGAGCTAAGCAAACAGCAGGAAGTCATTTTAGTATACAAGAATTTGTGCATTAAAGGAATACATTTTATGCAGGTGATAATTAGGGCTGAGGTTGGTAAGCGAGAGTGCGGCAGATGTAATTGTTGAAATACTTTGTTTTTTGTGGATGCTGGAGGGCTAAAAAAGGGGAAATGGCATGATCTACATAAGAGTGGGGAGGAACTTGCTTCTGGTGGTTGTAGAACCAGATGGAGAAAGCAATAAGACTGTTAATGCATGTTTCACTATTGGAATGCTGTTTAGATTATGCAGATGAGGGCATTTTGATCAGGCAGTATCCTCTATTCTGTTTGCTTCTCTATTTCAGGTGTTGGGCTCTGGCTCTGTTTGGAGGTAACAGTGAGACTGGGTTTGAGCAGAACACAACATATTCAGTCTTCAGCATTTCCATAACATTGACAGATGCAGGATATGAACACTTCTATGAGGTATGATCTAAAACTAGAGCCATGTGCAAAACATTTAAATGTGGACACCTTTTAGTGTCTGTTTTTCCTACATTTTTCTTTTTCTTTTTTTTTTAATTTATAAAGCTGACTGTAGTTGTATTGAAATTCTTCCAGTTCAGTAGGGCCCGGACAAAATTTAATTAGTCCATGACCGTCCCACTAGAGAGAAGTCAATCTAACAATTGTCTTCGTTTGAACAGGAATGTTAGAAAATGTTCATTTGATCAGTGCTTGCAGTCAATTGCATCACTGATCAGTGTATTCTGACAGTGGAGGAGTCACGCTACCAGGATAAAGTAGCGCAGCGAGGAGGATACCTTCATCTACCTCGCTTGTGTGGATCGGAGAAACCCTTTACTTTTTTTTTTTCTCCTGATCATGTGGCTGGCTGATCAAAGAAAAAAAAAAAAAAAGATCCATCTGTTGCCAGTTATAGATTTTTCTTTGTTATCTTTAAACCATTTTGATCTTTTTCAACTTTTTTTGTGGTTTAGGCTCCTTTCATACTAGTGCGTTTTCAGATGCGACTTAAAGCGGAGCTCCAGTCTCCTGTTAAAAAAATAAGTCAGCAGCTACAAAAACTGTAGCTGCTGACTTGTGAAAACAGCTACTCATCTGTTCCTTGATCCAGTGGTGTGCACCCCACAGTTGGGTTCACTGGCCGTCCTCTGTCCCCAGTGCCAGTACCCTTCTGTGACAGCTTGCAGCTTCACAGCTTGGTACCCAGTGCGCATGCGTAGCAGTGCTGCTCATTGTGAATGGTCCTGTAGTCTCCTGAAACCTGTCACATGTCCCAGAAGACTGCAGTGGGGGGGGGGGTGATCATCTAGGGCCCAGGGGTGTCAAACTGGCGGCCCTCTAGCTGTTGCGAAACTACAAGTCCCATCATACCTCTACCTTTGGGAGTCATGCTTGTAACTGTCAATCTTGCAATGCTTCATGGGACTTGTAGTTTGGCAACAGCTGGAGGGCCGCCAGTTTGACACCTGTGATCTAAGCGGTCAGAGCGGAAGTGGGTACCTGTCAAAATTGGGTACCCGCTCCCCAAAGGTGCAAATTCTTAACTGGGAGTGGGGGACAAGTCCTTAAAGCTGAACTTCCCCTTTTGTCGGACAAAATTGCATGACAGTGGAAATTACTTTTGTTTTCAAAGGTGCCCTTTTGCATCAATGCAGCTCAGCCCAGTGCAATTTTGGAAAAGGTTCCTGTAATACTATGGTGCGATTTTTGCCAGATAGAATGTGCAAACCACACCCAACTTATAACCATGTTGCATAACATAGTCATACTAAAAATTGGGTTGAAATAGTGTGAATTTAGCCTTACTGTCATACTTGAAGGGTCGCTCTTTATATCTTGGTGTTTGATGTAGATTTTCTTTGTTGGCTGTGCATATCTAAACTTGTCTAGTATAAACTATTTGGATACGACAACTGCATGGCTAATATGGATCTAATGTTTTTTGTCTTTGTAAATCATTTCTTAGGTTACTCACATTGTGTTCCAGTATATCAAAATGTTGCAACAGCTGGGTCCACAAGAAAGGTGATTATTTGAACAAAAATTGAATGTGAAGGAAAAACAATCAGTGAAACTGTGTTGAATCCTAAATGTTTATATTTTCAGAATTTTCCAGGAAATTCAGAAAATAGAGGCCAATGAGTTTCAATATCAGGAGCAGGTACACTTTCCAATGCAATAATATGGACAATTATGTGTTGTTGGTTTTATATGGAAGTGAGCCTGCTGTGAATTTGTTTTAAAAAAAAAAAATACAAATCAGCCCTAGTGCAAGAATGTGATGCATATATGTACCTTTAGTTTCCTCCAGACTGTTGTCCAGGAACTTACAAGCTCAGCCACAATCTATAGCAAGGGCTGAAGACTGATGCAACCCTTTAGGAGTGTTTGTAAGCCACCTCCTTCCAGCTTCTTACTGTCCTCCACATTGGATAGCAGAACAATAAGGGGGTATACAAAAGTCAGGGAAGTTGAGGATCTGGATGTGTAGCTGTGTCTTGTGGTGCCTCTATATCTATTGGAATTTACCATCTTTTATAGGCGTTTAATCTTTTACTCTCAAATTAAAATTCAAAAGCTCAGCTGAGGGTTGGCATGAGCAGGCAGATGTGTGATTTTGACTTGCATGTCCCCATTATACCAGTACTCTGGCACTTTCTGGGGTTTGCTGTAGGACCACTGATTTAACAGTTTGTGGCCCTGACATTCGGCCTAAAGTCACCACCTTAGGTGTTCACAAAGATCTTAGCTTCAGCGTTGGCCTGTTGTGATCTTGTGGCATCCCGATTTTGGGACACTTGGTCAACCTCCTGTTGAGAGAACAGATGACAAGGGCTCTGGTTAGACAATGTATCTCTGGCTTCCAGATGTTAAAGTGGTTTGGGTGGATCTAAACATTCAAAAATTGTTGCTCAGACCAACTCATCGCTTGCAGTATCTGGGTCTGGTCCTGGACACATTTCAGGCCAGAGTCTCCAAGAGAAGCTTCACATTCTTCTGTCTTATGTGCAGACCCTTCAGTTCAGAAGCTGTCTGCTTCTGCAGAAGATTCCTAGAGATGACGGTATCCTCCTTTGAGTCAGTCACCTCTGCCCAATTTCACTCCGGACCTCTGCTACGCAGTGTCTAGACTGTGTCTCAGTCTAGACCAGGCTATTTTTGACTATCTGGCTTTAGGGTTGGGTTAAGTCCTTTTTTCCATCGTTTCTGAAAGATTCTCACAGAGGACATCAGCTTCTTGGGCTGGAGAGAAGTACTGGGCACCCCGTTGTTGCAGAGTTGTCAAAGGAGCCTTGTCTCATGATAAACATCCTGGCACTTTGGGTGATTGAACAGTTCCTTCAGAGTTGGACCAACTTGTTAGAGGGCCATTCGATCCAGGTTCAGCCAGACAACACCACGGTAGTTGCGTGCATCAACCTTCAGGGAGGTACTAGAAGTCTTGAAGGTACTAGAAGGTATAACGCATGCTGTCCTGGGCACAACTTCACATTCCACAGTTCTGAGCTCCTACATTCCAGGCAGGGACAAATGGCAGGCAGACTTTGTCAGTTGGAGGTGCCTGGACCCGGGAGAGTGGTTTCTTTATTTTTTTTTATCCAGGTGCAATTAACCTCTAACAGAAATGGTGGATGTTCTGGAGGCTCTGTGGGTTCAGTACATCTTGATTTATGCTTTCCTCTCCTGAAACTTCTTCCTAGCATGCTTCACAGGATTGATATGGAGGGTGTTCTGGTGATCCTCATTGCTCCAGATTGACCTGGGCAGATGTGGTATGCCTACCTAGCAGACGCACTGTGGCAGTTATCAGTCCATCTGGACCTACACTCCTAAAGACTGACTACCATCCTTCTTCTTGGTTGCTGGCAATAATGGCATGGCTGTTGAAGTTCAGGTTTGCAGGGACAGGGGTGTCTGAATCTGTGATTCCTCCTCTTCTCGGGTTCCCCACCGACACTCCTTTCTCCTCCTCCTTCACCAGTGCCACCAAAAGCAAGCCACAGTGGAGGCACTGGTGCATTTTTGCTGCCGAGCCCAGCATTATGTGTCCATAAGGCACATTGAGCTGTGGCTCGCCCCCACTCTCATCATTGGCTCACTGGCTGTGATTGTCAGCAGTGGGACCAATGACTCCTGCCTCTGCCAATGAGGAGAGGGATTCCCGGGACAGCCAAGGCTGTCATTCGTGCACATCGCTGGATCGAGAGGGGGCTCAGGTGAGTATTAGTGGGGCTGTGGTAGGAGCAGCACACAGAATGGTCTTTAGCTTAATGCATAGAATGCATGAAGGTAAAAAAAAATAAAACTTCTGCCTTTACTACCCCTTTTTAAGACTAGAAAGTCCACTTCCCTGAGGCTCCTATCATTGGATGGGGAAGGTTTGCTTCACTTGGTTTAAGTCTAAGGACTTTTATCCTGGGAATTTCCTCACAAGGTGAATCTCGTCCTTCCTGCAGTTGGGTCTAGACCAGCATTTTGCTCTCAGCACCATCAAGTCTCTAACATGTCTGTTATGTTTAGGGACCATTGGTCTCTCACTATTTAGTTAAGCCCTTTGTGCAAGGAGTCTCCAATGTGGTTTCCCCTGTGAGTATGATATGACTGGTTCTTTCTGCACTTTAGAAGATGATCTTTGAACACATTATGGACATTCCTCTCTATTCTCACCCACAAGATTGCTTTCTTAGTACCTATCACCTCTGCAAGCAAGTATCTGAACTAGAACCCTCATCTTGCAAAGAATCGTTTTTGGCCTTGCATAGGGACAAGGAAGTATTAATGCCCAGAATTTCCTTTTAAATCAAATTAGTCTGCCTTTCATCTTTACAACAACATTGTTCTTCTATCCTTTGTGTGGCTCTGGTTCATCAAAAGAAAATTCCACTCTATTGTCTTGATGGGGTTCAGGCTGTGCAAGTATACCTCTCAGACACAGCTTCTTCCAGAAAGACTGATTGCCTATCATTCTGGATAGCCCCAAATAGGGCACCCCAGCTTCTTTTTTTTTTTTTTTTTCATCAGCTCTAGGTGGCTCAGACAGACCATTGTTCAAGCTCATAGTCTTTAGGATAGTTTTCCTCCCTTTCCTGTTCTACGGCTCGTTCTTCTAGGCCCAGGAGTGTTTTTTGGGCTTTACAGTATCGGGCATCTATTTACAAATTTTGTAAGACTGCCGCTTCTTTTTCTGTTCTAAGTTATACCATTTGGACTTATCTGCTTCATCTGATGCCATCAGTGGGTGTTAGGTTCTTCAGAGAGCTCTTTGAGCTGGAAGCAGTACTCTGCTTTCTGTTATCACTTTGGGCATTAGCAGTTGTTGTGTTGCTCACCCCTCACTTGGACTGTTTTTGGATGTCCTGAAGGTTCCCATTTTTCTGTGTTTATGTTCTTATGTCCTTCGTACTGATTTACTATAAAACTCAGGAATGCTGGCAATAGAATGGTTATCCTGGGCTGGCCTACAATTTTCTTGTTTACCAGTGTCCTGTCCTGTTTAGGTGCCAATACCACCCAAATTGTAAATTCCTCCTGTGTCCTTCAATGGACTTCATAAAAAGGATTTTATGTTGAGTGCAAAAAATCATAGCATGTATCTCAAAGGCAACCATGTGTTGAGTGGCCAGCTTAACATTTTTAATAAGACCATGTCTTGTATTGGAAAAGTCAGTCAAAAGCTAGAACCAGGAAATTATGTACATTAAAAGCAATGTGTTTTGTTTTTTTTTAATCATCTGTTTAGACTGATCCCATTGAATTTGTAGAGAATATTTGTGAAAATATGCAACTATTTCCCAAAGAGGATTTCCTGACTGGAGACCAGCTGCTGTTTGAATACCACCCTGATGTAAGTGTTTTCAACAGAAATTGCTAATTTCTTACGTAATGTTTAACAGGTCAATGCATTTTTTATATTTTTAAAGCTTCAATTGTTATTAAAATAATAGCTGGTGATCCTACCATGAAAGTCCCTGTGTATGCACCTCCTGTTATAGGGTGACAGTGGTCTGCCTCCCAGTCGTTCTCCTGCTTTGTCACCCTATCATTTGCTCTCTGTGTAGACTATGAGCAGCCATTCTGACACACTTTGCATGGCAATGTTCCACTGTTGTCATCACCAGGAAGCCTGCCCTGAGAAATATGTAGTTTTTGCTGGCGTGCATGTGGACAGAAAGTGGCTGCAGAGAGGTTGCAGGAGATCAGTAGTGGTGAGAAGCAAGAAAGGGTCAAAGCAGAACTGTTATAAAGACAAAAACATGACAATTGTTTGATGCATGGTGCTTTAAATGTTTTATTTAGGGCTTTTTTTGTATGTTTAAGGTGGCAGGTTGTTACTTAACCTCCCTAACGGTATTCCCGAGTGTAGCTCGGGGTAAAATGTCTGTACCAAAAGCAGTAACCCCGAGCTACACTCGGGATTACCATGCGGCGCTGCATAGGGAGTCCCTGCAGCACTTACCTTGTCCTTGGCTCCCACGATGTGTCCCCTGCAGCGTCCCCGGCCATCTCCGGCGGATGCCCGCATCCGCCTCCTGTGCTCCGGTCCCTGTGACGTCGGGACGTACAGGCGGCGGCGGGAAATTTGAAAATTTAAAAAAAGTCATTTTTTTCAAAACGATTTTACATAGTAAAACATTGCTGTTTCAACCCATTTCACATACATTTTGCCCCTATTGCTTTGTCCTGTCCCCTGTCTGCATTTTGATTGTTCTTTCTGCTTGGAAACTTAGAAAAGTCTATGGCGTCCAAAAAGTGTCCCTTTTAGGTCAAAAGCGGGTTTAGATCAGCTAGAGAACAGCGATAGTAAATTAGAACCACTTGCAGAATTGTGTGATAATGATTCGTGGAGAAATTCGTCATCAGACACTGAAAACGATTCTGCGACTAAGCTCAGTGATGTGCGAACTTGGCGCTATATTTCGAATTTCAGTGTTTTTGGTTTGATTATATTATTGAATTAAATGTATGATTTAGAATCTTGTTCAGACAGATTTCAGTGAGTTATTCCTAAAAATTACAGCCTACAATAAAAAAACTACATATTTCCATGCAAAATAATGGTACCGCTTTCAGCACCAAAAATATGAAATAATCAGAACGCTAGGGAGGTTAACCCAGGACCCTGCATTCACTATATCTGGTCTCCCACAGTACACACAACATGGAAATGCAATTATTTTATTAATTATAAACTGCTAAATACCTGTTCTCATCAATAGTATATAGCAGACTTGTGACTTCTACCAGTGTCTGGCTGACCACTGGTTGAAGCTTGTAGGAGGAGCTTTCATTCTTCTCTGACTGTCTATGAGGCTGCATAACCCCTGACCCTCTGTTTGGACAGTGCTAATTGACCCTGTGCCAAACATCACCAAAAAAAAAAAGACAAAAAGAAAACCTCCCTAGCAATGCACACCAAATTGAGCATGAGCAGAGTGCCTGCTAGGGCTCTGTACTATCAGCAGATTGACTGGGGACAGTAAAAGGGGTGGATCAGAGAAGACAGGATCAAACAGCTTTTTTTACACAATGTGGAGATTTAACCCCTTAGGTTCCACAGTTCATATAACAATAATGCTTTACTGAATATACAGACTGATTTTACTGTTGTGTGTTTAGAAACATTTTAAGTTTTTAGTTTAAGTAGTGTATTCATAAATGTTTTCAAACAAGATTCTTACAATGTTTTAATATTTTTCTAATTGAATTTCCCAGAAACCGTTTAAAGTGACACATGGACTCAAGTGGTTAAGAAATACTTGAGTTTTTACCTTAAAGTGATACTAAACCCACAACAGTAAAATCGGTCTGTATATGCAGTAAAGCATGCTTGTTATACTCACGGTGGAACCTAAGTGGTTAATTATCTGCATTGTGTAAAAAGGCTGTTTGATCCTGTCTTCTCTGATCCTCCCCTTCTTCCAGTGTCCCCCTCTTATCTCCTGATAAGACATATCATGTTGAGTCACTCTGCACTCAGTTTAATGTGTATTGCTAGAGAGGCTTTTTTTTTCTTTCTGGGAGATTGCATGTGATCAGCACAGAGCCAGTCAGCACTGTCCAGACAGAGGGTCAGGGGTCCTGCATCCTCCTAGAGCAAAATAAAAACCCCTCCTACAAGCTTCGATGTGCTTGGCTGGACACTGATAGAAGTCACAAGACTGCTCTAACTGCTGATGAGAAAAGATATTTTGCAATTTATATTTACCAAAATAATTGCACATCCATGTTGTGTGTACTGTGGGAGACCAGATATAGTGAATACAGGGCCCTGGTTTAGTAACACTTTGATTTCAATTTCAAAAGGCGGGCACTCAGAATGAGCAGTGCTGGGTTCCCAGTGATGAAAACTGCTTACTGGAGTTTGGTTAAATTTTTTATTTATTGAAGTTTCTGCTTATATAGCTTTGCATAGCGAGAACAAATTGTTAGCTTTTATGTGGCAGTTTTAGACGATTGCTTGAACAAAGAGAATTTTGTTTCTTTTTCCATAGTAGAACTTGCACTTCTACTAGGTCTGACGGCACATGTCAAGAAGAGGGCTGAATGCAAATCATATGTTCAGTGAATTTCTTTTGATGATAGTGGGCTCTGGCTGTAGGTAAAAAGCAGATGACTTCTAATACCTTCTTCTTGGTGCATTCAGGTAATTGCAGATGCTCTTCGAGGCCTTACTCCTGACAAAGCAAACCTGCTGCTTCTTTCTCCTGCCAATGAGGGCAAGTGTGACCTGAAGGAGAAGTGGTTTGGCACTCAGTACAGTGTTGAAGGTAATAATACATGGAGGTCATGTTGAAAAACGTTACCACATTCACTATATACTTTCCATAATCCTGGGCATCTGCTTGTATTGACTTTCATTATTTTGTTTCCAGATATCAGTGCACAATGGAACGATCTGTGGGCTACTGACTTCCCATTAAATGCAGACCTTCACCTTCCAGCAGAAAACAAGTTCATTGGTTAGTGTGCAGTGAATGAACTCCTTGACCTTGCGGATCAAAGAAATATTTGATTATGCTGCCCTGTGCTTGCTGTAACTTTCCTGTGCTAGTGCAATCTGAAAATGAGACACCCCACCCATTAATATGGACAACATCACGATGTCTAATTTTGCTCTTGAAAAATGTATTCTTAGTTTACTTTGTCATTCACTAAATGCTCTTCTTGGATGAATTGTGTATATATATATATATAGGCTACGTTTACCCAGCTGTGTAACATCACATTGCACACAACGGGGCATTGTCATTGGGCAGCACAACCACGTGACTGTGTCGACCAATGACAATCTCCTGTGAGCCTTATAGGAGGAAGAGGGTACCAAGGGCATCTCATGGGACCCCCTACTGACCCCGGGCCCTTGGGCAGTGCCCGAGTTTCCAAATGGTCAGTCCGCCCCTGCCATTAATCATACCATTCTTGAGAACTCACTGACGGAATGCTAATTTTTAATGCAGTTATCTCAGACCAGTAATTATTCAAGATGCCATCTGGTAATGACTCTTAGGCTCCATGCACACTGGCCTAAAAGAATGCTGCTCCTAGAGGTGTTTAGCATTTTTCCTGTAGAAGCAGCTAATGTTATTCTATGTGTCAGTGCACATTAGGTAGTCTAGTGACGTTTTTTAAACTCCGCAGAAAAAAAAACCTCTAAAGGCTGCTAAACACTAGTACAAAAAAATGCTCAAAATTAGCTTTCATTTCTGCAAGAGCACTGGTGCTGTTTTAATCCAGTGTGCATGGAGCCTTATAGCTGTAGAACATCTCTAACTGCCAGTCAGGACATTAGGTTCCTGATGTGTATTTCATTTTATAGCTAAATTTTGTTAACCTACAGTATAAATGACACCATAACAGAAAAGGCACCTTTGTATTGTTTGATGATGTGGCAGTAATGTGTATTCCTCATTGAGTCCCTGTGTTCTTGTCCTGACAATTTACTATGATTTTCCTCACCCAGCCACTGACTTCACTCTGAAAACCTCCGACTGTCCAGACACAGAGTATCCGGAGAAGATTGTGAACATTGAGCAGGGCAGCTTATGGTATAAAAAGGACAACAAGTTCAAGATACCTAAAGGTAATGCTTGAAGACTAGACCATACTTCTGCAGCTTGTGCTTTAAGGATTGCAGAAGTAATAATAATAATACAAAAAATGCAGTGGTGGGGATGCATTAACTCTGTTTTATCTCCTTCTCAGCTTACATGCGCTTTCATCTCATCTCTCCATTAATCCAACAGTCACCTGAAAAGTAAGTTCTTTGTACTCCTGAATTTGTTTTATCTGCTCAGTATATTCTGTACATTAGTAAAGGGTGTTCTGAAATTTGAAAAATGCTTACTGTCTGCTAATTAAAATGAATGTCACATAAAGGTGCTTTTAGTTTATTCCATTTTTAACCACTTCCCGTCTGGCCCATGTATATAAATGGCTGGATGGGGGCAGTGCAGGAGCGGGTTGCCGTTCATAAATGGCGCCTGCTATTTTAGCTGTGCATGCTCCCTGGGACCGCGTGGGACTGCGATCCGGTGCCCTCTGTGTTCAGAGGACACAGCGAAACACTAATTGCTGTATGGGACCTCTGTGTGAGGTCCCAATCATGTGATCACTGATTGGTCAAACGGTGATCACATGAAGTGATAGTAGTAAGCAAGATGTCACTTCTGGCATCATTGCTTACTACATGTGAAATCTGTGAATGATCACAGAGATCACATGGTAAAAGGCTATTTACGACAGCCTTGTACCATGTGACAAGCTGTGACCAATCACAGCTCACACAGTATTTCTCAATGGCTGCAAGAATCCAGCCAGAGAGAAGGAGAAATGATTGCTTTTACAGCCTTTATGGGTGTATAAGCAATCGGTGTAAAAAAATCTTCATCACTCCCCACAAGTACAGTGTCACTATGGTTACACTACTGCTAGGGTGACATTATGTTAAAAGAAAACAAAAAAAAAAACAACTTAAATAATAATATAAAAAAACAAAATAAAAATGTAAACAGATTTATTGAAAAATTATAATTTTTGGTTATAAACAAACTAATTTGGGTTATTTTTTTTTTGTTTTACTAAAAAGATAACTGAATAAATTTTGGCCAAGATTTATGAAGAAAGATTATTTATTTGCAAAATTTTAATAAAGAAAAACACTTTTTTTCAAACTTTTTGGACTTTTTCATTTATATATCAAAAAAGATAAAAATCCCAGTGGTGAATAAATACCACCAAAATAAAGTTTTATCTGTCTCCAAAAAATGCTAAAACATTCATATGGGTACAGTGTTGCATGACCGCGCAATTGTCATTCAAAGTTTGACAGCGCTGAAAATTGGCCTGGACAGGAAGGGGGTAAAAGTGTCCGGACTGGAAGTGGGCTGTTTTTTTTTTTTTTTTTTTTTTTTTCCCGCAAATGTTTTGTCTCCAGCTTGATTGGTTCCCTTTTTACTTTAAAACTAAAGTTTACCATTTGGGGCCCCATAATGTTCAAGTGTGTTTTCTTGTTGCTTTGTCATTGCTGCCACCATCTTGATTGCTTGCTACAAAACTGAGCCTGGCTGGGAGTGGAAGGGGTTATTTAGTGGGATGTCCCTTCAGCCTTCTTTCTTTCCAGTATCCAGTAACCTGAAGGTAGCTGCATATCACCCTTTCGTAATGATTACAGAACCTGCGTCACGTACTATTCTCTAGGAAATGGATTTTACTGGCAAGTCAAAAATCCTATTGTTTTCCTAATATTTGGAGTGGTCACATGACCGCTATAGCTCTGTGCTATGCATTGCACCCAAGGTTTATGGGCATGGTTGAGCTGCAACATCCGGTCAGTGTGGGTAACTTGGCTGTTGGGTGCTCAAAGGAATACCAATTTACAGCCTGACCTGTTCTGCTGTCAACCATTGCAATCAGGGCTGAAGAGTGATATCCGATGACAATGGGACTGTGGACCATCCTGTCGTTCCTGGTCTAGGAGTGAGTATGTCTGTCAATGCTCACAGAGCAATGCTGACTGAAAGGTGGAGTGTGAGGAGAAGGAGACAGCAGCGATAAACAGCCATTTAAGGTGGAGTAGTACCATTGGTACAGAGCAAGGCAAAGTGGCTGGACTCGCCTAAGGAGCTATACCCGTGTCCCTGTGTGCTGGATTGGTTTGCTGTGAGGTCTGGAGTGCTGTCCGGTGTGTGTGTGTGCCATTGGAGCCCCCCCTCCCCCAGGTTGTGACCAGATCCATGATGACCACCAGGGTCCCCCCTTTTTGGATATGATACTTGTATGCGCATTTAGCGTGCGCTTCTGGTAAGTGCAAGCATACTTAATTTCTTTCATTACAGGAGTCACCTACACTGGATCTTATCTTATTGAACTTTTCATTGAATTTTAGGTGTTTTCTCATCCATTCACCAACTCACTGGACTTCATGTGTTTATATGTTTTTAGTAATTGTTCTCAGAGATTACTATATTGTTTACATTGATGTTGTTTTATAACATCCACAACCGATTTGTCACTTTATGCTTATCCATTCACTATTGCACTTGTCACTTTGTTGACACTTATTTTTCATCTAATTTTGCACAAATTTCATACTTTGCATATTATGCACTTTGTCACTTCATTTTTAGCGCTATATATATATATATATATATATATATATATATATATTATATTCCATTTGAGGATTGAGGGGTTCATCCTTTATGCTAGCAGCTGCTTTTAGTTGTTTTGTGCGCTCACTCTTATTACTTGTTTTTATTTGCAAACCCTGGTTGATGTTATGTGAACTACACAGGATGGGCTGCATGAGGGAAGCAGCTGGATCACTAGATATTTACTATTTGACTGACAATGCCAGCTATAAGAAGGATGGAATTGTGCCATGTAAATGTGATCAAGGAATATAATGGAGGATTTGTAAGTGCAAACTGTTCCGTTTTGATTGAAGTGTACTATTAAGCAGATAACTTGAAAGCCAAAGGCTGTCCAAGACTTTACTCTTCTTTAGAATATTCTCCATTGCATCAATGCTCTTCTTGCATTCCATTAAATATTTTATTTTACCAGCTATAAAGTGAAGTAATGTGCAAATATATCGTGCAGCATATTGATTACCACCTAACAACGTGATCTCTTTTCTGTGACATTTTATGTTTCTTTACCGGTATTCTAGACCTATTTAAAAACTGTATCTTTAGTGGCTCCAAAAGCATTGATTCCTTCGTATTCACTGATGGCTTTCTGCTCTGTTTTGTTGTTTCAGCTTGGTTCTCTTCGACATTTTTGTCAATATTCTGGCTCATACACTGGCAGAACCTGCCTATGAAGCAGATGTTGCTCAGCTCGAATATAAACTGGTAGCTGGAGAACATGGCCTTGTCATCAAAGTGAGGGGGTTCAACCACAAGCTTTCAGTGAGTATGAATGTACTACGTTTGCAATGTTTCTTTCAGAAGAGAGATAAGCTGATGACATGTGAAACTCTGCTGTGGCTTCCTTGGGGTATATTTAAAAACCACACCTAGCTTTCTTCAAATATTTCCCAGGAAGGGTTAAAGGTGTACTCCAGGCAGATATATACACAGATAAATACACAAATTAGTGTATTTATCAGTACATCATTAAATGTGTTTTTTTTTTTTTTTTTTTTTAATGCAAGCAGAGGAAGTACCTGAATTTGACTTTGCGAAGCCTCTTGGGGTCCCCATTTACAGCAGAAGCCAGACTGGGAGAGGGAGAAGCAGCATATCAGATGTGCTGTAATGCTCATGTGCTAACAAAGAACATGCTGATAGAAGAAAACAGAGTGACAGAGAAATGAGCTCATCCAGTCTGCTACTTCTACTTTCATTGCTGAGTCGTGGGCTGGGGAGGGACAAGACTTGTAAGTGCAGAAGAGAAAAACAGGTCTCCTCAAGGCTTCACTGTCGGTTTCCCTTAGTCAGGATGGCAGTGCCAGCACCTAATAGCTGATTGAAGAGTCGGCTCGGGTGAGGACACCACTGGATGCCTAGACCAATAAGTGCCCTAATATTAATAGTCAGCAGCTACAGTATTTTTGGGAGGGGACAGAACTCCTTTTAAAAGTTATTGGTTCTAAAGGCAGACTTTTTCTACTTTAATGTATTCTCTTCATTGAGGTAAAAACCTTCTGTGTTCAGCTTTCCCCCCCAGCCCCCCATAATACTTGCTCGATCCATATCTCGATCCATTGCTGTACCCGAGAGCAGTGGCTCTCTGCTTTCCCCTCACTTGCCATGGAGACAGCAGTAGGAGCCAGTGGCTACTGCTGCTGTCAATCACAGCCTGTGAGGAGAGAGCGGGGGTTGGGGCCGAGCCACGCTGTGAATATCAAAGGAGCTTGCTATGGGGGCACATAGCAGGGGGAGGAGCCAAGAGCGTAGGCGGGGGACCCCAGAAGAGGTGGATCAGGACCATTGCACATAGAAGGTAAATTATGTAAAAAAAAATGTTTTTCTTTTAGGTGTACAGTCACTTAAATACCATGTGAAAGACACAGAAATATATTTGTTTTGGGCAGATTTAGCATTGGAACAAATCCCCAAATGTCCTCTTATGTGATTCTATGCACATGTTTTCTCTATATCGTCCTTTGTGGGACACAGGTTTGATATTAAAAAATTTTTTAAAAGACTTGTGAGCCAATATAGTGACTTTCACCTTCAGAATGTGTAACAAAATACTATTTTTTAAAAAAACGAATAAAAACATAAAATAAACCAAAAATAAAAACAATATGTGGTTCGCAAACACTTCACACCCAACTCATATAATAGTGTATATAATAGTAAATAAATTATTGTGCTGCGCTCCCTAAAAACAAAAACAGCATGTGCATATATATCAATTTTCAGAAACATGCAATAACCCTCTTAATTGTGTTCCACTAAAAATCCACCCATGCAACAAAAACATCCCAATATAATACACAAAAAATCTTCATAAAAAATCACCCATGCATCAAAAAACATCCCAGTGTAATAAACAAAAGTCCTCTTTCCCATAAATCGGCTTCAATCAAATGGATTAATTCCAGGTTTCCAAGTTCCTTATAGTATATATAAGGAACTTGGAAACCTGGAATTAATCCATTTGATTGAAGCTGATTTATGGGAAAGAGGACTTTTGTTTATTACACTGGGATGTTTTTTGCTGCATGGGTGGATTTTTAGTGGAACACAATTAAGAGGGTTATTGCATGTTTCTGAAAATTGATATATATGCACATGCTGTTTTTGTTTTTAGGGAGCGCAGCACAATAATTTATTTATTTACAAGTTTGATAATATTTAGCAACGTGGGTTTCCACTGCTGCCTTCAGGAGAAATAGATAATAGGCAACTGAAAGCCAGCCTCCCATATTGATTACCCTTTCCACCTCACACCTGCTCAGTCTTACTTCTTCAGGAGAATAGACGTCTTCATCCTCTCTACTAGAATTTTCTGGAAGATTTTCTACTATGACCAGCTGTTGGTAGTTTCATGTGGAATATATGAAACCCTGGTATTCTCTTCAGGCAGTCAACAGTGCTGGTAGGCTCAAGCTGGTGGATGTATTAAAATCCTTAAAACCTCTCCAGTTAGCCAGTATATGCTGCTAGATTCCTGTTGGGTGTATTAAAGGATAAAGTCACCTTATAAAGGGCTCATGTACACTGCAGCTGATAAACTGACATTCAGGAGCTGTTCAGCGGTTTTTATCAGCAGCCCCTAAACTCTCCCTAATGTTTTCCTATGTGTCCATGTACACATAGTTGTTTACAGGCAGTTGAGTTTACAGTCATTTTTTTGAACACACCAAACATGCGTTCAGGAGTAGATTTTACCAGTGCTTGTAAACGCGGTTAATTTTTATGGGCAATGTGCCTGGCTGACAGCTGGGCAGTGTATTTCTAATAAACACACATATAGGCAAAGGCTTTTACTGTAAACACTTTGTTTTTACTTTGGCAGCCGGGCACCATCATGCCCTACCACCATTTAAATGTCCTATCATTTCTCCTGGGCTGGGCCCTGATGACACAGCACAATTAGAGGAGCCTTGGCAGTGCGTGCGCACAGAACTTTCTCTCCTATGGTTTCTCCTTTGTGGGGGAGCTCCGTAGGCTTACAGCTGCTGTAGTTTCACTATTCCATCACTAGGTGTCCTTAGTGTACCTCTAGTGGAGGCAGATTGGCGATGAGCTCACTATGCCACGCTGCTTTCTTCCTCCTCTCACTAGTTTGCTCAGCTAGTCTGTAGGGACACAGTACTGAAAGAAAATAACATATTCAAGCGGTATTAAACCCTGAAACAAAAATGTAATCTATTGCAGTTTACCCAAACCTAAAATGTGGTAGCTGCATTACTTTTTTTCCCTTTACTTTCACCTGGTGATCTGGCCAGTAACACACTTCCTGTCTTAGGGTGGCTCCACTCTGGATAAAGGAGCAATAGAGACGCCTTTTGGACAGCAGCGTGATCAGTCTGGGAAATGGGTTGAAGGTAGTGTTAGATGAAGTTCAGCTTTAATTTGTTGGTCAAGTCCATCTAACACTTTTTAACCGGTTGCAGCAACAGTTTTTTTTTCCTTTTTGGAATGAAGGTTTTATAATAATAGCTGACCTTTGTAATAAGCACCCCTGTAAAAGTTAAATATTTAGTCTCAATACTTGAACTGCTACTTCTGCTGGAGAGCTTGGTTTGTTGGCAGAAAAAAAAGGTGAAAATAAAGCCAATAAATGCATCCCCAACAGGCAGCTTGAGCCGGTGGTACAGCCATGAAGGCTGTGAGCAGTGGTTTTCCTGTCACCATACAACAACCTTACTGCTTTCATGGAAAAAGCTTTTTTTTATAGTTGTGGTTTTCAGCTCCCCTACCATGCTTTTATGGTAAGTGACATGTTCTAATCCTGTAACTCCAGGATATATTAAAGTGTTCATCTTTACAGAAAATCTGAAAGGTGACCCAACACTGGACCACCTCCCAATCCCTGCTGTACTGGAGTCCTGCTATACTCTAGTCCTGCGATCCTCCAGTGTCAGACACCAGCATGCCACTTCACCCGTCTGGGGATATGAAATCTCTGTGGCTTTCTCTCCTCTCCTTGCAGTGCTGACCAGACGGACTAGACACATTCTGATTAGAATCCCTTTGGCCCATACTGTCTAAGCAGTATGGAGAGGAGATTAAGCCGTAGGGATTTCAAATGCCCGAACCAATGAAGCAGCATGCCGGTGTCTGATAGCTGAGGATCACGGGACTCCAGCACAGCAGAACCAGGGGGGATAGGGAGGGGGTTGGTCTAGTGTTACAGTTGTGGCCAAAATTATTCAACCCCCACTGAAATTGAGTGTTTTGGCCAGTTTGACATTGCTTTTGATCATTCAGTCATCTTGCTTACATTTACATTAAAGAGGCACTTGTAGGTCAGACAAATATAACATAACAGTTATAATGAAATAACCACAAATGTCTTTTCTGTGCTCACAGCATTATCAGTTTTATTCAACCCCCAAGTGACATTCAATCTTAGTACTTAGTACAGCATCCTTTTACAGTTATAACAGCTTTTAAACGTGAAGCATAGCTTGACACAAGTGTCTTGCAGCGATCTACGGGTATCTTCGCCCATTCTTCATGGGCAAAGGCCTCCAGTTCAGTCACATTCTTAGGCTTGCGCACTGCAACTGCTTTCTTTAAGTCCCACCAGAGGTTCTCAATCGGATTTAAGTCTGGTGACTGCGATGGCCACTCCAAAATGTTCCAGCCTTTCCTCTGCAACCATGCTCTAGTGGACTTGGAGGTATGCTTGGGATCATTGTCCTGTTGAAAGGTCCAACGTCTCCCAAGCCTCAGGTGTGTGACGGACTGCATCACGTTTCCATCCAATATCTCCTGGTACTGAAGAGAATTCATGGTACCTTGCACACGCTGAAGCTTCCCTGTACCTGCAGAAGCAAAACAGCCCCAAAGCATGATTGACCCTCCACCATGCTTCACAGTAGGCAAGGTGTTCTTTTCATCATAGGCCTTGTTCTTCCTCCTCCAAACATAGCGTTGATCCATGGGCCCAAACAGTTCTAATTTTGTTTCATCAGTCCACAGAACACTATCCCACAACTTTTGTGGTTTGTCCACATGGCTTTTGGCATACTGCAGTCGACTCTTCTTATTCTTTGGAGACAGCAAGGGGGTACGCCTGGGAGTTCTGGCACGGAGGCCTTCATTACGCAGTGTGCGTCTTATTGTCTGGGCTGAAACTTCTGTACCCACATCTGACAAATCTTTTCTCAGTTCCTCAGCAGTCACACGGGGACTTCTCTCCACTCTACGCTTCAGGTAGCGCACAGCAGTCGAAGTCAGCATCTTCTTTCTGCCACGACCAGGTAGCGTTTCAACAGTGCCCTTTGCCTTGAATTTGCGAATGATGCTTCCTAAGGTGTCTCTTGGTATGTTTAACATCTTTGCAATCTTCTTATAGCCATTGCCCTTCCTGTGAAGAGAAATCACCTCTTCTCTTGTCTTCCTGGACCATTCTCTTGCCTTCACCATGTTTGTAACCACACCAGTAAATGTCTAGAAGGAGCTGAGTATCACAGTCATTTTAAAGCTGCCTAATTGGTGCTTATTATGCTTGATTGCTGCTCGGTGACATCCACAGGTGTTTTCAATACCTGATGGAAAGCACCTGTATGAACCTCTGTTCTTCAGAGTGGTAGTCTTTAAGGGGTTGAATAATTGTGGCAATGAAGAAACCACATAAGAACCATTTACTACTGTATTACATAAACAATTGATGTCATTTTAGTTGCATTTGGGTAGTTACAACGTCCTTGTAGGATTTGATTCTGAATACAATTCCAAATGTACACTATAGTCCCTAAACCCCTTTACAGCATTGGGGGTTGAATAATTTTGGTCACAACTGTAGGTCACCCTATAAATTTTATGCAAAAGTGAAATACCACTTTAAGCTTTGTGTTCATCTCTCACTCCTGCTCCAGCTACTTTCTGTTTGTATTGTTGTCTTTCTTTTCATAGAGAGGTTGTGCATTCCACCATTCCTCCTCCTACCACGGTTTGGGCTCATTTCCAAAAGTGGATCTAAACTTTATTTGAGCACCACAAACTGAAAACTGTCTTTAATTCATTTTTAATATTCATAGCGAACTTGCCCATCCATTCTCCATGCTTTATTTTGGGCGTTTGCTATGCAAGCTTCACAAATGTCCATAAAGGCTATCAAAGTCATGGGTGCAGGAAGTAGTATCCACTGCTCACAAAATACATTTTTTTGCTTTGCATCTTTCTGTGTCTCAGCAATGTTGGATGGACCTTCTTTCAGTTGTTCAAGGGTTGTTGAACCAGGGGGTTAATGTTTCCATTCCCGCAACTGAACGTTTTCAGGGTTTTTATTCAAACCTGTTTACAGTTTCAAAACTTAAAGGAGGTTTTGTCCCATCCGGGTTTTGCAGACTCTCAAAAGTTTTGGATAGAATCTGTTCAGTTAGTTATTTCCCCACTTCATTGCAGAGACTTCTTCATATATATTGACAGAGGCTGTATCTTCAGCGATCACTAATTTTTGTGTTTTGTTCTTGGCTTTGCCATTGGCAACAACCACTGCAGCCTTGGCTCGGGCCCTACCTATAATGTTTACAAAGTTTCTTGTACTGTTCTTGGGCCTTCTTCATCTTGGAGGTATTTTGGTCATTGGATACTTGGACAGTCCCCTGCTACCATATCAGGACCTCTAAGGCCTTGGGCTCCAATGTACCAACCATGCTGCAGACCTTGGAGGACTTTGGAAAGTCATCTGTCACATCTCTTGGAAAGTTTGGGCCTTCTGCTGGACACAGGCCAAGGTCGGACATGTTTCTTCCCAAGGAGAGGTTGATGAAACAACAGTGTCTGGTTTGGCAGCTACAGCCTGGCATTGGTTAAATGTATACAATTGAAAGTGTTTTATTATATCCATTTGACAAGTGCAAAAAATGAGCTGTTCATGAAGTCAGAAGTCTTGTGAGCTGATAACTTCCTGTATGCTCTCTGCCTCTGGACTGTTCTCAGCATTGCTTCCCCCCCCCCCCCATTATGGAGAAGAGAGGGAAGTGTTAGGCAATCCTTAGACACGTCCAGTCCTAGGTTACCTGCTGTATGGCACTAGTGCATGTGCAGACACGTACAATGATGTAATTGCATTCAGGGCCACCCCTTCTGAACACAGCTCCAGCTGTCTATCGCTCAACCTTGCCCTGCACCCAGGGAATGCTGTCAGAGAAAGACTGCCACATACTCTGTTTCAGAGGCACTGATGCCATATGGCAGCTTTCATGGTTGGGCATCAAGTCTGTCCACGTGATCCTATGGCTCAAGTGTTGATTGTTAAAACTTCTCTGCAAGAAGCAAATTGAGAGACTGCCCTTTGAGGGTGAATGCTTGTTTGGACCATCTTTAGATGCCTACATTTAGAAGATGAATGTAGGGGAAAAACAATTCCTTTACCCCCTAAGAAGAAGGTGAAGGTGATGACTTAGAAACCAGTGATGATATCAGAGTCTAAAAGGGTTCCTTTCATAAGCAACCATCCTTGGGTTCAAAACAGAAGCCCACATCCCTGTTCTGCAAGAAGAACTGGACCCCCAGTCCTCCTGGTTCTGGAGGAAAACCCTGCTGTCATTAAAGGGGCTCCCTCATTTGCACAGGTGGGAAGATGTCTGTGGGCCTTCATGGCTTCCTTGACTCATCTTCACAGCCCTGGACAGACAGCCATCCCAGTGGATTTATTGCACCTTTGCCAGAAAAGGAGAGGTCTCACAGCTTCTATTCCAGCCTTTTTAGCAAGCCAAATAGAGATGTCAAGGATGCATCCCAATTTTCCGGCCCCCACCTATGGTTTCGCAGTGCAGGATCGCCACTATCCGTTTATGGCATTGTCTTTCAGCCTTTCCATGGTCCCCAGGGTGTTTATCAAGGTGTTCCGGTTCTAAGGGTTGTTGAGGACCGGGGGTATCCCCAGCATGGAGTACCTCGACGGCCTGCTTCATAGGGAGCAGGATGCTCAGAAGCTGAAGGTGAACATAAGCAGACAGTTCAAGTCTTGGAGAGGTTTGCCTGATTGCTGAACCTTCAGAAGTCGGCCTTGGTTCAGAATCAATTTCTGGAGTTCTTAGGCTTGGCACTCAACATGGCACAGATGAAGGTACCTCTCCTGCAGTAGAATTGCCTTTCTCTCCAAGCTGAGATGGAGTTCCTGAAATTGGAAGATTCCTCGATCTGGGCATGCATTAAACTTCTGGGAAAGATGGTAGCGGCCTTCAGTGTGGTCCCCCATCCTCGGGCTCACTCCAGATCCCTGCAGCTCAATATCGTTTCACTATGGGACGAACCTTGGGTCAACCAACGCATCCCTGGGCTATTTAGCATTATGTTTCTGTTGTTCAAGTTTGTAAGGCTGCTACCTGATATCTACTATACATACATTTTACTAAGTTCTACCAAGTAGATGTTCATGCCTCTGCTGTAGGGTGGAAGGTTTTGCAGGTGGATTTATAGTGGGGTTGCCTCTGTTCTGTTTTTGAGGTTTTGGGTCTTTTGGCCTCATTCCAAATATACCTGAATATCTAAGTTCTCTATGCCCTGTGATATATGATTAGAAAATTAGGATTTTTGGTTATCAGTAAAATCCTTTTCTTGGAGTACGTCACAGGACACAGATCCCTCCTCTCTTGTCTGTGTTCCTCATTGCTACAAATCTGAGGCTTAGGTGAGCTTGGAAGGGTTACTCCTGGGTGGGGATTTCAGAATTTTTTGGTCAGTGTCTCTTCACCTGAAGGAGGCAGCATAACCCAATTAGTCATGTATATCTAAGTGTCCTGTGATGTGATGTCCTGTGAATATCTGTGTCCTGTGGTGTACTCCCAAGAGATTCCAGGTAAACAAAAAATCCTAATATTTTTGGGATTTGTTATGAAAAGGCAATCAGATTACTACTGTTCAAGAAGACTTTACTGTTCACTTTCTTGTTCAGTGCCATGTCTTTCAATATTAAAGTGGAATTCTAGGCTATATACCTAAAGTATCTTAAAAATGCTCCCTCCCTCCTACTTACACCTATGCTGACTAAACTGTGTAAGAATGTTTCCTATAATTACCTATTGTCAGGTCCTTCAAATCTGGTCACCTGATCTCCCGTGTCAGCCAGCAGTGGCCACAGAGGAGAGTAGAGAGCGCTCGACAACAGCTGGAATGCCTGTAAGCAGGGACGTCACCCATAAACTCCTATGGCCCATCCGTTGTTGACTCTGCCTTCCACTGCTGCTGGCTGACACAGTTTAGCCAGATCAGGTGACCAGAGCAGCCTGAAAATAGGTAAGTATATACAGTACCTCTTTCTTACACAGGTTAGTCAGCATAGATGTTAGGAGGGGGAGGTATCATTTTTAGAATTAGTGGGGTATAGCCTGGAATTCCACTTTAACATAATTTTAGTTCTTGAGCATGTACATTAAGGAATAACAATTTTTATGTGCTTTGTTCCTCTTTGCGTAGCTTCTCTTTGAATTGATCATTGACCACCTGGCAGACTTCATAGCTTCTCCTGACGTATTTGAGATGATCACACAGCAGCTGAAAAAGACCTACTTCAATCTTCTTATAAAACCAGAGAAACTGGGCAAGTGAGTGTTTACTGTGTGTGCTGACGCTGATTGCATAAATGGTACTACATGTTTGACACATCTCTGATCTTGTATATCTGATATCTTGTATATCTCTGATCTTGTATAACTTTGATATAATATACTTTTGATATATAAACCTCTGACATCATAATGCCATTTTGATTTTACTTTGTTGCTTTTGATTGACATAACCAGAGCAAGCCTAAGCCTGTCAGCCCTGTGCACAAACATTGTACAAACATGCACAACTCTACTTTGTCAAAACCGATTTTATTTAAGGTAGATTTGTTTAGCCTTCCATTAATTAAATGCTATCACCTTCTTTATCACTTGGAAGGAAACATATGCTGAGGGATGTTTTGCCATTGCTGATCTCTCGTGAAATTGCTGGTGTCATGATTTGTGAACCCTCTGTCACCTGTCATCCCCTCTGAATTGTTGCTTTGAAGCATTAGGTCTTCATCAGAGCAGGTGATGGGGTGGATACTATGCCGCTAATGCTCCAGGGTGCAGAATTTAGAAATCCCAGTATGACAGGCAGGTTGGGTAGATATTGGAATGGTTTAGGTTCCAGGCAAGTGATCCTAGAAGGGATTGCAACAGGCAGATGGTTGGAGTGGACAAAGAGAGCAGAGTTAAGCCTGATGCAAAAACGCTGTTTAAATCCTAAAGGAGAAGTGCGGGATTACAAAAACATAAAATAAACAAACATACTCACCTATATGGCTGCAGCATCACTGATCGCTCAGTTCTCGGTCTTAACTGAGCCGAGAGTGGTGACTGTTGGTCTCTGGCTCTTTGCTCTGCCCCTCGAGTGCTCACTGGAGCGCCAGGCTGTGGAGGGGGCAGGAGTGGCTGGCTCATGGTCTCAGGGCCGCAGGAGAGACTGAGCCAGCTGACAGGAAACCTTGTCGGGATCCCTGCAAAGCCTGGATTGACGTCAGCCAGCAGTGGGTTTTAGCCTGCTGTCGACTGATTCTGGGCCATGGAGGTGCACAAATAAGTGCACTCCTCTGACCCAGAAGAGAAGTATGAACAAACAAGCCATACTTCTCTTTTTAAAATTACAGGAGTGTAGACAGACTAGAGTTTACCAGAACCTGTTGATCAGCTATAGACGTGAATCTATGGCCCCACTTTAAAAATTGCCAATGAGGCCAGGTGCAAAAACCAGCGGCAGTGAAGGACAAGATATAACCACTCTAGGTTTTAAAGATGTACAAGGAGAGGATAGAGTGCTGTTTGAGATCTGAGAGCCAATACAATTGCAAGTGGATCATTACGGCTTGCTGCCTTTCTTTAATGCTGATCCAGTTGCTTCAGTACATAAATTTTGGAGATGAGTTTTTTTTTTTTTTTTTTCACTGACTGAATATTTTTTCAGGTTGGTGAGTCAAAATGTTGTAAGTCCAGGACAACCAGGCAATACAATTTTCATAAAGAGCTGAGGAATGGTAGCCTCCATATTCTTGCTAGTAAACATGCAGATTTCATCCTCAGAGCATCATGCTGCTTCATATCACGGTCATCTATATATAATAGCTCCATATGTATGTTAGATGTGTATATTCACACATCTTTTTATATTCAGCATACTCCATGATCAGCGCTACTATTTTGTCTCTGAAGAATCTCTGTACTGGATCAGTAGCAGTAGGTCCGCCAGCTTATCTGTTTTGTACAAGTTGTTGAAGGTTGTGCTCCTGTATTTTCAGAGATGTTCGCCTCATCATCCTGGAACATAATCGCTGGTCTATGATTGAGAAATACAGGACCATTCTGAAGGGTGTGAGCTTGGAGCAGCTGAACTCTTTTGTAGACGAGTTCAAGTCCCGTCTTTATGTGGAGGGCTTAGTACAGGGCAACTTCACCAATAAGGTAGGTGGGACATTGAATAATGTTGTTCTGAAACTTCTGCACTTTTTTTTTTTTTTTCTTTTTTCTCCCCTAAAGCAATTTTTTTTTATTTGAAAATTGGGTGAATTGTTTTTTTTTTTTTTTTTTTTTTTTTTTTGTAACCTGCATTTGCACTAATATGTGATTTGACGTTTCGATAATTTGCATGTTCTTTGTTTCTTTCTCTTCAGGAGTCTGCAGAGTTCCTGAACTATGTTATAAGGTGAGACTATAAGTGTTACAAATCTGTGCTTAAAGAGAACCTGTAGAAGTGAACTATGGAGGCTGCTATTGTTGATTCTGAGAATACGATTTCTTTGCGGTTATGCTGATCCAGTGGTTTCAATACTTAAATGACTGTTTTGGAACAAGCGTACTGACTTACTCTGAGTATCCTGGTCTGCATGCTTGTTTCAGGTTATTGTCTGAAAGTACTCAATCCAGTGGCAGCCAGGCAACTTTCATTTTCTAATGAAGGTCAAATGTTGCAGGCTCTGTATTTGTCTTGGTAGAGGTTCCCTTTAAATTGTTTACATTTATTGTTTGTATTTTGTATCTGTAAGAAGTTTGGAAGAAACTCTTTTACAGAAGTTAAAAGAATCTTTCTGTGCCTTCATCATAAGGAGATCTACCCCTCCTTGCTTCATCTTGTAGCATCACTGGCTATCAGAGAGTGTGTAACCCAATGAGGAGTCTCTCCATTGCTAGTGAGATTGAACAGATGTAAAGATTAAGAGCATTTTAGGGCACTTAAAGTGTTACTAAGTGTTACTAAACCCTCAACAGTAAAATTAGTCTGTATATGCAGGAAAGAATGCTTGTTATACTCCTTGTGGAACCTAAGGGGTTAATCCTCCGCATTGTGTAAAAAGGCTGTTTGATCCTGTCTTCTCTGATCTTCCCTTTCTACTGTCCGCAACCCATCTGCTATTACTACAGAGCTCTAGGAGTCACTTCACATAATCAGTTTAGCATGTATTGCTACAGTGTTATTTTTTTCTTCTTTGGGAGAGTGCATGTGATCAGCACAGGGCCAATCAACATTGTTCAGACAGAGGGTCATGGGTTATGCAGCCTCATAGGACCATCAGAACAGAATGAAAACTCCCATAAGCTTTAACCAGTGCTCAGCTGGACTTGGATAGAAGTCACATGACTGCTATATACTGTTAATGAGAAAAGGTATTTAGCAGTTTATATTTACTAAAATAATTGCATTTCCATGTCCTGTGTACTGCGGAAGACCAGATATAGTGAATGCAGGGTCCGGGGAGACCAGATATAGTGAATGCAGGGTCTTGGGTTTAGTAGCACTTTAAAGTTATTGAGACCCAGTCCTAATGTCGCTTTCCTCCCCCATCATCCTAGTAAAGCCACACAGCTTCTTCTGGAAAATCCTCCCAGTTAGGTCCTGCTTGTCCCAAGGATGCTGCCATGGTCTTCGTTCGTTCAACTTTTTGTAATAGGAAAAATATTCACTTCCGTTTAGAGTACTATAACCTGAGCCCATCTGATTGTTGTGATTGGTTGCTATTTCTATTCTTCAGTCTGTATGTATGAGCAATTGTACGTGACATAGTTTCTTTTTATCTGATTGGTGTCTTCATTTTGGTGAATGCTGATTCAGCCATTGCAGAAAACATGCATTGTGTGTAATGTTGTGGCACTGGGATCAGGAATACTGGTTGGATGATGTGTATCTATGTGATAGATAAGGAGGTGTCCTAGTCATGATGTAAGGGTCATCTAGAGCTGAAGTTCTGCACATATTGAAATCTGAAGTATTGCTGTGATTTATACTGCCTTCTGTGTATTATAAACTGACATGATGTCTGTTTCTCTTTTTCAAGAAAGCTGCAATATCTGCCTCTGGAACAGATGATTCCTGTGCAGTTCCAGGTAGTAGAGCTTCCGACTGCTCATCACTTGTGTAAAATCAAATCCCTAAATAAAGGGGATACCAACTCTGAGGTCACTGTGTACTACCAGGTGAGAACTTGACTTTATATAGATCTGCTCTGTGACTTCTCAATTCTCCCTATGGACTCCAAGCCATCCTCTAATGATTTGTATTTATTGCAGTCTGGTGCTAAGAATTTACATGAATACACACTGATGGAGCTCTTGGTGGTAAGTAGTTTTGTTTTACGGAGAATTTGCTAATATCTTGGATATTTTGCGAAACTGATGATGCTTGTCTATACATAAGTGAATCCCATGATGCATGTGACAAAACTCCCCCTCATCGCAGTAATTTACAGTTGGCCTTGGTTGGATCTGAAATGTCGAGTCTCAGAAAATTGTGAGGTTTCTACTTTTATCTGCATCATGGAAAAAGATTTCAGGGAATAACCTGCCTCTGTTTCAACAAAAAAAGAAAATAAATGAACTAAAAGAGTAATTTGTAAGTTGTAGCATAATTGTTTGAATCTGTCTTTTAGATGCATATGGAAGAACCTTGCTTTGATTTTCTGAGGACGAAGCAGACATTGGGGTAAGAGGCTTCTGAAGAAAAAGTTATAAAGTTACTTATAACCTTGAAAATGCATTGAGAAATGAGTGCCTGGACAAACAATAGATTTTAAAGTGGTGCTAAAACCTGAAGCTTTTTACCTTCATACATTCTATGTGTGAAGATAAATAACCTTCAGTGTGCAGCTCTCCCCTCAGCCCCCCATAGTCACCTGAGCCTGATCCCAGTCCAGCAATGTGCACGAGAGCAGAAGCTCTCTCAGGTCTCTGCCTCCTGATTGGCTGAGACACAGCAGCGGGAACCATTGGCTCCCACTGCTGTCAATAACAGCCAGTGAGGAGGGAGTAGGGGGGTGGGACCAAGTCATGCTTTGTGTCTCCCTTAGACACAGAAGCGGCTTGGGAGCGAGCATGCACAAGTGCCCCCAGAACAAGCATCTTGCTCTGGGGGCACTTGGCAAGGGGGAGGCCAAGGTCAAGAAGCGCTGGCGGGGGACCCTAGAAGAGGAGGACCAGGACTGCTCTGTGTGTACTACCACTGCACAGAGGAGGTAATTATGACATATTTGTTAATTTCAAGGAAAAAAAAAAGCTCCTTTTACAACCACTTTAAGATGATGTGGTATTTCTTTTACAAAGAGCTTTATTGAATAGTAAGCAAAAAAATAAACAGACATTCGGAGCATAAATGCAAGGACCAACAATTATGGATCATATTAAATGACGAGGAACTTATTCAAGGCATGCATCAATAAAGACATAAGCTGAAGAGTTAACATAGAAGCCTTGTAGGAATAGGTGAAGGAAGGGGTTATAAGGGAATGATTAACAAACCTTTGTGGGTCCATGATAATGTAAACTCCAGAGAGAGTTTTAGCTACATCAACATTATAGAAAACATGAGAGGCCCAAGAAGAGGCCTCTCCCAAAAATTATTCATGTTCATAACCTAGAGAAAGTATTGCGGATGTAGCGCAGAAAACAACAAGCACAATCTGTGAAATATATTTAAGGACAAATTGAACAGCAGGAAAGGAAAAGACATACAATAGAGAGACACGGACATCACAAACGACAACACAACACAAAAAAAAAAAAAAAAAAAGGGGGGAAGTTGAGGCTCCAAGGGGATCACGGCAAAATCCAACCTCATATCGACAGGAGAGATTGGTCGAATCTCGAGGGTTGAGCTACATCCAACCAGGGGCGCCATATCTGCAAAGATTTTGTATGGGTATCTAACAATATGGCTGTTAATTTTTCATTAACCATGATGAAATTCATCCGGTTTTTGACAGCCTCAAAACTAAGGACAGGAGTCTTCCAAGCCCTTGCAATTGTCAATTTAGTTGCCATAAATAAGTGTGATGCCAGCTGCCGTTCAGAACGGAGAAGACCCTCCAATGGTTTAAATAAAAGTGCTTCATACGGATTACGCTTGATGTCTGTGTGAAGGATAGTGCGGAGAAAGGCGTACACCCTAATCCATAATCTACTTACTTTAGGGCAAGTCCACCATATGTGGGCCATGGTGCCCAATTGTTGGCAACCCCGAAAACAGACTGGGGAATATGTAGGGATAAAACTAGCTAGGCGAGCAGACGTATAATACCATCGGTATAGAATTTTGTAGGCATTCTCAAGGATAATGACATTCCTAGAACATTTAGAGATTGCTTGGGTCATGTTCTGCCAGTCCTGTTGATCCAGGGTCCCCCCTAATTCAAACTGCCAACGCTGATGGTAAGAACGAACCGGAGGGGTTCTATAAGATATAATGGAAGAATAAATCAAAGAGATCAAACCCGGGGCATGAGGTCTATGTCTGCACTGGCTTTCAAAGGGGGACAGACGATAAGGTCCCGAATGTGTACGTATCAGTGTTTTTAGGAAATGATGAAGTTGAAGGTAACCAAAATGTTCTCGAAAGGGTGATATTATAAGAAGAGCGCAGAGCGTCAAAGGTAATTATTCTAGTGGGAGATAGAAGTGAGTGAACATCATAAAAACCATGCGCCTGCCACCATGCAAACTGTCTAGGGTTATCCCTACCCGGAGGGAATAATGGATTATGTAATAGACGTAACAGCGGCAGGTGAGGAGAGATAAGGCCAGCGGAGTATTTGATAGAATCCCAAAGACGTAGCGATAACGTCAGCGTTGGACTAAGGGTAGATGGACGTTGAGAAGGAGGAAGCCATGGCAAGGAGGAGAGCGGTATTGGATGAGAGTCCATCATATCTACAACAGCCCTCAGAGGGAAGTGATGAGATGCATGAACATGAGCCAAGGGGGCAATATTAGCCGCCAAATAATAAGACTGGAGATTCGGAACCGATAACCCGCCCGCACTCCGTCGCGCGAATAAGATATGTTTGCTAATTCTGGGTCGAGAGGAGCTCCAGATAAAGGACAAAAGTTTTCGCTGATGGATACGCAATATATGCGAAGGTACTGGAACTGGCAAGACACGAAATAGGTAAAGTAGTTTTGGGAGATAGGTCATACGGATTGCATTAATTCTGCCGAACCATGAAAGCGGGAAATGAGACCAAGAGGACAATAATTCAGTCAGCTCATGAAAAACAGTAGGAAAATTAGCCTGATACAGTCCATCATAGGTCGGGGTAAGCTTAATTCCTAAATACGGTAATGCCGAAAGCCATTGAAAGGGGAACGTTTGCTTCAGAGTAACCAAAAGTGATGGTGAGAGGGTAACTGACATAGCTCTTGATTTTGCTGGGTTGACATGTAAACCTGAAAGGGCTGCAAAGGAATCGAGGACTGCAAGCAAATTAGGCAGAGTAATCCCCGGGTTCGAGATTGACAATAATATGTCATCTGCAAACAAAGACAATTTATGTTGGGAGCCGGCCACATCAATCCCCTTAATATCAGGATGTAAACGGATGGCTTCGGCCAACGGTTCCAAGGCTAAGATCAAAAGTAAAGGGGAAAGCGGGCAGCCTTGTCTAGTTCATCTGGCAACCGAGAACGTAGAAGACTCAAATCCGTAGTATCTAAGCTTCGCTTGAGGAGATGTGTATAGCGAAGAGATCCAGCGTAAAAAGGAAGGGCCAAAGCGATGAAGGACCGATAGAAGATACGGCCAGGATAAAGTGTCGAAGGCCTTATTGATGTCTAACGATAAGAGCATCATATCAAGTTTACGAGTATGGGCCAAATGTTGCAATTGTAAAATACGTCTGATAGCATCTCCAGCCTGCCTGTGGGGAACAAATCCCACCTGGTCCTTTTTGATCAAACGAGAAAAAGGAATTCAATCAATTAGCCAAAATCTTGGTAAGAATCTTCATGTCGATATTGATAAGAGAAATAGGCCTATAATTCGCCCAAGAAGAGTGATCTCGATCCGGTTTAGGGATCATAACCACATTAGCAGTTAAGGAGTCCGGGGAAAAATACGAACCTCCCTTCACCGCGTTAAACATAGCGGCAAGGTGGGGAGCGAGCACATCGGCTAATTTCTTATAGTAAAGTGCCGTATAGCCGTCAGGACCTGGACGTTTGCCCGTTTTCAGGTCTGCTATGCATTGCACAACCTCAGATATTTGGATATTACGGTCCATTAAATCCTTGTGGGCCGGCGTTAAAGTAGGCAAGGGTAGACGTGCTAAAAAGTCAGAAATGGACTGAGGGTCAGCCCGAGTGGGATCAGAGTAGAGTTTAGCTAGTCGGTGCCGGAACTCCTCCAAGACCGCTACAGGATTGCTCGTAAGGGTATTGTGGCGAGTGCGTAGAGATATCGGTTTGGGATGTTGCGCGAAAGAACGTAATCTACGGGCCAACATAGAGTCTGGTTTGTTTGCTTTGCTGTACCATTTCTGGCGAGTCCAACGTAAAGAGCGCTCAGCCTCATCTGTTAAGCACAGATCCAATTCTAAACAAGCCTGATCCAACAGTCTACGATTCGACGGGGAAGGTGACTGTTTAAATTGGGCCGACGCAGAAGCTAACTTTGATTCCAACTGAACTTGTTTAAACTGTCTTTCCTTTTTTCGCCTCGAAGCTATGTGGATAATATGACCCCTAAGAACCGCTTTGTATGCTTCCCATAATGTTACCGAAGAAGAGACAGAACCCAAATTTAATTGAAAATATTCCTGAGACTTGCGATGTAGCTCCGCCTGAATCTCCTGCAGCGAAAGCAAGGAATCGTTCATTATCCACGATGAGGAGGCCGACCTACATAGGAGAGATCGGCAGACTACCAAAATAGGCTCATGATCTGACCATGGAACCGTTAAAATTGAAATAGAGCGAACCAAAGGGAGGTGTTTACGGGAAACGAATGCATGGTCAATTCTGGAATGAGAATGATGAGGATGTGAATAATAAGTGTAGTCTTTCCCCCGAGGATGAAATTCACGCCACAAATCTACCAGATCATGGGTATTTAACATGCGTACAAAGGACTTCGCTGATGCGGAAGGGTCAGAGCTCTCTGCTGGATATTTATCTAATGCAGGGTTTAGTACTAGATTTGAGTCCCCTGCCATCAAAAGCGTGCCCCTTTGGTGTGTAGCCAGAAGAGAACATAAGTGTGACAGAAAAGGCCCAGGGTTAACGTTAGGAGCGTAGTAGGACAGTATAGTAACATCTATTCCATGAATCGTGCCCCGGAGCAGAAGGTACCTGCCATTGGGATCAGCAATACGCCTCACACAGACCAATGGAGTTTTGCTATGAAAGGCGACCAATACGCCTCTCTGTTTAGTAGGGCCATTAGCTTGAAATATCTGAGGGTAACGTGCATCAAAATATTTTGGGGCAGAATTAGTGGAAAAGTGAGTTTCCTGCAAACAAGCAATGTCAACTTGGCGAGCCCGGAGAAACTTAAATATCTTTACCCGTTTCTGTGGAGAGTTCATCCCCTGGACATTCAGTGATAACCAGTTCAACGACATGGTGATTTAAAAAAAGGAAGAGTAAATCCACCACGATCCCCGGGAGCCCTGGAAAAAAATTTACAAAAACACAAAACACACATGACAAAGGACAAAGAGAAAGAGACGAAAAAGAAAAGACATTAAGACATCTGATATACACGTAAGATACCTGTGTAACATGGAGATTGATTCAGACAATATAATTATCCATTGTGGGTAAAACACCCACATAAGGGCTAGGTAGCGGGCGGGACAAAAGACCATACCGCTAGCCAGCTCGGTGGGGGACACAACCATCCACCGGAACAACTCGGCTTAAATATAAAATACAAAAACATTATATAAACAACTGAGGCCAATACACCTGTAACTAAGCAATTCGAAACCTGCAAGACTATAGAGATCTCAACCAGTCAGGGCAGTGAAAAGAAACCTCTACTCTAGATTAGATGAGGTAAAACACACGGAGATACATAATCCCTGAACATATCCAAAATCAAGTCCAGAAGGTGGCAGAAAAAATCCACATAGGACTAAGCTGTATATTAACGACCAGTCTCTAAACATCAAGTTGCGGAGACTTCCTGAAAACGTTGGGCCCGTAGAGATTGGAGGGCCTGTGGGCCATTTTGACTAGAAGGAGATTTACGCGAGAGCTGGGAATTTTGAAGATTCGTAGGGAGAGGAATCTCCTCACTCTGGGATTGTGGCAGTTCCAGCTTAAGCTCCCTGAAGTGACGCCGAAGATCCGCTGGTGAAGAGGCCTGGAATTGGCGACCTTGGAAGGAGAATAAGAGCTTGAAAGGGAAACCCCATCTGTACTTTATAGCAGCCAATTGAAGAATTTTAAGATAGGGTTTTAACCACTTGCCTACCGGGCACTTATACCCCCTTCCTTACCAGGCCAATTTTCAGCTTTCAGCGCTGCCGCACTTTGATTGACAATTGCGCGGTCATGCAACATTGTACCCATATGAAATTTTGATCATTTTTTTCTCACAAATAGAGCTTTCTTTTGGTGGTATTTAATCGCCACTGGGCGCTTTACTTTTTGCGCTATAAATTTAAAAACGTGCAAAACATTTGAAAAAAAAAAAAAGTTTATTTGTTTCTTTTATAAAATTTTTCAAACAGGTATTTTTTCTCCTTCACTGATTTGCGTTGATGAGGCGGCACTGATGGGCACTGATAGGCAGCACTGATGGGCACTGATAGGCAGCACTAAAGGGCACTGATAGGCAGTACTAATGAGGTGGCACGGATAGGCGGCACTGATAGACAGCACTAATTAGGGGTCACGGATAGGCGGCACTGATATGCAGCACTGATAGGCGGCACTGATAGGTGACACTGATGATGGGTACTGATAGACGGCACTGGCTGGCATCACTTCTGGGCACTGACTGGCGGCACTGACTGGCACAACCCCTGGGCACTGACTGGTGGCACTGACTGGCAGCACTGCTGGGCTGCACTGGTGGACAGCACTGGTGGGTGGGCACAGGTGGGTGGCACTAGTGGGCACAGGTGGGTGGCACTGGTGGGCACAGGTGGGTGGGCACAGGTGGGTGGCACTGCTGGGCACATGTAGGTGGCACTTCTGGGCACAGGTAGGTGGCACTGCAGAGTGGCACAGGTGGGTGCACTGCTGGGCACAGGTGGGTGCACTGCTGGGCACAGGTGGGGGCACTGCTGGGAACGGGTGGGCGGGGCTAGTGGGCGCACTGCTGGGCGGAACATGCGGGTGTCACTGCTGGGCACCGATCATCAGGGCACTGATCATCAGTGCCCTGATGATCGGTGCCGATCCCCGCTCTGACAACTGCCGGTTCTCGGCAGTACTTTCCTCACGATCTGACAGCGTGAGGAAAGTGCAGCCGAGAACCGGCACTTGCATTTCCCTGTGATCAGCGTGTCATTGGACACCGCTGATCACGTGGTAAAAGGCCGGTGGGATCGGCCTTTCACCACATCACGTGATCAGCTGTGTCCGTAGGACACAGCGATCACGGAGATCGCCGGGTGCGCGCCCCCTGGGGCGCGCAGGAGAGCGCGTTCTGGGAGGACGTCATATGACGTCCACTCAGAACTGGCCGGCCGCGGTGAAGCCGCCTTTCGGCTATGCGCGGTCGGAAAGAGGTTAAGGTACGACGTTTGGCAATCGTGACTGGGGATAAATCCGCAAACAGATGAACAGAGTGACCCTGAAATTCCAGAACCGAACGATTCCGAGCCGCCTGCAGTAGACGTTCTTTAGTGTGGTAAAAGTGGAATTTAATAATAATGTCTCTGGGAGGCCCCTCCATGGGCTTGGGTGCTAAAGCTCTATGAATACGGTCGAACTCCAGGCGCTCCATGGGAATCTCAGGAGCCAATTCCTGGAAAAGAGCAGTGGCAGTACCCTGTAAATCGGTGACTGTCTCCGGGATTCCGCGGATGCGGAGGTTATCCCTGCGTGCTCTATTCTCGGCATCCTCCAGCTTATCTTTTAAAGAATCCAGTTCAGCATGCAGGTCTTCAACTTCCTGTTCATGACCTTCCAAGACTGTAGTCGCCAGATCCATACGTTGCTCCAATTGATGGGCGCGAAGGCCCAGCTCCTTTAGGCCCTTTGCCAAATCAGAAGACAATTTTTCGCGAGGCCGTTGTAATCTCCTCTCGCACTATAGCACGGAATTTGTGTAGCAGGGCTTCGGGATTGTGTTCCAAAGAATCTGCCATCCCTGATGGAAATTGCCGCTGACTATCGCCATCTGACTCAGGATCACCTGGAAGCTGGGTATTGTCATCCGGCTCAGGCGGGCTAGGTATCAGCTTAGCGACATGGCCCTGTGAAGGGGAGTGCTGTTGGGCCCAATGTTTGGGTTTAGTGCGGGGAGTGCGATGCATTGCCGGGAGTAGTCCACAGGACTCCAAAACGTTGTCAGGTTATTGAAGTGTTACGTCGGGGTGTAGAAGCCTAATGACCGAGAAAATTGTCACGGTGGCACGGCACAGGGAGGTAGCTCTGGCATTTTCCCCCTAGCACGTGTGCGCGTCCCCCACCGGGGAGGTGTTCACAGAAGATTCACATGATGCTGTAGCCAGTGAAATGTAGATGGTTATAATCACTTGGCCGGGTGTGCAAACTGTATACAGGCTGCCAAAAGGTATCCCTGAGACCCCTGATTTATCCACTTGTGGAGAGGGTTATGGACAAATCCATCCAGTGCAGCTGCTGCATCATCTCAGATCCCTGGGGCACACTGGGGTCCTGCAGGGATATGCTACAGTCCAGAGGGCCACCAGGAGGCCCAGGGGGGTCCCCCCCACCTATCTCAAGGACTGACCTTTATGCCAGGGTTTGATATACAGGGCAGGGATCCGGCTGTGCGGCGGTCCGTCCGCGGCGGTGATCCGCTCCGGCCGCGGATTTAGGAAACACCGCGGCTTCACACGCCGCGGTAGGCCTCAGATCATCCTGTGTCCCAGATGCTCAGAAAGAGAGCAGAATACCAGCACACCCCTCCTCGGGTGTCAGATGAGGTCCAGGCAAGCGGGGAGCAGCCGTAAGTGGCCACTGCACCCTGGATGGCAGCGGATGGAAGGTCAGGGTACCGGAGCTCAGGGAGAAACGTCCGCACCCGGCTCCATCTTGGACACGCCCCCCGTGGTATTTCAATACCTTCATACCCAAAAAATACTAATCTTTAGCCACCAGCCATCCTCTTCCTTTCACATTTCTAGAAAAAATTCATCTGAACAGGGACAGCAGACAGATATTCCAGATAGTAATGTTTAATGAGGCCTTTATAATATAATTGACTCACAATGATGCAATCTCTTCCATAATATCTTTTATAGATACCATGTGTATCCAACCTGCAGAAACACATCTGGAATTCTGGGATTTTCAGTCACAGTGGAATCACAAGCAAATAAGTACAAGTAAGTGAGACGGAACTTCAGTTGTAAATGTTCTCATAATACAGAATGTTATTGAAATATCAATTTTGAATGTACTTATCGTTTAATACTTTTCTGCTTTCATCAAATACATGAAAAAAAAGTCATACTGCTGCATGTATTGTAAGCTGCAATTTACATGATGCCTAATTGAACTACTCTCAAACTTTCTTTTATGTCTCATAGACTCTGCTAGTGAGGTCTTGTTGCCTTTTGTTCCCAGCTTTGCCCCCCCCCTAAATGAAATGTATTTCCCCATTCATTATTTGTTTTCAATACTAACTGAAATATCCATTGGAGGGTGTGAGATCCTATATAAGGACCATGGTCAGAAGGAAGGCCAGATTAATTTAGATGCAGATATATATAATCACTGCTGTATTAAAGAATTATAGGAGATGAATGAACTCGTTTGCATATACCAGAGATTGACATACGAGTTATCAGAGAGACAAATAATTCTTTAAAGCAGAACTACGGGCAAAACGGGTAAATAGTTGAAATGGCCAAAAAAGATGTTTTACTTGCCATTATATTTGTATTCCTGTCCATTTATTCAAAATGTACACAGTTCAGCTACACAGTCTTCCTGGAGACTTTGTTTTTCATTTTAGCAGTTAAGTAACAATCTCATGTCTTGCCCCTCTCGCAGCTTTTGATTGGTCAATAAAAGGAGAAACAGCAGACAGCAGGGATGTTACTGGTGGCAAGAAGACTCCCCTTCCCCAGTGGAAGAAGCTAAAGTCTATCTCTCTGGCCTACAAGAAGTGCCCCCTTTTGTTTCTTCACTCCTTTGACTTCTGCAGTGAGGCCCTCCAGGCATAGCCTCTGTCCACCCACAAGCTCTGGCATTCAGAGTCTGTCAATTCCTCACAAACCTTCCACTCTATAAGGATGCACCCCCATCTCCAGAATGTTTCATTCCTGCCTCCCTCATTTTCAGGCTTCCATTCTTGTGACTGCACAGACTAGCAGATCTCTGCCAGGCCAACATTGACTTTCTGTACCTTGGTACCTGAGGCCGATTGGTTTCAGGGGTTTTACTCCAACCTGTTCACTGTTCCTTAACTCAAAGAAGGCATTGACCCTGTCTTGGACCTCAGAGCCCTGTATGCCCCAATATAATCAGATCCATCAGTGTTTTTCTTCACCAAGGGAACTTCTGGCTTTTGTGTGCCTTTTTTTTCTCTCTTTTAAATGCTTTCTTACATGTTTCCATCTTTCAAGCTAACATTTCCAGCGTTTGCTGTAGTGCACTCTTTTCAAGGCTTTCCCATTCAACCTATCGTCTATGCCTCGGGTTTCGAGAGCTGTTGTGCTCTTTGGGTATACTTGTACGGCCTTCTATTGAGGGAATAGGTTTCCATAGCTCTGGAGGAACAAGTCTCTGACTGTTTAGAAGACACAGATTACAGGTTTGTATCCACTTGCAGAGATCCACAGGTGGATGCACTGTTGGCTCTGTAGGATCAGTACACCATGATCTATGTTTTTCCTTCCTTAAAACTTCTTCCTCATCTGTTCAACAGAATTGGTATTTAGGGCATTTCAGTAATCCTCATTGCTCAAAATTGGCCAAGGGACTTGTGATATGCTGACCTGGTAAGACTTCTAACAGGCTCACCACTGGCCCTGCCAGACTGTTTAGATCCACTGACCCAATGGCAAATTTGCCACCTAGTCTCTCAGTAGCTGACTTTAACTGCATGGTTAATGCAGCCTTTGTTCTGAGGGTTCCTCTGATTTTGTGATTACTGTGATGTTCAGAGCTAGGAGGTCCATTTCCCACAAGGCCTGCCAACAGACGTGCAATGGCTTGGTGTGAGTCTGTGGGCTCTCACCCCAGAAATTTCTCCATGTAATGAATACTCTCTTTTCTGCAGTTGCATCTGGGCCAACATTTGGATTTTACTACCATCAAGGGCCAGATCTCCTGTCCTTTTAATTCTGTCTCAAAGATTGTTGGCTTCCCTGAATCCCCTTTGACTTAGTTGGTTTTGAATCTGTTTCTTTCAGCATTTCAGAAGTCCTTGTTTGAATTTTTCAGACATTCCTTTCTCTGCTCTGACCTACAAGGTTGCGTTTCTTGTGGCCCTCCTCCCAGCTTTATCCTGCAAGGGGCCCTTTTGGTCCCATACAAGGACACAGGTGGAAGACCCAGGACTTGATTTCTTCCCAAGATAGTCTTAGCTTTCCACCTTAGTCAGGACATTGCTCTTTCATCAGTTTGTCCTGCTCAAGTTCACCAAAAAAAGTGCAAAATGTGGAAGTGGAGGGTGTAAAAAAAATCGCCTTTTGGTGAAGTTGCGCTTTCCAGTTAAGGCTCCCTCCACTAGGACAATGCGTGCCACTTTAACCTTTCAGCTGCAGAGATCTGTTTTTCAAATTTGGAGGGCTGCCATCTAATCTTTTTACTCACATTTCCTCCCAAGTTTTACCAGGGGGACATTTCTTCTTCATCTGATACCAGATAAGTTTAAGATCCTTCAGGGTGCTCTTACACTTAAATCTGGCATCAGATGAGCTGCAGGTAGTCCCCCATCCCTTTTTTTTTTTTTTTTTTTTTTAAATGTTGCGCCTGTTAGGTTGTGTGGTGTGGCCCATCCTTCAGTTGGACTGTTTTTGAACATTTCCGGGGTTGCAAAAGCAATTTTACTTACCTGATCCCCTGCTCCCCCTGCAGATGGCACTTCCCCTTGCTCAGGGCTGTTTCCCAGCTGCCTTATGTCCAGTGCAGGGCTATGGTCCCTACATCAGTCCTAATTATGTCAGAGCACCTTAGACCACTGGAGCATAGAGAAGAGAATAGCCTGTAGGGATTGGCCTAGCAGCGTAGAGGAGCCTGCAGGAGTGAAGGATAGGGCAGGAAAATGTGCTTTACCAAGTCCCCTACATATATAAGAGCAGTCAACCTTTGCAGTTTGGGTGCTGCCCAACAGCATGGGATTATTTTTAGGTTTTCTGAAGTCCATCTTTAATGTATAACTAAAGGCAATTTTTTTTTTAATCGTTAGAGTAGATAGGGATTAGAACACCTATCAGTTTTTTAATGCGGACTGTGCCCCTGTTAGGGAGATTCACCCTCTCTATTAGTTTTTGTTCACCATTATCAATGAAAGTGAAAATAAACAAAAATCCCAAATTTTGAGATGTCCTCAGAACAGGAAAAATGAGGATATTTTCCAATGGGGACACTAGTTCTGGTTACAACCAGGGATTCCCTCACTATAGAGGGATTTTTTTTCTTCTCACTTTCTCTTCTGGCTGTGGGGCAGGAAGGGAAATCCCCCCAAAGGGACACAGATGGCAAAAATAAACCTGATAGGGGTTTTAACCCTCTCTTACTCTGTCCAAAATGAACAAAAAGTTTTTGCCTTTAGTTCTACTTTTGTGCCCCTTTAAAGGATGAGAAAGAAAATAGGATTTTTGTATACACACCATAAAAACCTTTTGTTGGTGTCCATTGACAGACACCGGTCTTACCTATCTGTGTCTATGATCATTCTCTTGGTGAAGCTTTGCTACACAATTGAGGCATGCTAGCAGTTGGAGCAGTTTTACTCTGCCTGGGCTAACCTGCATTTTTAATTACTTTGCCAGTGTCCAGTTCTCCTGTAGGTGGCAATATAACCCCAAAGGTTTAGGACTTCCTGTGTCCTTCAATAGACTGAACTCTATGTGCACTAAATTTACACATTCTAAACAAGCAGTTAAAAATTTTAAAACCAGTCCCATTCACCTTTTGTAGTTAGTTATTATGGAGAAATTCATCTTGAAAGCTTATAACAGAGGCACTACAATTCTAATTTTTTTCCAGTTCATTTTTGTGAATTAGTTCACAGTGAAAGCAGCTATAAAGGTCAGAGAGGGCTTATTTTAAAGCATTTTAAAATCTTGCTAAGAATATATATAGTCAGGTCCATAAATATTGAGACATCGACACAATTCTAACATTTTTGGCTCTATACACCACCACAATGGATTTGAAATGAAACGAACAAGATGTGCTTTAACTGCAGACTGTCAGCTTTAATTTGATGGTATTTACATCCAAATCAGGTGAACGGTGTAGGAATTACAACAGTTTGCATATGTGCCTCCCACTTGTTAAGGAACCAAAAGTAATGGGACAATTGGCTTCTCAGCTGTTCCATGGCCAGGTGTGTGTTATTCCCTCATTATCCCAATTACAATGAGCAGATAAAAGGTCCAGAGTTCATTTCAAGTGTGCTATTTGCATTTGGAATCTGTTGCTGTCAACTCTCAAGATGAGATCCAAAGAGCTGTCACTGTCAGTGAAGCAAGCCATCATTAGGCTGAAAAAAACAAAACAAACCCATCGGAGAGATAGCAAAAACATTAGGCGTGGCCAAAACAACTGTTTGGAACATTCTTAAAAAGGAATGCACCGGTGATCTCAGCAACACCAAAAGACCCGGAAGACCACAGAAAACAACTGTGGTGGATGACCGAAGAATTCTTTCCCTGGTGAAGAAAACACCCGTCACAACAGTTGGTCAGATCAAGAACACTCTCCAGGAGGTAGGTGTATGTGTGTCAAAGTCAACAATCAAGAGAAGACTTCACCAGAGTGAATACAGAGGGTTCACCACAAGATGTAAACCATTGGTGAGCCTCAAAAACAGGAAGGGCAGATGTTTGCCAAACGACATCTAAAAAAGCCTTCACAGTTCTGGAACATCCTGTGGACAGATGAGACCAAGATCAACTTGTACCAGAGTGATGGGAAGAGAAGAGTATGGAGAAGGAAAGGAACTGCTCATGATCCGAAGCATACCACCTCATCAGTGAAGCATGGTGGTGGTAGTGTCATGGCGTGGGCATGTATGACTGCCAATGGAACTGGTTCTCTTGTATTTATTGATGATGTGACTGCTGACAAAAGCAGCAGGATGAATTCTGAAGTGTTTCGGGCAATATTATCTGCTCATATTCAGCCAAATGCTTTAGAACTCATTGGACGCCGCTTCACAGTGCAGATGGACAATGACCCAAAGCATACTGCAAAAGCAACCAAAGAGTTTTTTAAAGGAAAGAAGTGGAATGTTCTGCAATGGCCAAGTCAATCACCTGACCTGAATCCGATTGAGCATGCATTTCACTTGCTGAAGACAAAACTGAAGGGAAATTCCCAAGAACAAGCAGGAACTGAAGACAATTGCAGTAGAGGCCTGGCAGAGCATCACCAGGGATGAAACCCAGCGTCTGGTGATGTCTATGCGTTCCAGACTTCAGGCTGTAATTGACTGCAAATGATTTGCAACCAAGTATTAAAAAGTGAAAGTTTGATTTATGATTATTATTCTGTCCCATTACTTTTGGTCCCTTAACAAGTGGGAGGCACATATGCATACTGTTGTAATTCCTACACCGTTCACCTGATTTGGATGTAAATACCCTCAAATTAAAGCTGACAGTCTGCAGGTAAAGCTCATCTTGTTAGTTTCATTTCAAATCCATTGTGGTGGTTTATAGAGCCAAAAATGTTAGAATTGTGTCGATGTCCCAATATTTATGGACCTGACTGTAAATGCTTTAATAGCCATAGTCGGGGCACAGTTGCACTTTAAGTTGTATATGCCTGCTCAGCACCTCATTCCCTCTGCAGTGTGTCTTCCAGCACTGATATTATCACATCTCTGGATGCACCATCAGGCTGTTAAGCGTAAAGTTCTTGTAAGGCCATATACAAAGACAGGAATGGCTTCTTTCAGCTGAGTAATGAAGTGTCATCCAGACAGTCTTCTCTGCACACAATGTTTTCATTTAGGAATAACAGAATGTTCTTTCTAGATGCTCTAAAATCCATTAATGGTATTGATCTGTCCATAAATTAATGGCTGCATTGTAAAAAGGCATTAAGCCCTCAGTAGACCTGCTGTGACCACAGAGGGGTAGGAGTTCAGCAGGCAAGGGAGTCTGCTAGAAGTGCCTTATATTAATTGCATAATATACTGAAACTTGCCTTTTATACTGGAAACTGTTGTGTGTATTTCAGTTTGTGGTGATAACATAGCATTTGGACTGAAGAATATGCTGTAATTCAAGTTTGAGGTTTTTCAGTGAAACTCTGTTATTTGGGGCTGTAATTATATGGGGACAGAGACTGTACTTTTGATTATGTCTTGGCTCCTTAATGTCAATCCAGCAGGGACCACCTGAACTGCGATGTGCATGTGACCCTATCTGTTTGAGAGAAGTCAATTGGTAGATCACCTTCTGCTGAATGGGACTGTTGGAAAACTTTCTTTCAATTATGGCTGCAGCACTAATCAGTGTATTTTGACAGCAGAGTAGTCCCTGCTGTCAGAACGCTAAAATAGTACAGTTGGGGGGGGGGGGGGGATTCCACCGTCCACCTCGCTTGTGTGGATGGATGAATCTGTTAATTTTTACTCCTTTTAGTCTTCTTTTTGAATGTAAATAGCTAAGCATTGTATAGCCATCTTTACAGATATTGTAACCTCTCACACAGCTCACAGTACTTTCCCTGACCATGCCTTTCTTTCCATTAAGGCCACCATAGATGGATCAATTTATATCTGGTTCAGCAGGGACCAGCCGAGAATAAATCCACCTATGGGCAGGCTGGTTGTACTGAAGTCGATCCATCAATCAGCTTCAGTATTGCCAGCCTCTCAGGTTTTTTGCATATGATTACTGCCAGCAGCTCTAGCTGCCAGCAGTGATCAATGTGTTCTGCTGACCGGGAAGGCTCCCTGCTGGCAGAAGGCAATAGCACAGCAAGAGGGATTCCTCCATCAACATTGACTGTGATGATGAGGGAATTGAGCAATATTCTTTCCTTTAATCCATGGTGGAAGGAAAGAGATAGGGGGGGGTGTGTGTGTGTGTGTGTGTGTGTGTGTGTGTGTGTGTGTGTGTGTGTGTGTGTGTGTGTGTGTGTGTGTGTGTGTGTGTGTGTGTGTGTGTGTGTGTGTGTGTGTGTGTGTGTGTGTGTGTGTGTGTGTGTGTGTGTGTGTGTGTGTGTGTGTGTGTGTGTGTGTGTGTGTGTGTGTGTGTAACACGTCACCATTTTTCTCAGTAAATATATTTCTAAAGGTGCTATTGACATGAAATTTTCACCGTATGTCAGTGACAGCCCATGCAATCCTAACATACAAAAAAAAACACAAGTTCAGAAATTAGGTTATGAGTAATAAAATAGAATGACACAGGGAAAAAGTATTGAACACGCTAACTGAAATGTATTTAATACTTCGTACAAAATCTTTTATTGGTAATAACAGCTTCAAGGTGCTTCCTGTATGGAGAAACTAGTCGCATGCATTGCTCAGGTGTGATTTTGGCCCATTCTCCCACACAAACAATCTTCAAATCTTGAATGTTCCCTGAGCCTCTTCTATGAACTCTGATCTTTTCGTTCTTTCCATAGATTTTCTATTGGATTCAAGTCAGGTGCAGTAGCGCTTGGAGCTGCCTCCAGCCTGATATCAGATCAGTTCTCCCTTGATTTGGGTATACTTGTCTGGGGTCATTGGCAGAAAATGTTGAAGGAAAGAGAGCAAAGCAGTTGGTGTTTCAGGAAGAACGGTCTCTTGACTTCTAGGCCTCATGCACACATGATGGTTTTGCAGCCACTTTCTTTCCTTTGTTTTTTTTTTTTTTTTTTTAAAGCTTCTAAACTCCCCTCCATATTATCCTGTGTCTATTCACACACAAACATTTAGAAGCTTTTAGTGGCAGGGGTGTTTAGGAGCTGGAAAAACCCCCACTGCCAGTGCATCCAGGAGCAGCAGCGTTTTTGGCAGAAAAAAACGCTTGACGCGTATAAACGCGCGGCGCATTTAATCCTTGAGCGTTAATTAATTTCAATGGCCAGAATAAATGATTATTCTTGCCAATGAAACAAATTAATGCCCAAGCGCTTGATGCCTGTAATTGCACCTAAATGCTTGTAAAAGCCTTAGATACTTTTACAAGCGTCAGGCGTTTTTTCTGCCAAAACGCTGCTGCCAGGAGGAGGAGCATTTTTAAAATGTCCTGTATGAATGAGGCCTTACTTGTCCTGTAAATGAGCAATATTTGACCTAATACCAGACCAGGAATATTTCTGACTGAACAAGTTGGAGACAAAATGAACTAAGCATTGTCTTTCTTCCACAGCTCTGAAGTGGTAGACAAGAAAATAGAAGAGTTTCTGGTTTGTTTTGGTGAAAAAATCAACAGCTTGACTGATGAAGCTTTTAAAACACAGGTAAACCTGAATGTAATGATGGTCACCCAACGTGAAGAGTTTCATAAAATATATGTTCTTTTCAGGTTAAACAAAAATGTAAGTTTGTTTGAATCTTCAAGGCAGGTCATGCTTTTTCCATTTTGAGCACGACTGCTGTAGAGGTCCATCCACAGTTCAGGACAGAATTGACAAAGCTACTAAATGGTTGTGCCTCTGTTGTGATATAATCTAGCTGTTGTACTGGTCAAGCAACTGCAGGACACCCATCCGTCATGTCAACACACTCCTATAACTTGCAGAACCCACACACCGATCCATAGCTCTGCTCAAGACTGGCCTCCCCTGCACATGGGCAACCTGGGTGCTGGCCATCACAGTCCACTTGCAGTCTTCACTGAAAACAGGAAAAATCAGCCGCACCCCAGATACCTCTTCTTGCATTTTTTTTATTAACCAGTTCCGTGCCACCCTATAGTGGAATTACTGCTACAGGGCAGCACGGGTGTGCAAAATCGTGTGTGTGTGTGTGTGTGTGTGTGTGTGTGTGTGTGTGTGTGTGTGTGTGTCAGTGTCAGTGTCAGTAATGCAACTTAAAAGGTGAAACTAATATATGAGATAGACTCATTACATGCAAAGCAAGATAGTTCAAGCCGTGATTTGTCATAATTGTGATGATTATGGCTTACAGCTCATGAAAACCCCAAATCCACAATCTCAGAAAATTAGAATATTACATGGAACCAATAAAACAAGGATTGTACATAGAACAATATCGGACCTCTGAAAAGTATAAGCATGCATATGTACTCAGTACTTGGTTTGGGCCCCTTTTGCAGCAATTACTGCCTCAATGCGGCGTGGCATGGAAGCTATCAGCCTGTGGCACTGCTGAGGTGTTATGGAAGACCAGGATGCTTCAATAGCGGCCTTCAGCTCTTCTGCATTGTTCGGTCTCATGTCTCTCATCTTTCTCTCGGCAATGCCCCATAGATTCTCTATGGGGTTCAGGTCAGGCGAGTTTGCTGGCCAATCAAGCACAGTAATCCCACGGTCATTGCCAAAAGCACCAAAACCTGGTTCAGTGTGGGCAGGTGCCAAGTCCTGCTGGAAAATGAAGTCAGCATCCCCATAAAGCTCGTCTGCAGAAGGAAGCATGAAGTGCTCCAAAATCTCCTGGTAGACGGCTGCGTTGACCCTGGACTTAATGAAGCACAGTGGACCAACACCAGCAGATGACATGGTTCCCCAAATCAACACAGACTCTGGAAACTTCACACTGGACTTCAAGCATCTTGCAGTGTGTGCCTCTCCATTCTTCCTCCATACTCTGGGTCCTTGGTTTCCAAATGACATGCAAAAGTTGCTCTCATCAGAAAAGAGGACTTTGGACCACTGAGCAACAGACCAGGTCTGTTTTTCTTTAGCTCAGGTAAGACGCTTCTGACGTTGTTTGTTGTTCAGGAGCGGCTTGACAAGAGGAATACGACATTTGAAGCCCATGTCCAGGATCCGTCTGTGTGTGGTGGCTCTTGATGCACCAACTCCAGCCTCAGTCCACTCCTTGTGAAAGTCCCCAACACTTTTGAATGGCCTTTTCCTGACAATCCTCTCCAGGCTGCGGTCATCCCTGCTGCTTGTGCACCTTTTTCTTCCACACTTTTCCCTTCCACATAACTTTCTATTAATGTGCTTTGCAAAAGAAGTTGGATGTTCCCAAAGTGCTGTATCAATTACCTTTTGAGGCTTTCCCTCCTTATGGAGGGTGTCAATGATGGTTTTCTGCACAACTGTCAGCTCAGCAGTCTTTCCCATGATTGTGATTCCTACTGAACCAGACTGAGAGACCATTTAAAGGCTCAGGAACCCTTTGCAGGTGTTATGGCTTAATTAGCTGAATAGAGTGGGACACTTTGAGCCGAGAATATTGCACCTTTTTTACAATATTCAAATTTTCTGAGATTGTGGATTTGGGGTTTTCATGAGGTGTAAACCATAATCATCACAATTATGACAAATCACGGCTTGAACTATCTTGCTTTGCATGTAATTTTGCAGTTCCGGATAGGGGACGCATACCCTACCTGCACTGCCATTCGCGGTCTTGGCTGTCAATCACTGGGTCACGGCCGGTGATTCCTCGCCGGCACCCGGTGATTGCTGAGTATCTCCAACGTGGGAGAGACCTGTGTATAAACAACACAGATCTGTCCCGTCAGCTCCTGCACACTGCTTTGTATGGCTCTGCATAGCAGAGCCATACAAAGCAGTGTGCTTACAGGGTAAAGCACACACACAGCACACAATTAACCCTTTGATCGCCCCTCATGTTAACCCCTTCATGCCCTGTGTCATTAGTACAGTGTCAGTGCTTTTTATTAGCACTGACCACTATATTGGTGTCACTGGGGATGTCAATGACACAAAGTCAGTTCCCCCCAGTGTCAGAATGCCCGCCGCAGTCCCGCTACAAGTCGCTGATTGCTGCCATTACTAGTAAAAAAAAAAAAAAATTCCAGTATATATACTGCAATTTGTAAACGCTATAACTTTCACATAAACCGATTAATTTACACGTATTGGAATTTTTTTCTCTAGCAAAGGCATGTCACAGAATACATTTTAGCCTAAATTTATGACAAAATTAGATTTTTTTTTTTTTTTTTTTTAATTTACTGTACATGTAGCAAAAAGTAAAAAAAATGTTTTTCTCAAAATTGCTGGTCTTTTTTTTTTTTTTTTTTTTTTTTATATCGCAAAAAATAAAAACCACACAGGCGACCAAATACCACCAAAAGAGAGCTCTATTTGTGGGTAAAAAAGGACATAAATTTAATTTGGGTGCAGCATTGCATGACCGCACAATTGTCAGTTAAAGTAACGCAGTGCTGTATCGTAAAAAATGGCCGGGTCAGGAAAGGGGCTAAATCCTCTGGAGGGAAAGTGGCTAATCTTTGCGTTGATCGCATGCAGTAATGTCTCCAATCCAAAACCTGCCTTCCTTTATGCAATCCACCACTCCTGACTTGCTCACTAGGATAGGGGGCTTGCTATCTTTGTGAGCAAGCCAGAAGTGGTGAAACGCATCAAGAAAAGGAAGTTGGGCAGCACAGTGGCTAAATGGTTAGCACTTCTGCCTGGAAGTACTAAGGTCATTAGTCTGAATCCCAACCACGGCACCACCTGCCTGGAGTCTGTATGTTCTCCCTGTTCCTGCGTGGGTTTCCTCCAGGAACTCCGGTTTCCTCTCACACTCCAAAGACATGCTGGTAGGTCAATTGGTTCCTGTCTATATTCTAAATTGTCCCTAGTATGTGTATGTATGAATGTAAGTTAGGGACCTTAGATTGTAAACCCCTTGAGGGTTAGGTGTGTGTGTGTGTGTGTGTGTGTGTGTGTTGACAGCTCTATAGAAGTACCTGAAATAAATTAAAAATAATATGAAGGCTGGTTTTTGGGTTGGAGACATTACTGCATGCAGCCAACACAATAAATATTACAACTACTGCAAGAAGAGCTAATTGGAGTGCAGCTGATTGTATTCCTGTTTGCAGAACCCATCCTATTGATTTGCACTAATGCATTTCAGCAGTAACAGTGAGTTTAAAACTCCTTTTCATTGCACGAGTCCCAAACCCCCCTAGTAAATGTGGACTTGAGTAGCTGGTTCCCTTATCCAGAGTAATAGCAAAATGTGTAGTGTACGAAAAACCTTCCAGACAATGCTTTGATATTTGCTGATTTGTACCTCTGCTTCACCATTACTGCACTGATGAGGTAACAGTGGTGCAGGAGGAGTCCGTGTCAGAGAGGTGCGGTGTACAACTGAAGCGGGCCAGCCATCAGGCTGTGAAATCATTTACACTCAACTTAAGTTACTCAGCAATTGGGAAAAACCATGGTTGTCTCTCACACTGCATCTCCTATCCCAGCCTTTTGGCTTGGTATGGTTGTCAAGAACAAAAGAACCAAAATGTCATCTATTGCTGCTTTCTGGTCCGTATTTTTCTTTTTATCTGGGGATGCTGGCAGGAACGCACTTCCTGTCCTGGCGTGACATCTCACTCATTGTACTGTGTCTATGGAGGATTGGGATTGTCACCTTACACAGATTTGTAGTACAGAACACCCCACTCATCTCCATAACCTAGAGTGTGGAGGTCTTCTGTAGTCCAATCTTTGAACGAAAGAGGTTTGTTTGATTTCTGGCAGGATCGACAGGTATTTTTTTTTGTACTCATCCGACAAATATACCAGAAAAAAAATCAATTGTGTAATTAACAAATTAAAATGGCAAAAATAAGAGACGTTTTCCTGCAGATGTCTGCTCTTCAGGAGTCCCAGCCTGTGTCCTGTGCTGCCATCTTGGGTCTCTTCAGCCAACTGTCCCTTCCGGGTTCAGGGACTCTGGACCCCAATGAGACTGCAGCTCCACCCCCCGGCCACCATGGCCTCAGGAGTAAGACACCTCATACTCTAGGCGAGAATGGTAGTGGGGTGCTTTTTTTTTTTATTTATAATTAAAAACCTCTCTACTTTGAGAGGGGGGTTGGCAGGGGTGCCAAGGCATAGACTCAAAGTGCTATGGTGGAGTGAAGTTCTGCTTTTTAATGCCTCAATGTGTCAGTAGAGGGCATGCCACATGTCATTGATATTTTTTTTCTACATTGGATATTTTATAATGATAGGTTTGCTCTGATAGAGATTTACTGTAAATAATTCATATGTTTTCTCCACAACATGCCTGTGATTTTTTCAGTATGAGCTAAGTGATGTTCACAAAATGGTTGTAAAATGTCATAGTGAAATACAGATTCATGAGAGGTAGATGGATCATTTCCTTTATATAGAAGTATCATATCCTACCATTAGAAGAGACTACCCTTACATCTCCCTGCTCACATTCCAAGGTCCCAGTCACAGACATACTGACATGCCCACTAGGTAGCTGTATGTTTCTGCGAGTAATACGGAGCACATGAAGGAAACGCAAACAAACATTGGAGCAACATACAAACTCCATGTAGATGAGGCCCTTGGTAGGCATTGGCGCTTGATTCCCAGTGCTACAAGGTATGCATGCCAACCACTGTAACACCCTTGCTTAAAAGAGTAAATGTGAGTGGTTGGTATAGACGTGTATTTTTTTTTTGACAGGTAAAGGCTTTGATAAAGCTGAAGGAGTGCGAGGACACCCATCTTGGCGAGGAGGTGGACAGGAACTGGGGGGAAGTGCTGACTCAGCAGTATCTCTTTGACCGCCTGGAACATGAGGTATAGAATTGATTGCATAGCAATGTACACAAAGAAGCTGCTTCTGATCTGTCCTTACTATACGATCAGTTGGTTTTAATATGCTCAATACGAGAACTGGAGTAAACACTTTTTGATCTGTTTAACTAAGAAAAACCTGAAGCAGCAAGTAAAATGGATCAGATGCAAACCCTGAGCAGTCCAGGAAAAAAAAATGTATGCCAAACATAATGGCCTGCAATGATTATGACAGTACTGTGTAAAGCCTGGTACACACTTTAATTTTTTTGTTCAACCAAATTTTGAACAAAAAAAAAAAAATTTCTATGCTAAACGAGCGATGTTAGAACAACGGCACAGTAGTAGAGATCGCTGCACTGACGGGGATTATCCTCCCTCTCTCTGAACGTGCCGATACTCGGACTGTGTATACCCAGCTTTAGGCAATAGAACTTTGAAGGGTCATAGCGCTAGCAAGCCCTGATATGCAAGGAATATGGAATGCAAAGGCAGAGTTCAGATACGTCTCTTAATTGTGTTTATATTAAGTGACACAGGACTGAATTAACAGCCAACTGCATTTTCACTGGTTAAAGTCTTGAAATCTATTGATGTAGAAAGTAGCCACATCTGAATAGAAAAGCCAGTCCTCTGCCGGAATACAGCAGAGGATGACCCTTTCTGTGTGAAGAGAAAAGGTCCAATACATTCTTGGCTGAAGCAAAGGTAGAGCAGTACTATAGGGGTCAGGGGATGGGGGGAGTGTGGTGGGGGACACAGGCATCTAGCATTCCTGGAAGTGTTGAATTCTAACAGAACTGATGGGAGTATGCCGCACTGGAATGGAACAGACTGCCGGAAAGGTTTAGTGTAAGAGCTCTAACTTTACATGTATGCTACCTAACAGTTTAGATTTAAATACCAGTCTGTGACTGGTGATTGGGAAAACAGGCTTGAAATGTAAGCATGTCCAGAGCAGCAGAACAATTGAATTAGATATTTTCTAATCTTTTTTTTTTTTTTTTTTTTTTGTTGTAATCAGTCTCCTTCAGTAAAATGGAAACCCTTTAACCATTTGGATGAAACTTTCTGTTACACTTTTGTTGAATTGCAGATAGAGGCCTTGAAGACCTTTAAAAAGACAGACATGACCAGCTGCTTCCAGGAGCATCGGGGGTGTGACAGGAGGGTACTAAGTGTACATGTGAGTGATCATTCTCCGTTTTAAATGTTAAAGAAAATTCTACTGCTCCGCTATTATTCAGTGCTTGTAGTAGGGCCCTTTCACACAGATGTGCTTTTGTGCAGCTTAGGGCCCCTTTCACACTATGCTTGTGATGCATGCCCATTGACTTACAATGGAAGGCCTTTTTGGTGTGCTTTTGGAAAACTGCACCAACAAAGCACCTTCCATTATAAATGCAGCATGCAGGACTTTTGAAAGCGCAGCACACGTGCAGTGTGAACCATTACCTAGGATTTATTGGGCATAATTTTCATTCACTTTTGGTCGCCCTTGAAAAGCGTGGTAAAAGCGCTCCAATGTGAAAGAGGCTATAGGCGTTTGACATAATCATTAGGGCTTTTGTCGATGGCAGCAGTTTGAACCAGCTTTAGTAAATAAACCGCTAAGTGTCTCACCCAGAATCTGGTGCGGCTGTGCATGGTAGCCAATCAGCTTCTGCCCTCTGCTTGTGCAATAAAACCTGGAAGCTGATTGGTTTCTATACAGAAGTGCACGAGATTGTGAGTGAACCAGCTTTAGTAAATAAACCCCTTCGAATTCACTGACCAGTACATTTCAGCTGGTTTTGCAATCCTATACACTTTGCATCAGATGGGTTTTTCATGCCCATCAATACAGGCCCATAGCAGAAGGGGAGCCAGTAAACCTTTTGCAGTGGTACAAATAATCGATATCTGGTCGCCTGCAGTGACATGTAATTCTGGGCACAGTAGTTGAGCAGTATGAAGGAATGATTGGTTGCATCTTATGACATTGTTGTAACAATAATGACCTCTTTTCTGACAGGTGGTTGGATTTGGTGAGAAGGAGCCTGATTCTGTGCCTTCTCAAACACCCTCTGAAGAACCTGAATCTTCTTATGGCAACATTACCAGTCTCACCTTCCTTCCTCCTTCTCCGCTCATGGCAGACGCTGTGCCAATTAGTGACATCCATAGCTTTACTTCCACCCTAAAATTGCTACCATACCACAAGATCATCAAGTGAGAGATCGGACAGATATGTGACTACTGGGTGATGAGCTGTGTCCTTCTACCATCAGCAAAGGGACTTCTATAAAGGGTTGTGTAATAGTGTGTTTCTGGTGCTCGCTGTAGCATGGCCAGAATTGAAAGAAGGAAGAAAAAAAAAAAAGTTAAATCTAATTATGAGACTGTAGATATGCAGATTTTTAAACCTAGACATTTAATGCTGCTCTTATTGGAAGTAAAACATTTGAAGTACTAAATGATTTTACAAATCCTGGTATCTGGATACAGTACAAGAATGACAGGCACATCTTTTATGGTGAAAGGTCAGCGGTCACAGTGACATGACTGAAGAACAAATAGTCTGCATTGCCGGGAGCTTAGGTTACTATGACCACAAATCTTCATTCAGACACCTTCCTGAATGTCAGTATGGTTTTGTATCCAGCTTGATCAAAGAGAAGAATAATGTAACTGAATTAATTTAATTTAGGATTTCCATCACATTTGTTATCTCCTACACACTGATGTTCTCAATCAGTTGATCAATGCTTTCTTTTCTACTTTAAGTGGGACTCCGGCAAAAACATTTTATACATTTTGGACTGTCAGAGCAGGTTAGAACATTTGCCTCTTTAGTGCTTTTGTGTGTCCCCTTTAGATTCCCCTCACTTCCTGTGCCAGAGACATAACAGGAAGTGAGGTGCCCACCCAATGAGAGGGGAAACGCCATCTTTGACAGTTACCTGGAGAGATTTGCGTTTTACTTTGTTCAAGCACAACCGTAGAAAAAAAAAATCTAATCCTCACCAGGACAGGAAGTAAGTGTATATCTCCCCAGTGGGGGCATAGCAGGTGAACTTGCCATATGCTCTAACACACTCTCCATGTTTATGCATATCTAGAAAAAAAAAAAATGGCATGTGTATATTTTTTTTCCCCACTTGGTATGCCCTGCATGGACAACGCACATGGGGCACTACAACAGGTTCACTTTATTCCACCTTGCCAGAAGCATATCCCCCCCTCACTACTCCATGAAACATATGAGGCTCATATATTGTAGCTGCACAGGGCTATGTTCTCTCACAAGTGCTGTCACAGACTGAATCACACATCCTACTTCATACTGGGGGGGGGGGGGGGGTTTCTCCCAGCAGCTGAATGGAGCGGCAGGGAAGAGTAGGAAAGGCGAGAGAGTAAAGCTGCAGGTAAGGGACTTTATTTATTGCTTTCCAATCCGCTATAGAAATGGTATGAACCACCATCTGCATTTTTATTAAAACTGAATGCTGTGTACTGGAGTGTGATCTGTTTTCTGTGAACTGCACATGACACGGCTTCCTTACACATAGTTTTATCCAACACATTGCTTTCTGCTGAAGAAGCTTCATAAAACCAAATGTGACGAGTAGCAAGATATGGATAAAAATCTGCAGTTTGATACGGAGCAATACTGAACCATGCTGGTGCCACGTTTTTAAGTTGTGCATTGTAAAGACTTATAAAATGGGCTTTGCATATGGGCAATTTTGTTATGATCTAAAACAAAAGTGGTTTATCTAGATGTTGACTGAGTGGTTGGCCAGGGTAAAGAAGAGATGGAATCTGACAGTTCACTGGCCGTGAGGCAATGTATACGACTCTTTCTATTGACATTGATGAGGATCAATAAGGAATATAAACAGGATAAAATGAAAGTGAGCCTTGTATCCAATAGCAACCAGTCAGTTCATTCTGTAGCCAAAATTTGGAAAAATGCCATGTGCAATTTGTTATGTGGCAGCAACTTTTCTTTACTCCATTTTTTTTTTGCACTGGAGCCTCTTGACTTGTTTTAGGTTAAAGTTAGTTCTTAAAGTGGAACTTCACACTCAACAGATTATTAATCCTTACCCTGCTAGCATTAGGAAAGTAGATTATATTTACCTAAACTTTTTTTTTACATTTCTTCAGTTATTTCCTGCCTAGGCAAATGATGTCATATATCCCAGCAGTCTTTAGGAGGGGGCTCAGCTCAGCCTATGCCTGAACTAAGGGCAGAAGGCTTTCAGGAAGTACATGAATCATCTACCCTTCCTCAAGATGGCCACTGCCAGAAATGCTAGGGGGTGTTTTTTTTTTTTTTAGAATGATTTCTCAGCACAACAAAGCGAGGAGAAGTTTGCGTTGAATATTAAACATGAATTAAATAGTTTTTTTTTTTTTTTTTTTTAATGTTTTGCTTAAAGTGGAACTGCACTGCACCTGAGCACCATAAACCAAAAATGCTAATTTCCACAAAGCTTACTAATGGTAGGTGGGTTTATTTAAAGCAGTGACCAGGGTGAAAGGGCCTTTCTACACTTCCCCACTAGGTTTCCTAAATAATATTGGTCTTTTTTTGCCTCTCTTTATAGTCTTTTTATGTAGCAGCTAGACTAGTCGATTACTTGCTCATTGCAAATGCATAAAAACGGCCTGCACAGAGGTTTGGGCACTCTGGGGTCAATGCACTTAGATAAATACTGTGTGAATTTTTGCCTAATATAAAACTCATGAGATATTTATCTCAGAAGTCATCAGTTGATTAAAAAAAAGTCCTATTTCACAAATATTTGTTTTGCAATATTTTGTTATTTATTTTCCCCCACTGGCCTTATAGACATATCCCAAAAGCCAGCCAGTTCAGCAGGAGCCAACCAATGGCTGCAAGTGCTGATCAGTGTATTCTGATGGGGTGCTATCCCTGAATCATACATCGTTGGTATGGAGATCTATCAAGTTTCTTTTCAACCTGCTGTACCACAGGGATATTGTTCTGTGAATGAAAGCAGACAGAATCATTGTGAAAACTATGCAAAATGGTCCAGTGTCTTCATTCACAGAACAATCTCCCCCTGGTACAATGTTACAGATGGTTCACATTCCTGAGCTAAAGGTAGAACATTTTCACATTGCTAAAACATTTTTACCTTCATTATTTCCAAAAAATCATTTTATGTAGCCAGCCGGGAGCCTTTTTTTTTTTTTTTTGTTAACCACTTGCCTACAAGGCACTTATACCCCCTTATTTACCAGGCCAATTTTCAGCTTTCAGCGCTGCTGCACTTTGATTGACAATTGCGCGGTCATGCAACATTGTACCCATATGAAATTTTGATCATTTTTTTCTCACAAATAGAGCTTTCTTTTGGTGGTATTTAATTGCCACTGGGCGCTTTACTTTTTGCGCTATAAATAAAAAAAATTCAAAAAATTTGAAAAAAAAAAAGTTTCTTTGCTTCTATTATAAAATTTTTCAAACAGGTATTTTTTTCTCCTTCACTGATGTGCGTTGATGAGGCGGCACTGATAGGCAGCACTGAGGTGGCACGGATAGGCGGCACTGATAGACAGCACTAATGAGGTGTCACAGATAGACGGCACTAATATGCAGCACTGATAGGCGGCACTGATAGGTGACACTGATGGGTACTGATAGACGGCACTGACTGGCATCACTGCTGGGCACTGACTGGCACAACCCCTGGGCACTTTCTGGTGGCACTGACTGGCCGCACTGGTGGGTGGCACTGGTTGGTGGGCACAGGTGGGTGGCACTGGTGGGCACAGGTGGGTGGCAAGGCTGGGCACAGGTAGGTGGCACTTCTGGGCACAGGTGTGTGACACTGCAGAGTGGCACAGGTGGGTGATCTGCTGGGCACAGGTGGGCAGAACTTGCGGGTGGCACTGCTGGGCACCGATCATCAGTGCCCTGATGATCGGTGCCGATCCCCGCTCTGCCAACTGCCGGTTCTCGGCAGTACTTTCCTCACGATCTGACAGCGTGAGGAAAGTGCAGTCGAGAACCGGCACTTGCATTTCCCTCTGATCAGCGTGTCATTGGACACCGCTGATCACGTGGTAAAAGGCCGCTGTGATTGGCCTTTTACCACATCACGTGATCAGCTGTGTCACGGATCACGGAGATCGCCAGGTGCGCGCCGAGCGCGTTCTGGGTGGACGATATATGACGTCCACTCAGAACTGGCCGGCCGCAGTGCAGCCGTCATTCGGCTATCTGCGGTCGGCAGGTAGTTAAAGCATTTTTCCCACTGATGAATATTCTAAACAGCATTTAGCAAATTTCTTGTACATTTCCCTCTTAAATTTTTTTTGAGGATGATGTACTTTTAATATGTTCCACACTGGTGGCAATGAAACAGACAGGGCTGGAGCACTTGCTGTGCATTTCCTCCATTTAGAAAATGTCTTGTATCAAGTGTTCTGTGATTGGACAAGGGGTGTATGTCATAGTTTCCCTGCATTACCTTTGTGCTATAGATTCACTGAGCAGTAGAAAGGCATAGGGGACAGAAGGCAGACCAGGGCTGATAAATAGAATGGCAGATTTTGGGGAGCCCAGGAATCTGCTCTCTGGACCTTGATACATAGTACATATGTTTTAAAGAAGACATACAATGTTGATTTTTCTGAAGATTAGATTTTTAATTGCAAATCATAAATGCAGATCTAATAAAATAATTTGCTCTAACCATTTTATTAGGAAATAAATAAATACAAAGGCAAGACCAGTTTCTGGGGCATGGAAGAAAAAATAACTATATATGAAGAGAGAGGGCAGTTTACACATTTGAGAATTTCAGGTAGGTATGGATAGTGCCGAAAAGTAAAGTCTAATTTTCAGAAGTGTTCTGGTGGTTATTAAATTTCCAGATCTGTACTGTATATACAAGAGGAACTGAAGATATTTTGATATAGAATAGTAATCACGTCCTGCGATCGTCAGAGGAAGAATGTGGCACTGGGTAACAGAGCCTGATGTACAAATTTTGTTTTAGACTTTTCCATGCGAATTCTTTAGAATTAAAGTACAGCTCCAACCAAAACTGATTTTACTGTTGGAATGAGACACTGATGTTCAGGTGATCCCCCTCCCCAGCATGGCTGTGACTATGGGTGTTTGGCTAAACAGCAAACAAAATTCTCCATCTATACCTTTTAAAGAATCCACCACAGGGCAAGTGATGCAGCATGTCTAGGTCTGCTGTCATGTAGTGGTCTCCCCCAGAAATTTCCAGTTGAACATTACATTTAACAGCCACACTGGGGTCCTGGACAGCACTAAACATTGGGTGTCAGTCCAGCAGACGGCCATGTTGGATGGAGCTGCTCTCTAAATGTAACTGTTACCAGTAAAGAAATAATTTTTTAGGGCCTGGTTTAACCTATTCATCCATTAGGTAGTAAGTCGCAAGGTGGCACCAATGTCAATGGGCAGGTTAACCAAGACAAAATGGCCCCCTGTGGAGAGCTAGGAGTGCCAGCTTTGTGTTTTATGGGGAAGTACAGGACCTTTTAAAGCGTTAATTGTGATACACAGACACAATGTCCTGTTTGATTTGTCATACCATAGAAGTCCAGTATCCCTGAGTAAGGAACCGCTGCAGTGTAAGGGCCCTCTCAGCACCAAAGAGAGAGTCAAATCATCCGGAAATATCACAAGAACGTCTTGTTTTTCTGGGCTTTCCATGGTTCTCGCTAAGGTTCTGCTACGATTGTTCTGTAGGCCACTTAGTACTTGACAGGCAGTCGTTTAAGGAGTGGTTCATCGTACACCCAGCACTCCCCGTCCTCATGGAATAGCTAAGAGAATGCAGAGACAGGAAAGTAGAGAAGGAACTTTCTTTATCGAATAAACCACATTTTTGACATGTCTCCACTTTATAGCAAGGCTTCACAGAACAGTCTTTAATATGGCATTCCTGCAACTTATAACCTCTAATTTTTACTGTGACCTTTCTGCCTTGCTTTTTGTCGCAATGACAGGTAGACAATTGGGACACTGACATTATCATTTTTCTACTGGGAAAAAAATAGTTTTATTGTCAGTATCTAGTGCAGCTCAGATCACATGCCTCCAATCAAGTAGATGGAGAGGTTCCTCCAATCGCAGCTGCTTAGACAGGACACACTCAACACTTGGACAAGTCTATGAGGGCGCACTGTGCAGATGCAGCCAGCAATGAAAAAAAATGCACTTCTTGGGAAAGGAGTCTTAGGGAAAATGGCCACAACCTGTCTCGGAGTCTACTCTGATCAATAGGGGATCTGTGAGTGGATCAGCAGGGGATCTGTGAGTGGATCCCCTGCTGATCGGAGCCCAGTGGGACAGATGTCTTTTTTCAACATCTGTGCCTGTTTACTTTCTTCTGGTGGACTATGGGCAGCCAGGTGTAAAACAGGCACCATTATTTACATTAGGCTGCCTCTGAGCTGGTCTGGAAAAATGTAAAAGGATGAAGTCCTCTTCTATGTTTATCTTTTCTTCCAGGTCTGGATGAACCCAGAGGTAAGACATAAGTACATTTACATGTGCCTGTCCACAGGGCTCCATGGACCTTCTGATCAGGTATGCCTGAAATCCTGACAGGCAGACCTGATGGGAATGCCCATGTGAAAGGAGCTTAAAGTAGTGGTGCTAAACCTCAATCCTCCAGTACACGCAACAGAGCATGTTTGGGGAATAAGTCATAAATACCAAGTCACTGATATTCATTTAAAGCTGAAGTTTAATTTAGAAAAAAACAAAAAAGATCCCTACAGCTTTAGTCACATAATGTACCTGTAATGAAGTATGTCCCACGTTGTGAAAGCACCTGGATACTGAGGAAATCTTCACTGCAGGGATACCCTGTCCTCTTCCCTTCTCTGAACTTGCAGTGCTGCAATAGTTAACAGTTTTGGGTCTGATGGAAGTATGCGCCCGCCTCTTTCCTCCTCCAATGAGAAAAGTTATTTCATGGATTACACTGCTTGTAACACCCTCTGTTAATAGGGGAGAGTCTGATCAGTCACAAGTTTCTCTCCCTCATTCACAGATCAGGCTAAAAGCTGTGCAGTTAACAAAGAACTTTTCTGAATGGAGGAAAAGAAAGTAGGGCACATGTCCCTGTTGTACTATCTGTACTACTACTGTTCTGCATGAAGACCCAAAGCTGTTAACCATGGCTGCACTGGGGGTTCAGTCACAGGAAGAGGACAGGGCATCCCGGCACTGAAGATTTCTTTAGGATGCAGCTGCTTGAACAACGTGGGACATAAATTACTACAAGTCAGTGTGGTGACTAAAGTGGTAGTGATTTTTTTTGAGCCAAACTTCAGCAGTAAAGCACCTGTGCATGTTGAAGAAAATCCAGAAGACATGACTTATTGGGGAAGTTAAGAAACTTGGTATGAATTAAGGCCAAGAGGGCTAAGCAGCTTCCCTAGAAGCATTCGGTGTTTGTGATGGAGCAGCCTGGGGAGCATGGGCAAGGGTATTATAAGTGAGGTTGGATAGTAAGAATCTGTAACCGATCCCATTCAGGGCAAAGTGATAGATTCTCTAACAAGAGTTAGGCTACCCCTCTCTCCTGGGGATTATCCAGCCTCAATATTGTCCATCATAACCAACCATCATACTGATTGTCATAGGAACTTGTCAGATTCCAGTCATAGAAAACCACAAGCACTGGAACGTACCCTAGTTTCCCACTGTACTTCTTTTTCTTTGCGTTCTCTTGCTTCTGCTCGTTGCCTCTCTTCCAGACGGTGCTTTGCCTCGGTGGCGTCGTCGATGTCCTTGATCTTCAAGTTGTATGTGACATCTTTCCATAAACTTATGAAAGTGTAGATGTGAGAATTACAGGGAAAATATTCACATTCTATTGTGATCTTCTGATCAGACTAAATAAAAGTCAATTCTTAGCATAGAATAAACCTTACAGCAAGTCACACATTACATTGAAATACTGTTGAGGTGATGATAAACCCCAAACCAGAAATGTAATATACTACAGCTTACCAGTCCTTTTCTGGGGGGGCTGGATGTTGATTTTTTTTTTTTTAGGCTCCCCCCTTCCCTATTGATCTGAGCAGCAACACACCTCCTTTATTAGGAGTTCCCCCACTGTGAATGAAGGAATACAGAGACACCTTTGGACAGCAGCACTGTCAGTCTGGGGGAAGGGAGTGTTAGCTGTACTAGCAGATTTAGATACACTAACAAATTGAAGGCAAACTCCAGATAACACTTTATAAGCAGTTACTGCAAACAGTTTTGTTCCTTTTGGGATAAATGTTTTGCAAATATCAGAACTGACCATTGTAACCACCCGTCACTGATAGAGGTTTGCGGCAAGCCATTTAACTGTGACATCTGCAGAACAGCTTGTCCTGTTGAAAAGCATACTTACTGGCCAAATCACCAGGTAAAAAGAAGAGGAATGCCGCCATCACATTTAATGATTGGTAAGCTGCAATATAATGTTTGGTTTTGGGATTAATACAGCTTTAGGCAGCTGACTGCATCCAGGGTCAGACATCTATCCCAAACCACAGCTAATCTCTGTGTGCAGCTACATGCGATCAGCAGCTGGTCACATAACCCAGTCATTCCAGCAGCAAGAATCTGCATTGTGTAAACGTTGTTTGATCCTGTCTACTCTAGTTTTCCCCTTCCACAGTCCCCAATCGATTTGCTGACAGTACAGAGCCCTAGATGGCACCCTAGCAGTATACACACTAAACTGAGCATGTGCAGATGTTTTTTTTTTTCTTTGAGAGGGTATATGTGATCAGCACTGGGCCAACCAGCACTGTACAGAGGGTCAGGGGTTATTCAGCCTCGAATAATGAAAACTCCTACAAGCTTTAACCAGTGCCCAGCTGGACACTACTAGAAGTCACAAGACTGCTCTAACTGCTGACAAGAAAAGGTATTTAGCAGTTTATATTTACTAAAATAATTGCATTTCCATGTTGTGTGTACTGTGGGAGACCAGATATAGTGAATGCAGGGTCCTGGGTTTAGTAACACTTTAAGAACAATTAAGATTCCTGAATGAACACTATAAGACCACTTTTCAAAGGTCAGATCTACTATAAAACTTAAAATACAAACAGCACTTGCAATTATTTCAGATATAAATCAAATAGAATACAGTTTGCATTTCTTTAACTGTATTTTCTGTTTTATATTTGAAAAAATTGCAAGAGCTGTAGTTTCTAGTGACACTATTGGAGTTTGGTTAACAGCGGCGGCACACATTTTGATTATTTACCTTGAAACATTTTGCAGCACTTGTTTATTTTATTCTACTTTAAAGAGGAGTGTCACTCACCTGTCAAAAAATAAAAGTCAGCCGCTACACAAACTGTAGCGGCTGACTTTAAAAAAACACACTTACCTGTCCCTTGGTGTCTCCCCCCCACCTCGTTTCAGCAGCCGTCCTGTATTGCAGGAGGCCGGCATCTTCAGTGTGGGCACCCGGCTGTGACAGCTTGCGGATTTACAGCCGGGTACCCACTGCATGCGCAAGAAGCGCTGCGCTTCATGAATGGTCCTGTAGTCTTCTGGGACCTGTCACCTTCTGCTTCTGATAGTCTAGGCGATCGGACCGGAAGAGGAAGTGGGTACCTCTCAAATTCGGGTACCCCCTCCCCCAAAAGTGCCAATCCTTAATGGAGAGCAGTCCTTAAAATGGAACTTCCCCTTTTGGCTGGAGCTCTGTTTTAAAGCCTAACTCCAGCTTTGCAAACACTATTTTTTTTTGGGGGGGGGAGCCACTAATACTTGTGGATGCTGTCAGCGCTGTAGCAGCACCATTGTGGCAGCAGTACAGAGACATCCTGTCTGCTGCTGGAACAAAATTGACTTAGGCTGAGCCCTCCTCAGCCATTCACAGAAGCCATTTATTTTTTTTATCAGTGAATACAAGGCTTCCTCTGATTGGCTGAGGTGAAGATCATGACATAATTCAACGGCCTCTACACCTCAGTTAATCAGGATAAACCACAGGAAGGAAGATTTTTTTATTATAATGTGTAGTGCAGACAATTAAATTGCTGGTAACGTTCTCTTAAAACACCCCAGTTGGAAGTAGTGCAGCACTTATTTACCTTCTAGATTCATATTCTAGTTGGTCTTCCAGCTTGCGGACCTTCTTCTTTACTATAGGCATATTCTTGGTATCTATAAAAACTACATTCTCCTGTAAAAGAAAGCAGAAGTCAGTATAATAGAATAATGAAACACATGACTACTGTAGTTAAAGCAGAACTATAGGCAAAACTTTTTTCATCTTGGATAGAGCAAGGAAAGGTTATAACCCCTGTCACTTTTTTTGCCCTCTTTCGGGAGATTTCGCTTTCACTTCCTTTTTGGCTATAGGACAGGAAGTGGAGGAAATCCCTGCAAGTTAAGGGAATCCCTTGGGGACCCCCAGGCCACCAGAACTAGTGTCCTTAATGGAAGATTTCCCATTACTTTTCTGGGGAATAACCCAAAATTTGGAATTTTCTTCTACTTTACTATCAATTAAAGTGAAACAGGACAAATAGGGAGGGTGACTTTCCTTAACGGGGGCTCAGGCAGCAATATAAACTGATTTCACTTGCAGAGACACACGTTTATATCAGTTTTCATGTGCGTTTCAGTGAGTTTTTATGCAGTTTGACATCAGTTTTCATGCACTTTATGTACAGATAGACATCACACCCTTCGTCAGCACTTTCTCTTCTGCCCTCTTCACACCACAATGTTGATGTCACCTCAGTTTTTTTTTTTTTCCCCTGCAGAAACTGCATACACGTTGCAGATTCCTGTGCAGAAAAAATATGCAGTTGTTACTAGTGTTGTGGTGTGAACAGGGTACATGAAGAACTATTGTTTTCTTTGTGTCCTTGCAGCGGTCCCATTTCACCCTACGGCCAGAATTGTGAGTTGTTCTGCAACAGCTCTCCATTGATGGCTGCGCTAGGGGGCAGTGCGGTGTGCAATTCACTGCATCATACTGCTCTTATTTTTCTTCTTTTGAAGCTGTATTTGAAGTGTACAAAACATGCATTGCATTCATTGCAATGTCGGGCAGCGGAGTGCACTGCCCAATATCGCAGTGCAATTCAGGAAGGTGTACAGCGTTGCACTAGGATGTGTTGCAGTGTGAATGGGACACATAGGAAATAATTGTTTCTTGTGTGTCTCTGCGATGACAAACATTTTACCATGCTCTTTTTTGTTCTTTCAAAGCAGTATTTGAAGTGTACAAAACGTACCCTTCAGTCACTGCAATGTTGGGCAGCACAGTGCTCCACAGTGCCATTCAGGCCGGTGTCCTGCAATAAAATGCAGCATGAATGGAACACAATTATTTCCTGTGTGTCTCTGCAGTGACAAACTTGTTACCCTGTGGTAAAACGCCTGTCATCACATATAGTGTGAATTGGCCCTGAAACTTATGTTGAGTCCAGGAGTGGTAGAGCATCATTGTCACCCCATCACAGGGTGCTGCTTTAAACCCTCTGATTGCCATGTGGTATGACGAAGACATCCTTGGCAGTCAAAGGGTTAGACCCAACTCCAGATAAAGGAAAAATGTGAACCTTTCAATTGCTTGCAAAAGTTTAAATATAAAAAGCTTTAGCTGAAATACTTAGCCCATCTCCACCAGTGTCCTTTCAAGGTTCAGCACTGGGGTCTCCAACCCACTTCCAGTGAGCTCAGGGGATCAAGGACTCACCCCATTTTGGTTGCACCATAAAGCCATCTTGTGCACCAAGCAGAATATGGTGCAAAAACAGGCTCTATATCTGTAGCATTCAGGGCCTGTGGTCCTAAATTACAGGACTGATGACCCGTGGTTTTAAAAGAGTAGGTTTATGAAAAAAAAATATAAGGCTGTGGGTGATATACTGCTGTTGGGCTTTAAATAAACTACACCCCCACCCCTCCTCCTTCAATGCATTTCAATTACAGGTGTCTCTTTAGGAAACTTATGAATCAAGGACAGCTTCTGGAGGTTCATCAATAAATCAAAATGACAGAACAGTGGCACAAACAAGAATGGCATCACAAAATATATCTTACCCCATTTGCATATTTTGCATACATAACACCATTCCACTCCCCTTCCACTGAACAGAAAGATTTCTTGTCATTAGGAGGACTAGAGTGAAAACATAAAAGGAGTCACTGAGAAGAGTAAAAACAAGGCAACATTTGCTTTATTTCTTATAAACTGATGTCATTGGTCCCAAGAAGCCTTTAAAACTCACTAGATTTCCGCTGTGACTCTGTGCTTCTTCCCACCATAGAAAGGTTTGGTGTGGAAGGTGATTGTGGCGCTGTAGCCAGTTTTGGAACAGTTGATGTTGCACTCTCCACCGAGCTCTACCCAAGGCACAGTCAGGATGGACCTGAAGACACATGGATTTATTTAATAAGTTCATAATACATACACAATATATATGACCAATAGAAGCAAAGTTATTTCTTTTCCAGCTTCAGTGCTTTAATATTTGTGCAGGTCTCTGAGTTGTCATGGTTTCTAAAACTGCCTTTGGTTTGGCATTGACCACAAATTCTGTTCAAGTAAAACTATTAAAGCTACAGAATACAGCAGATTCTTTTTTCTTTCTTCTTGCCATCTTTTCCAATTTACTTTTAGTCCCTGTAACAATGATCATCAATACATACAAAGATTGTGAATCTACCAAGTGGGGACACCAAAAGCAATAAAACCTGACAGGGGTTTTGGACCTTCCATACTCTATCCAAATAAAAAAAATATTTAAGCTGTAAATAATCTTTAATATATAGCAAGAAGAAGAACTATTCGAAGTTTAGATTATAGAAGTGATAGGTGTCATTTACACGTTTGCTCCATACAACTCTCCTGCTTCCCAATACACTGCCCTGCAGCATGCTTGGAAGTCAAGAAATCCCCCATACACATGGAGCCAAAAAACTAAACATTTCAATCTGATTTTACACCAACTTTCAAATAAAACGAACAACTGTAGGGTGAAGGCCTATTGGCTAGACATAGTCTTGGAACTGAACTCCAGGTAGATTCCAATAAATGTAATTATATGCAGTTTTTTAAAATATAAATACAAAGGTGGTGGTGGGAGGAGCCAATCATTCACACTAGATTTGCAATAGCAGTTTATCATCTTTAAATGCAGTGATCCAGATCTATTACTACAGCTACACTATTGAAAAATACTTGCAACAAAAAAATAAATAAAACAAATTAATCATCAGTTACATACGAATCCTTTTTTTTCTGTTATCTGACTTCAATAGCTAATGAAGGATGACAAGGCTGACATTGTCCTAATATCTGAAAGCCAGACGCTGTTGGTAAACATGTGTGGCCTTGCTAGAGTGCAGTGGATGCTGGGATGTATACTCTGGGGGGGCAGCTAGTAGGGACAAAGCCTATTGGTGGACTTTACTGAAAGCCAAAGTATTCTATAGTTTCAACAGCCATCAATTAGCTATATGTGCAGTGGCATACATACCTGAACACATTAACAACATAACTTGGCTTTAAAGCATACTTGGTACATGTAATGGCAAAGTGGTCAGTGGATGACCTATTTAAATATTAACCCCTTGACGCCGACGTAACACAAATATGCGGCCTCACGGACCTGGGCTTTTTTCCGTGGGGCCGCATATTTGCGTACCTGTCTTTGTGTTGGGAGCGCGCCCCTCAGCGCGCTCCCAGCACCGAGACCGCGGTGTCACTGAGAGCACCGGGTCCCGTTCTAACGATCGGGACCCGGGACTCCCGGGTCACATGATCGCTGTGATAGCCTCTGATTGGCTATCACAGTGATCAGTCACTGTGCAGCCCGGCCCCCTTGTTTTTTTTTTCTCTCTCTCTCTATGAATGGAGAAGAGAGATACATTGTATCTCTCGAACTCCTGTCAGAGAGAAGAAAAAAAAAAGTTTGTAAAAAAAAAAAAAAAGATAAATAAATAAATATTAAAAAAATAAAATAAAAAATAAAAAAAAATACCTAGATCAAGGTTGGATCTAGTTCAGTGCCAGGGTTAGTGTTTAGGTCAGGGTCAAGGTCAAAGGTCAGGGTCAAAGGTCAGGGTCAAAGGTCAGGGTCAAAGGTCAGGGTCAAAGGTCAGGATTTAAAAAAAAATTGGTATCAGTGTCAGTTAGTGTTAATGTCAGTGTCAGTTAGTGTTAGTGTGTTTTAGGTAAAAAAAAAAAAAAAAAGACAAAAACAAAATGCGCACTATGGTTTCTGGGCTGTACTACGGGTACAAACAACAAATAACATACACATATATGGTATCGCTGCGATCGTCAAGAGCTGGAGAATTTATTTTGGGTTGCTCTTTGGTGGTAGGTTATGGTCATAACAAGAAACACATAGGTAAATAAAAAAAAAAGGATTTTTTTTACTATTTTTGGCCAGTTTTCCTTTGATAATAAAAAAAAATCAGGAGATATCCATTACCATTTACCACCAAATGAAGGCCCAATTTATCCTGAAAGAATCAAGGTATAATCCACCTGGATGTGCAAAGTAGTTGTGATGATATGTACGGTTTTGCTATCACATGTCAACGGTGCAGAATTGTGCTTAGGCATTTAGATTTGTTTTACCCTTAGGCGTGAAGGGGTTAATTAACAGCTGTGGGGAAAAAAATATTCCCCAAAGCCATTTGCAGCTGTGGTATTCCAGTTTTATTTAACTCACCTCCCATATCCATTGGGGAAGGTTAAAATGTAGTGTTCATCATAGTCTAAACAAGATACACAACCTGTAAAATTAAAAAAGAGAAAAAAAAAATGAGTTATCATTGGCTCTCTGAATTGAGAAAGATCAAAAGAGAAATGATATACTATAAAGTATTGTGACAGTGTGGCGATCTGTCACCCTGGATTCTCAACAAGGCAGGTTGAGGGGCTCCAGGGTAAAGGTTTGATATGGAGGAAAGTGGCTTTTCACTTTCCTCCTTTGTAAGGTCCATTTTGGGAGCTGGAGCCTGGAGATTTCGAAGCGATCTGGGAGGGATGAAATCTCCAATCCTGGGACCAGGTTTTGGGAATGGCCAGGAGACTGATTGCACAGGTGTGTGCGGGCCTTTTTAGAGTCAGGACCAGGGTTCTGGGCTCCACCCCGGCAGATAGGAGTCAGGAGGGCTCCAACCCGGCAGACAGGAGTCAGGTGGGCTCCACCTAGAAGAGGTGGAAGCCAAAAGCAGCAAGGGGCTGCTAGAGTCTAGCTGTGTGCTAGTGGCCAGCTGTGTGCACGAGCCATAAGTCTTGAAGAAGTCTGCAGGAGACAGACAGCAAGCTGAGTATAAGCCAGGAGGCTGAACTGTTTTGTGGATGATCGATACCCCGTGTGGGAAACTTCTGTTTTGAACTTTCATTTAAATAAAAGTGGGCTAAAAAAGGCCTTAAAAAAGAAAGTGAGTAGCTGTGTGCGTTTAAAAGCTCTACCACTTTGAAGCGAGTTCCCACAGTATCTACAATATTTTGTAGTTTTAATTCTTAGAGGATTAGTTCAGCCAGATTAGAGAAACCAAGATGTTAACTAAATGCAAAATAAAAAAATGCTTGCACTTTATAACGCCACCATAGCCATTCCACATAAAATGAAAAAACAATGGAAGACCAACTTCAGAAGAAAGAGATAATAAATAATTAAGAGACTGCTCACTTAGCCAAAGACTTCCAACATTAACCCCACAGGTGAAGGCATAGTCTCATCAAAAAGTAGAACTCTTCTAGCTAAAAAAATACAACCAACCAAACTATTACCATAAACCGTTTTTTTTTTTTTATAAAAATGCTCACAAAAAAAAAAGTAAATTCAGGGTTGGGAGCTTACTGGGACCATTTACTGGTGTCTTCCACACAGGACTGTCACTACCAAGGTTTGGCAAGCTCCCCAATCCAAATTTCTCTATTTTGGCACACCAGCCTCTTTGAGGGTCCTTGTAAGTGTACAGTTGTTTTAGTTGAAGAAAATCAGTTGGTTCACAACACTAAAGCAAACCATAGATGATGCAGTTTTCCTGCAACCTGTGAATACCTCGATCAGTATTGTGTTCTCCCGGTTCTGCTGGCAACAATCGCATATAAAATCCGACATGCTGGCTGTGCCCATGTTGTACAACAATCGCATTGGCTACAATCAGCCTGCCCATAGATGGTTAGAATCTCAGCCAGTTCATGCTGAACGGGCCGAGATTTGAACCATCTATGGCCGGCTTTAGTTGGGGTTCTCGTTTTATTTATCTTTACGCATTGCTTTACCGCAGTGTAGTCTGCCAAGAAAGTGCAGGACCTGGCTGCTTAGGTTGGCAAAGGTGTCACAAGAACAGCTGAACAGATGTTTAAATCCTTTGGCAGGGAACACAGTTTAGATATGCACTTCAACTCTGTATTTAGCAGTTTTCATGGAGGTCAGTTCTAATGGCTGAAATTGTAAGTTGCAAAAAATGATTTAAAAAAGCGATTTGTTCGTTACAATCATCATAAGTAGATAGTATATGTAATAAGAAAAGGGTATGTGTTTGCCCAGCTTTGGTACCTATCACCCTTAGGCACTATTAAATGGGAAAAAAATACTTTTAAAGCTGTCTATATAACATGGTACATTTTTCATAAAATAAACCTCAATGACAGGTGCTTCTCTTTTTGTGATGGCAACCCACAAATTACTACTGCTGGATCTTCTTTCCAATGAAGAACTTTTTTTTTCTAAGTACACAGAATTCTGCTTTCATTAGTCAGTTACAGCTGATAATTGATTGGTTTCTGTAGGGTATTGTATGACACTTCCCTGAGAAACAAGCATCTCTGTTCTTACCTTGCCCAATATTGTGGACCCCTATAGACATCCCCAAGAACTTGGACTTTGTCCAGATGTGAGCATTGAACTGTATCCTCTTGTTGTAACATTCGGCATAGAAGGCTGAAACTACAAAAAGAAAAAAAATGCATACAGCAGAACGTAAGATAAGTCTGATAATACATAAAGCACTGTAGAAAAACTGCTGCAAACCATTCACACTGGAACAAGTCTTACCATTACCATACCACCATGTCACAACAGACCTCTATGTAAGAGTTGCTGTTATTGGCTGTCCCAGAACAGCTGGACATCTCCAAGGATGCACCACTTTGGCATAAGAAAGTTCTATAGTTTACAGGTCACTGATATGAAAAAGAAAAGGCTATAGAGGGAATCTTAAAAACTGAACTGTTACAAATCTTTAGGCTTTTTCCGTATTACGTGTGTACAGCTGTGGTGGACATACCGTGGACATGCGTGTCTTTGGGAGTGTGGGAGGAAACCAGAGTACCCGGAGGAAACCCACGCAGGCACAGGGAGAACATGCAAACTCCAAACTACTGTCCACGAGCCTCAGAAAGACACTGCTAGGAGCTAGCCAAGCCACAATGGATATGTTAGGCCCCGTTCACACTATACGTAGAGCGCTCGTGATTTTGTTTGCACAATTCTCACGTGGAAATTCACTTAAATGTCACCACTCACTTAAATGAACTACCCTATGCACGTCTGGCGCTCCAAAGAAGTTCAGGGACCAAATTTTAGCCTTGAACCAGGAGTGATTTTACACTCACATTTTGCTGTGCTTCTCATGCAAAAAACCCCCCAAAAAACACACCATATTTGGGGTGCCATTAAAGATAAAAAGCACCCAAAACGTGTGTTGTGCGTTTCGCTGTATTTTGGAAAAAATTGCCCATATGTGAACAAGGCCTTAAGGAGGATTAGGGGAAGCAGTGGGAGTCAAATATTTATTATTTAATTGTAAGCACTGGGACACTGGTCCAGACTATGGGATCTAGAACATTCTTTAGGATGAAGATGCATGTCCTAAATACATTCCTGAGAGGTACATGAACTACTGAATGAAGCTACAGAATTTGTCTGGTTTGTAAATTGCGCATGTGCAGATGTTTCAAGTCACTACATAATGTGGATAATAACAAACAGAATTAAAGATGAACTCTAGCACTGCCTTCAGTCTTGCAAAACTGTACTGGCTCCTCCCCTTTACTTGAACTTCCTATTTTGATTTCACTGCACACTGTAAGCTTCTCACAGTATACATTAGTGGTTAGTGCAAGTCATATAGAGCCTGCTTCCTTTCCTGACTGGAGGATGTCCAGCATCATCAAACTCTTTCCTCCTAGCCTTACTGTCCCTGGTCCACATCTTTCATTCTCTGGATTCTAGTTTTTGTAATTATGGAGGCTTAGCATCACATGCGGGCATTACCTATTGTGGTTTGCATGCAAATGCAGTTTACCTAGGAACTCCCATTTCTCCAGACTGACATACACCATGAAGGTATTTTCTCATATTAGCATAACTCCTCCCAATGACCAACCCTCTGCTTGCATCTGAGCTGAGCACTCTTGATAGGAGTACAAAGGCAGGGTGCGGTAATGTTTCAAGAAGTTATGTACAACCCCCCCCCCCCCCACCACCAGTCTCTTCCACCAGCCATGATCTGTCAGCATTGCATGGAGATGTATAGAGACGTAGTAAGGACATCACTGGGTCTAAAACAAGGTATGTCATGAAAGTTGATTTTTTTTTCAAACTTAAACAGTTGTGTAAGTTCATTAACAACCACTAAAAGCAAAATGTACGCAGATTAAACCAGATTTGATCAACGTGCTTTGATCTGTATCAGCCTCAACACCACTTTTATGGAGCAGTCCAGAATAAAAATGGTATTCCTATATTTTCCTTAAATAAAAAAAAAAAAAAATAAAAAATTACCACCCCCTCTCCCTTTACCATACAAATATGACCAAAGTGACAGAGGACTGTTAAAACAAATAGGTCATTGATCTTTGCTTTAGGACCAGAGCAGAGTTGGAGTACTAGTTAAACAGCAGGGGCAGAAAAAGCAAGACAACTATAGACATCCAAATATAAATTAGGAATTTCTTCCAGACAACTTAATGTAAAGGAGAAGGAACTTACTTGGTGGATGATGCGAGACCTGCTCGGAGACAAATGTGACATTGTTTTTGGAAGCCCATGGAACTGGTCCTTCAGAAACTGGCTCCTAGAAGATAAATCAATCCACAATCCTATTACAATAGCAGGAACACCACAGAGACAGAAAAGTACCCTGTTCAATGACCAGGAAAATGACAACATAACACAACTTCCCCTAAATTAGTTTTTCTTCTGTTGGTTATGGGTCCACTGGGAAGTTTTACCCTCACCTCCTGCTCTAATAACAAGGCAACACTGGGGAAAAAGATTAAATGAGAATATATATATTTTTTTTTTTTTGGGTAGTGGAAAATGGTTAGAACCTCTCACTTCCTGCCTGCCACTCATTACCAAATGTTTTTCTGTCAAACTGCTCCTGAGATATTTTAAACGGAATTTAAAATATTTTTCTACTATATATGGATGGAGAGATGAGGGAAAGGGCCTGAAGGATGGAGAAACGAGGGAAGAGGCACAGTGGCAAGGTGGTTAGCACTTCCGCCTGGCAGCACTAAGGTTGTTGGTTCAAATCCCAATCACAGCACTATCTGCACAGAGTTTGCATGTTCTCTCTGCGTGGCTTTCCTCTGGGTACTCTGGGTTCCTCCCACACTCTAAAGACATGCTGGTAGGTTAATTGGCTCCTGTCGAAATTGGCCCTACTATGTGTATGTATGACTGAGTTTAGGGACCTTAGACCGTAAGCTCCTTGAGGGTTAGGGACTGATGTGAATGTACAATACAGTATATTTAAAGCTCTGCATAAATTTGACAGAGCTATATAACTACTTCTGAACCCGGGACATACCTGTACGTTGCTGGACTTTCGGTGGCTGTGCTGGAGTGATGCAGCTGCAGGCATTGCCCCAGTACAGGGGTCAGCTCTCTTGTACAGGCAATCAGAGCTTGTCACCCCACCCCTCCCAACGCTCTCTCAGGATCTCCTGTCTCACTGGCAGTCCCAAGCGACCAGCCAGCATGTCCACTGGCTGGCCGGACAGCCGAACAAAGCCGGAATTGGCTTTTATCGGCTCTCCTTTATTGTAAGCCATAGGAGATGGCCTAACATCACTTCTTGTTTACTCAGAAACTTTCAGCACCCTTTTTAAAAATCGGAAAGCACTCAAAAACACAGATCTTGGTGTTTTGAATGCTTTCAAGTGCAGAGGAGAGATTTTGGTGTCATAGACCCCTATTGCTGTCACGGGTTGTTTATCACATCTCCATATATTTGCATCAGTGTTCTCACAAACCTTAAACCTACAAGTCACTATAGTACAAGTGCTTCTACGTACCCATAAAACCCCCAGTGGGACATTAATGCAGCAATAGGATCATACATATATTGAAAAAGACATTTGGTTAAAAAAGATTTTTATCAACTTTATTACATACATATTTCCATTGTAATATTAAATACATTTTCTTAAAAGAATATTGCTCTGACAGTATTCTTACAAGAAAACTCTTAATACAAGAATATGAAACCACACCGAAATGCATATGCTTTTGTAAGTAAAAAAATTATTTGGTTATGTGAAAACATTTTTTTGATTATCTATTTCTTTTTTGGTATATTCATTTATGATTGTTTATATATTTACTAGAAATTCCTTTGTCTCTCATGCCCCTGAGGAAGATCTAGAACAGTGGTTCTTAACCTGGGTTCGATCGAACCCCAGGGGTTCGGTGAGTCAGTCTCGCGGGTTCGGCGGAGGTGAAGACCCACACCCGACTCATATGATTCGTGCAGTAAATATTCATTATTATGTTTTTGTTTTTGTGTGAAAATCATGTTTTAATTGTTTTGTTGTTTGTTCTTAACGGTTTTGTTCATTTTGTGCACCTATGTATAAATATATACCTATGTTTTGAATTTTAAAAATCATATTTTATTTTTCCAATTAAGAAGGGTTCGGTGAATGCGCATATGAAACTGGTGGGGTTCAGTACCTCCAACAAGGTTAAGAACCACTGATCTAGAATGTGGAATGATCGAAACGCGTCAGTTTTTTTCTTTTTCTGTGTGGTTTCATATTCTTTTATTAAGAGTTATCTTGTAAGAATACTGTCAGAGCAATATTATTTTTAGAAATCATGTATTTAACATTACAATGGAAATGTGTATGTAATAAAGTTGATAAAATTCTTTAACCAACTGTCTTTTTCAATATATGTATGATCCTATTGCATTAAAGTCTCAAAGGAGGTTCTTTGGGTACATACATTCATATAGGGATGAGCAGCCAGATACTCGACCCTTTTGGTTATAGTACAAGTGCTTCTGGAACTCACAGAGTCATCATTTTCTGGTAAAACCCAGTGACACTGGAACACTTCTCCCAGTATGGGGTTATAAGGCTTCTTCGCTACAGACCCTTTTCGGCCTGCATGGAATGCGGACAGGTACCACCGGACCACCTGGACCATCCTGTCTTTGGGGTCTTTGTGGTCGCCGATGCTGAAAGAACAGAGGGTAGACAGATCATGTTATATGGAATGAAAGCTCAATGTCCTAGTATTAGAAGCAAAACACAGCAACTGAACAGTACAGAAAATGAAAGTACCTCACAAACAGATCCGGGTGTGCAAAAAAATCAGCATACATCTCTAGGAGAGATCGTCTTTCAAGAATAAATGTGGGGAGGACAACCTGCAGAAATGTAGATATATAATAAAAATATATGACGTTTAAAACCATATCAATGGAACAAACTACAAATAATGAATGATACTCTAAATTATAAAAGTAAAACATTTAACACGACCTCCAGCCATAATTCTTTCTAGGTTTCAGATAAAATAGGTAAGAGATATATCATAATAGAAATTCAAGACGGGTACTATGTTAATGATGGGAAACATTTCCAGAAGAGAATAAATCCCACCCTTGATCGTGATTTCACACATGTATATAATGTATGTACCTGAAAAAAGCTGTAAAGGTTTGTCACATGGTAGGCTATCATTTCCTCTGAACACTACCTGGAGGCTCAGGGCCAGGAGAACGCTCTAACTGCATTTTCACAGGCTCCAATTTAAAGCGATAGTAAACTGCCCAAAAAATTACTTAACAAAAAAAAAAAATCTGTCTCCCTGCAGGTTTCAGTCATAATGTACTAGAAATGCATCACATTATGACAGACTTACCAGCAAATGGAGTACTCCAGCACCGTGCTGTCACAGCTCCCGGGCGCTTCGCTCTTCACCCAGCCTTCCTTCCAGGTTCGCTGTCTCTGGCTGTATTAAAATCCTGGGGCCGCGATGACGTTACTCCCACGCATATGCGCAGGAACCCCGGCACGGAGCTCTAAAGGTAAGGCATGGGTATGCTGTCCATTCAGAGCGCATGAGCCAGTGACATCCTTGGCTGCATCCCGTGGGAATATCTCCTGAACAGTGCAAGTTTAGGAGATATTCACTGTACCTAAAAGTCAGCCTCATTATAGGTACAAGCCTTTAGGTACAAGGTAGAAAGTGGACTTTACTTCCACTTTAAGGCTGCGCACAAAATAAGGATATCATCAACTAAACGTTTTTCATGAGTGGGACAGTCAGTTGCATTAGAACGATGTTCAAGATAAGGGTCATCTAACAGTAGGCTGTGTCACTGTTTAAGAATGCCCAATTTTCATTCTGAGGGTCCCCACTCATCTGGGCTTTGGCAGGCCACTGATTGGCTGCAGCCACTAATTAAATAATCAACTTCTGTCGAGCAGGGGAGGCCACACTGATCAAAATTCGATCACTGTAATGCTATCTTAAGGGAAGGCTTTTAATGAAATGTAACATCCAATTACATATATTAGGACAGAAATAATGAATTTTGCAGTCTCCTAAAGTTGATTCTTGGACCATGAGTTTATATGCTGCAACCTTCAGGTGAATGGACACTGGTGAAAGCTTTGCTGAGAACTGCCTCCCCAGTGGGTGAGGCAGAAGAGGAGCCCGATCATTTTTCAATAGGTAAACATTATAGTTACATTACCTATAAGGCAAAGAAGATGAGACAACAATAATCAGGGTAAAAACACACAATTATAGGATTACCCATGACCTGTGCCCTCCAAACCTCTTGTGTGCTTAGCACTGCGGTGTGTCTTGTAAGATAAAAGGCTATGGTGTATAGCAGGATCTCTCAGCCAGGGTTGTGTGAACCCCCAGGGCTCCTCTGAAGCTTGTTAAGGGATTCTCTGAACATTGAGCAGTTTCTGCTTCTCAGACACATTCCCAATGACACCAATCATCTTTTTTACGATCTGTAAAGAGTTGATTCTACCGGACAACCACAAATATAAGGAGCTTTCTTTCCCCCCAGTGACTATCACACTAATAAAACCTGAGCTTTAGATGCAGCATTAGCAGAGGTTCCCTGAGACCACAAAGTTATTTCAAGGGTTCATCCATGTTGAACGTTTGAGAAAGGCTGGTGTATAGTATCTACTACCAATCTAGGAAATAATCCATCAAGATTTGTGTAGCCAGGAACCTGTATGTAAAGGTATATGGACACAGTCTTATCTTGTCCACATTGCTGGTCCCATTCAGGGTCCAGGCTTCAACCTTCATGCTGGGCATAGCTCTGAAGGGAATTTAAGGGTCTGGGTGCCTTAGGAGTGGACCACGGCCTTGGACCTGAATAGGACCCTGTGGGGCTAACGCACTTGTTGCGCCACATACCATGGTGAGAGCCGAACACAGAATCCAGTGCCCACAGCAAATATTACAGGCTGATCCTGCTGTTACAGAATTTCGGTACTGTTCTTAAGATGTAAATTGAGGGCAGCCAATCTGGAAACTGCTAGTGAGTGATAAGCAGCCATATCTCAACTGAAGGACACTAGTAAAAAAAAACAAAAACCGGAACCTCAAGGAGTGGACGGGTCATATGGTTACACTGGGGGTCGGTTACCAGAAAAGCTTTTGTCAGTGTCAAATCACCTGAAGGCATTTGACCCATGGTCTAAGAATCAATTTCTGAATCATGTACTGTACAATTAGGTGTATTATCTGCTGTAAATATATCCTAACTGGGACTTTCATTAATACCAAAAGATCCAGCACTCCATATCCCAACCTCTCTATTAAGTTGTATGTTTGACTGAAAGTTGCTCTTAAACTTATAATTCGATAATAATTCAAGAAATCTGTCCAACTACCCATTACCTACAGCAAAATTCAACAAGGCACAGGTGCCACATGGACATTAACATTTATGAACTATACAAAAAAACACATCATAAATCTAGCACACAGCTTACAGTTTCTAACATGCAGCAGAAAAGTGATTGGTTTCTACAGACCACACTTTGCATCTCCTCCTGAGGCGAGCTCTCACCTTAGTCAAGTCCATGCCCAGGCGGACCTGGGACAACAGATGCATGATAACACTTTTGTGTTCCTCCACAGACTCCCCTTCTCCATCATCATCCCGGTCATCATGGTCATACTGATCTAATGGGAGAAGGATAAAAGTAAAAGCAGGCCATCACCAATTCAACACACGCAGTTTTCTTTTCTACTAAAAAAAAAAAAAAAAAAAAAAAAAAAAAAAAACCACGTCAAGTCCATCAGTGTCTGGAAAACTGTTATGTGATATAAACTTCACTTGATTTCTGGACATCCCTCATAATTATCTTTGGTGCCCAAACAAAAGCAGAGTTCTTGACTCTCTGCAGCTTTTTGCTATTAAAGATGATGCTGTAAAGTCCCCAACTGCTTATAATCAAAGACTGATTATTCAGATTTGAAGCACGAAAAACATGAAATTGGTTAGGCAAGATGTCCCTGTTATAACAGTTTTGTTCAGCATGGTGGAAAGCTTCTGAAATTGGACCATCCCTCTCATCTATCTAATCGCAGCATCATTGCCAATAGGAAACTATTATTTTTGTTGAAGGCAATCAGTGGTGGCACCCCTTCATATTTTTCTTAAAGGTTTGCTTTAAACTACCCATACTCTTAAAGCGGATCTCCACCCAAAAGGGGAAGTTCCCCTGCACCCCATTAATGATTGGCACCTTTGGGGGGGCGGGAGGGAACAGGTACACGAATTTGACAGGTACCCGCTCCCACTCCAATCGCCTAGGCGATCGGAAACGGAAGGTGTCCTCTCTCCCTGTAGTCTTTTGGGACACGCGACAGGTCCCAGAAGACTACAGGACCATTCATGAAGCGCAGCGCTACTCACGCATGCACAGTGGGTACCCGGCTGTGAAACTGCAAGAAGTCACAGCCAGGTGCCCACACTGAAGCCTCCAGGAATACAGGACGGCCGGTGAAACGGGCTGCGGGGGACACAGTGTGGGACAGGTAAGTGGCTATTTTTTAAGTCAGCAGCTACAGTTTTTGTAGCTGCTGACTGTTATTTTTTACAGCGTGAGTGGAACTCCACTTTAAAAACCAAATAACTGGAAAAGTACAAAAAAAACAAAAAAAACAAAAAACAAAACTGCCTTCCTCAGTGGCATTTGCCAGCAATGCTCTTTCCAAACACACTTTCCTTGCCATCCACATGAACACAAACGTTTGTCCAAGACTCTTACAATAAATAGATAGTACTGTACAGGATTATGGTAAATGACAGTTAAATGTTGGGCTTTCCATTTTAGATCTTAAACTAATTTATTTAAAAAAAAAAATGCAAGCTTGAGCATAATTGTTTGTAGCTCCAATTGGAAAATGGTTATTGATTTATATAAACAAATTGCTTTTATTGAACTTTCTCTACCATTTTCTGGAATATTCAACATATAAATACTTTAAAAAAAAATGCCTTAAGTGATTTGATTTGGCTGTTGGAATAAAGATTATCATTAACAAAAATAGCTGAAGTGCTTCGTTTATGGATTCCTAATGATCCTTTCCATGTTACATTACTTGTTATTAAAGCCTCAGGATTTTCAAGTAGCCCTTGCATAAAACAGATTACAACTGAAAAGCAATAGTGAAGAAACTTGTACGAGCAATTTGTGTTGTGCAGGTATGAGCTCTCTGGTATCTGTACCAGCTAGAAGATCCTTACCTAAATATCTACAAGAAATGCAACTGGCCACACACCAATTCTACTAGCCAAAGATTTGATTGCTTTCAGCAAAATACCAGGAGAGCCTGTCTGATCAAGCATTGCTTACAGCAGGGGTGTCCAGCCATTTGATTTTCTTGGGCCACATTGGAAGAAGAGGAATTGTCTTGGGCCACACATAAAATACACAAAAAATTGGGATAGCTGATGAGCTGGGATCGGGCAGATCACAAGTTGGGATAGCTGATGAGCTGGGATCGGGCAGATCACAAGTTGGGATAGCTGATGAGCTGGGATCGGGCAGATCACAAGTTGGGATAGCTGATGAGCTGGGATCGGGCAGATCACAAGTTGGGATAGCTGATGAGCTGGGATCGGGCAGATCACAAGTTAACGATCACCGATATAGATAATGTACACTGGTTTTGATAAACGAACACATCAGTATCTGGTTCCATGGATGTAGTGGTAATTCTTAATAAATTCTCAAGGTGCTCATCAGATATTTTGGTTCTATTTTTGCCCTTTGTGCACTATTTCCTTGAAAATAGTTGCTCACAAATACAGGTGCTGCCGAAATCTGATGATATGAATGAGGTGTGATTGTGAAGAGTGTGATATTTTTCTTTGGGAAGATAAAACATAAAAGTCCAGTACAGAGACACTGTTAAATATGTCTTCGCCTGCATGTGTTCGCTAAGTATAAAGGCATTTAAAAAAAAAAAAATCCATCCCCAAACAAATCAACATTTTAAGCAAGTTTATGATTTTGTGTTGGGCCGCATTCATAGCTGTACAGAGCCTCTTATGGCCCATGGGCCACAGGTTGGACACCCCTGGTTTACGCAAACCGATTGTATATGGTCAGATTAAAGTTCATCCAACTTGAGACAAATACAGGAGCCACAATTACCAACCCTGAAAATTCCAGAAACCTGAGTGTTTGTGTTGGCTCACAAAAGCATGAATGAATACTAAAACACTAGAAGAAGCATGAAGAATAGGGAAGCTGAAGAAAAGTCAGAAGTCCTATCTGTATACTTGCATGATATAATCATCTAGTCCGGTAAGTCAGCAAGAAAATATCACTCTGTGTCTTTGCACACAGACCACTGTGTAGACCACAGCTTGTATAGCAAGACTACACTAAGAATTTGCTCAACTCTCAGCTTCAGGTAGATTTCTTGATGCCTTTAGATGCAGTTTGGGGATAGTGACCACAGATCATAAGAGGAGTGCTGGCTGCCACTTTAATTAAACAAGCTGCTGGAAGACTTTCAAGAGCATTAAAATAATGCCAACATTTACTGAAAAGTTAGCCATACACCAGTACATACCCTAATTAGAAGAACATTAACTGAATGTAGGTCTAGATAAATGGTAAGATACTGGAATATGACCAGCCTTTCTAAATCCTGCTAGCAGCATCTGACAGCCAGGGTACGTAAAGCATTTTCAAATGTCTAAATTTTCCATTACTTGTTCTTCAATACTGGTTCACTGACTCCAATCAACAAATAGCATGGGTTGCAATTGGGCTCGTACAAGAGCTTTTACTAATCTGCTGCTGCAGCAGGAGGCACGGCACATCTGCACCATCTCTTCTTGTCTGCCACAAAACCAGTAAATGACATGTTCAGAAATGTCACTATTCCTCTTCTGCCATAGATATGCTTCAGATCACTCCTGGGCTTGGTGTTGGACCTCAGGTGTGAATGATAGCAGATGGTTCCTCAGCTAAGGCCTGTGGGACCTTCTGATTCCCCTAGCACATTGCATTCCGTTTTTAAAACCCCCTGTAGGACTACTTTTGGTTTTTTTTTTTGGTTTTTTTTAAAGGAGGGTTGTATGTAGCATGCAGGTACCAGTAAGTGAATAATTTTGATTCGCTCCTACACGGCACAATAAACTTGTGAATTTTGCACTACACCAAGCAATCATGAATGTGTTTTACCATTCATTAACTGATTCCCGACTGCCCTATAGCAGAACTACTGCTACAGGGCGGTTATATGTATATATATATATATATATATATATATATATATATATATATATATATATATATACATACACATACACACACACACACACACACACACACACACACACATATATATATATATACACACACATACACATATACATACATATAAACACACTTACATATACACACACAGGTGGCGCACGCCGCCATTTAAGGCTACAGCTGTCGATCACCGGGTCCCGGCTGGAGACTCCCTGCCAGCACCCGGCAATTGCCGAGGAACATTGACAAGGGAGAGGTCTGTATGTAAACAATACAGATCTCTCCCCTGTCAGCACCAGTATGCTGCTTTGTATTGCTCTGCATAGCATAGCAGAGCAATACAAAGCAGCATGCTTACATAGTAAAACACACACAGGCCACATAGTAAAACAGCACACAGTTAACCCTTTGATCTCCCCACATGTTAACCCCATCCAGCCCAGTGTCATTAGTACAGTGTCAGTGCCTTTTATTAGCACTGATCACTGTATTAGTGTCACTGGGGATGTCAGCGGCAGTTAATCAGTTCCTCCCCCCAGAGTCAGAATGCCCAGCGCAGTCCCGCAATAAGTCACTGATCAGTGCCATTACTAGTATAAAAAAAAAAACCAGTATATATAAATCGCCATTTGTAAACGCTATAACTTTCACGTAAACCAATTAATTTACACGTATTGGGATTTCTTTTTTAGCAAAGACATAGCAGAATACATTTTGGCCTAAATTTATGACGAAATTTAATTTTTTTTAATTTTTTTACTGGATATGTTTTATAGCAAAAAGTCAAAAATATATATATATATTTTTTCAAAATGATCTGCCTTTTTTTGTTAATAGCGCAAAAAATAAAAACTGTGGCAAATACCACTGAAAGAAAGCTCCATTTGTGGGGGGGGGGAAAAAAAGGACATAAATTTAATTTGGGTGCATCGCTGCATGACCGCGGAATTTTCAGTTAAAGTAATGCAGCGCCGTATTGCACAAACTGGCCTGGTCAGGAAGGGGGGTAAATCCTCTGGAGGGCAAATGGTTAAACATATTACAAAGCCATCCACAACTCTGCCCCCAGCTACATCACCAACCTGGTCTCAAAATATCAACCAAACCGCTCTCTTCGATCCTCCCAAGACCTTCTGCTCTCTAGTTCCTGTGTCAACTCCTCCCATGCTTGCCTCCAGGACTTCTCCAAAGCTTCTCCCATCCTATGGAACTCTCTACCCCAATCTGTCCGGCTGTCTCCTAATCTATCCACCTTTAGACAATCCCTGAAAACCCTCTCTCTTTAAAGAAGTCTATCCTGCTTCTACCTACTAAACCGCCATTTATTTCCTCCATCAGCTCATCCTCCCACAGCTATTACCTTTGGTATCACTCAACCCTTCCTCCTAGATTGTAAGCTCTAATGAGCAGGGCCCTCTGTTTCCTCTTGTACCAAATTGTATTGTAACTGTAATGTGTACCTTCATTTTGTAAAGCACTGAGCAAACTGTTGGCGCTATATAAATCCTGAAGAATAATAATAATATAGGACCTGTCACTGGTTTAGCGAAATCAATGAGAAGGTGTAACCATAAAGTTTCAAAAATACAAGGATACAAAAAAAATTTGCATTAAAAAGTTGGAATAATTAAAAAAAAAAAAAAATATGAGGTGAGATGGTTTGTTAATAGTAGAAGTACAGGGCTGCCTTCCTCATGAAGGACTTGTGTTTTATTAACAGTTCTGTACCTGCATCGTTGGTCCCATTGGACATTGAGGAATTGATGGACTCTGTAGTATCCGGTCTTTTCAGGCTGGTCCCTGTACTGCTGTGTGTTAGGGCTGCTGCAGACTCAGACGAGCTACGAAAAAAGGGTGAAAAAAAAAAAGAAAAACAAACATTCATTTTATTCCACTATTCCATTTTAACATATGGACCAGAGACTTTGCTAATGCCAGAATCACATGAAGCCTGACCCTGATCACTATTTAAACATTCAACTCAATGACTACTCTATGTCCACAGAGAAAACACATGTACTATGATAAAATGAAAACAGACTAACATGAAAACAAATGAAGCTGAAGCTTTTATATCAAGAAAAGAAAGAAAATGACTAGTGATGCTCAGCTCTGAACCTCAAAGCCTCCTAAGGCGAAGTATACATGAGCGCCAGGTAAACTGCACCCAGCACTTGTGTGTTACACAAAGCTAACAGAATCCATAAAAGTTGATTATATTTCCAGACAAATCGATAAACACTCTGGTAAATGGTATACTATGAATGTATACCATAAGGGGTGTAATTCTGTTCAGTCCTAATTCAGATTGAATTTCATCTAAATGTGAGTCATGGGTGGCCTTGTCAGCACCACGTGGCTCAACAAAAGTTGGGTGAATAATTATCGGCCGGACAGCGACTGCATCATACAGTACAAATGTGTAAATAGACCCTTCGTAAACCTTGATGATTATAGCTGAGCACCAGAGGATGGAACAAGTCGGGGAACAAGAAAATTAAAAAGGAATTTGCACTGCAAGAGACATCAATACATACAGTATTCTAGAGCTCTTTCGGAAAGAATGATTCAAAAACAAACATTCATTGGACCACAATGCTGTAGGCTTTGCAGGAAATCAAAGAGATATAAATTACCCCGAATAGTTGATAAGTAATCGTGTTTTGTGAAAAGTGAAATTAAGCTGATTAAATCATCTTTACTGCCAAAAAAGGTTAAAAAAGATGCTGTCACCTTGCCCATACAGAGTAAATTGAAAACATCTCTGCAAAAGACCCCCCCCCTCCCTTACCAGTGCTCCCTCGCCCCTCATTTCTCCTCTTCAGCAGACTACAATTCCTGGCACTTCTGGGTATGGTGGAGCACGTGACCTTCTCCCCTGTGACCATGCTAAGGGCTGGTAGCCAATTATTGGGCCCAAGAACTATCATATGACCAGGGGAATGCTGCCAATCCCTTACCCCAGTCATTTTAGTGCGGACTACAGAGGGAAAGGTGTGTATGCATTGGGGGGTGTGTTTGCGGAGACACTTGCACTTTGCCCTGCATTCTCAAGGTGACAGGATCTCTTTAAACTAGACTTCTTTCATACATGTCCATGTCATTGTTTAATTGATCTCTATATTTATTTGCCTAAAGCTAGAAATACTGGGAATAGATAATTCATTTGTATAGATTTTTCAATTACATAAAAAGCACAGCAGACCGTGAAAACCTTTATGTCAATGTGTCTGCTAGACAGCGTGAATAATAGCGATGACATTTAAATGTTTGAATCAAGCCATGCTTAATTATGAAAGTCATTAGCAAGAGGTCACTGCGTTACTATGGCCCCAGATAATGTAAATCTGTATCTAAGCTGTACAAGGATCCTTACCAACTAGATAGGAGTCTTGCAGCAGAAGGAGGAAAACACAAGACATGAACAGAACGTTAAACACGGACAAGTGCAATAAATGGTACACGTATGAGGCGCAAATGTAGTGGAAACAAACGCACAAGAGTGGCTGTCACAAATAAAATGCTTTATTCAAAGTCCCAAAGCATTCCTCATCTGACAATTATCCACAAATGATTCGGTATCTCGGTGTTTAATTGTATTATGTAGGTGACAAAAGTGAAAGGAGATTAGAAACAGACTCAGTCTATACAAAACAAATATATCCTGCTACATGAGAGTATCTGAATTGAAGACTTAGCTTCCTGATTTAAGCACAGAACCCTAAGGGCATGTGTCAATGGGCTTTTGGCTTGCGTTGATGGCATCAGCTTGCCATCACTTTGGGAACCTTCTGAGATGAATCAGAATTCATTAACAGTTGCATCTGACCTGCAGTGGGCTTCCTCCTGACCTGCAGCTGACCCGTTTCAAACAGGTATAACATTCCCATTGACCTGTATGAGAACGCAAAATCTGCTTGAAGCAAACAAAAACCCGTAGACACAGACTCTAAAGTTAGTCATACAAAGGGCAATTTTCAGTATTGCTAAATGCAGGACCCTGCATTCACTATACCTGGTCTCCCCGGGCCCTGTATTCACTATATCCGGTCTCCCCGGTCCCTGCATTCACTATACCCGGTCTCCCCGGTCCCTGCATTCCCTATACCCGGTCTCCCCGGTCCCTGCATTCCCTATACCCGGTCTCCCCGGTCCCTGCATTCCCTAGACCCGGTCTCCCCGGTCCCTGCATTCCCTAGACCCGGTCTCCCCGGACCCTGCATTCACTAGACCCGGTCTCCCCGGACACTGCATTCACTAGACCCGGTCTCCCCGGACCCTGCATTCACTATACCCGGTCTCCCCGGACCCTGCATTCACTATACCCGGTCTCCCCGGACCCTGCATTCACTATACCCGGTCTCCCCGGACCCTGCATTCACTATACCCGGTCTCCCCGGACCCTGCATTCACTATACCCGGTCTCCCCGGACCCTGCATTCACTATACCCGGTCTCCCCGGACCCTGCATTCACTATACCCGGTCTCCCCGGTCCCTGCATTCACTATACCCGGTCTCCCCGGTCCCTGCATTCACTATACCCGGTCTCCCCGGACCCTGCATTCACTATACCCGGTCTCCCCGGACCCTGCATTCACTATACCCGGTCTCCCCAGACCCTGCATTCACTATACCCGGTCTCCCCGGACCCTGCATTCACTATACCCGGTCTCCCCGGACCCTGCATTCACTATACCCGGTCTCCCCGGACCCTGCATTCACTATACCCGGTCTCCCCGGTCCCTGCATTCACTATACCCGGTCTCCCCGGTCCCTGCATTCACTATACCCGGTCTCCCCGGACCCCGCATTCACTATACCCGGTCTCCCAGGACCCCGCACTCACTATACCTGGTCTCCCAGGACCCCGCACTCACTATATCTGGTCTCCCAGGACCCCGCACTCACTATATCTGGTCTCCCAGGACCCCGCACTCACTATATCTGGTCTCCCAGGACCCCGCACTCACTATATCTGGTCTCCCAGGACCCCGCACTCACTATATCTGGTCTCCCAGGACCCCGCACTCACTATATCTGGTCTCCCAGGACCCCGCACTCACTATATCTGGTCTCCCCGGGCCCCGCATTCACTATATCTGGTCTCCCCGGACCCTGCACTCACTATATCTGGTCTCCCTGGGCCCTGCACTCCCTATATCTGGTCTCCCCGGACCCTGCACTCGCTATATCTGGTCTCCCCGGACCCTGCATTCGCTATATCTGGTCTCCCTGGACCCTGCATTCACTATATCTGGTCTCCCTGGACCCTGCATTCACTATATCCGGTCTCTCACAGTACACACAGCATGGATACTGATGCAGCTGGTGAGGGGACTACCAACAATGATGAATACAGTAAAACGGACTTGGAATGACGGACAAAGCCACAAGATAGTTATTGGACACTACCATAAGCTACCACACAAGGAGAGAAGCTAACAAGAATCCAACAATCCAGTTTTCCTAGTATCACACTAGCAGCGTGTCTTATTCACACTCCCATTTTACTGCACATTTAGACACCTATATGAATTAATAATAATGAGCAAAAAGCTTGTATCATGCATTTTCGCTCACCTTAAATCATAACTGCACCTTTAGTGTGAAGAACACATTTCCTGTCATTTTAATCTGGTCATACTTTATATGGATAGAAATTCAGCTGAGTCAGCAGGGACCAGCTGAATTTCGATCCATGTATAGGCAGGCTGGTTTTACATTTGTCAATATATTGAGCCAGCTTGCTGGAAAATTTTCCACTGGATCAGCTGGTTGGACAAAAGAAAATGACTCTTGTATGACCAGCCTTTGGGTGACAATGCTCACTCAATCCGTCTTACCGAAGGAAAGAGCCATTGTCATCACCCAGGCTGCTCTCCTGATAAGGCCTACAAAGCAGGACTGAGCCTGGGTTCACACTGAATAAGACTGTGAAGTCACAAGATTTCAAAGACGGATGTCAGTGTGACTTCAGGTACGACTTGTAAGACATCTGTGCAACTTCATGCACAGATGTCTATGCAAGTCACAGCCGAAATTGCCAAAAGGAACTACTTTTAAATTTGTGCGACTCTGATGAAGTTGGAACGGTTCAATTGCCAGTCATTGGGTGCGATTTGTCATGTGATTTGAACTGTCAAATCGCATCAGTGTGAACACAGGCTTACTCTTTATCTCCATTACACAGGGAGGGGGATTCGTAATTTACAGATGATAGCTTTGTTTGATAGGATTGTTTGTGCTTTTATTTCAACTCGCAGGAGGTGAAATAAAGTGGTTGTAAACCTCATACAGAGGGATATTCCTCTATAGTGTGTATTTGTCTCAATCCAGAGCACTAAGTGTAATTTCTGTCTGCTGCCTCCTTCCATGAATCACTTCTGACAAGTTTTCCTGACACCAAGAGAAAAATGGTGACGGGGATGGACCTCCAACAGATTGACAGCTCCAGCTCTGTTCCTGTGAGCTGTAGGAAGGCGGTGTGTCTCTTCCCTTTACTCATCTCTCAGAACTCTGCAGACAAGCTTTATAAATTCAGAACTTTGAACGGATGTAGAGAAGATCAGAAGAGGAGAGAAGACTGCAGATAAACAGGAACAACTTATGTAGGATGATTTGTTTAATCTCTGTGTATTACCTGAGGCCATTCACTTCATTGGTTATGTAAGGGTTTACAACCACTTTAAATTCTGGCAAGATCAACAGTTAATTTCTGTACCTATTAGGCCTCTCACACACAGGGCGTTTTTGAAGCCACTTTTAAGGGTGTCGGGTGTTTTGTTTCTTTTTTTGCAGATTCCGAACCCCCTTTATATTATCTTATGTGTCCATGCACACAGATTTTTAGAAGCTTTTAGTGGCAGGGTCTTTTAGGAGCTGTAAAAATACCCCACTGCCAGTGCGTCCAGGAGCAGCAGTTTCAGCAGAAAAAAACGTTTGACGTGTCTAAACGCATGTTGGCACTAGGTGCATTTATCTCTTGAAAGTTAATTTCAATGGCCAGAATAAATTATTATTCTGGTCAATTGAATTAGCGCCCAAGTGATTGATGCCTGTAAAAGCGCCTAAACACTTGGAAAAGCGTTAGATACTTTTACAAGCATTAGGTGTTTTTTTCTGCCAAAACACTGCTTCCATGAGGAGCACTTTTAAAAACATCCCGTGTGCATGAGGCCTTAAAAATGTTCTTGGCATGAAAAATTAAAAATAACTTAGGTAGCACATCCAAGGACTGGTTCACTGGTTTTTGGGTTTACAGTAGATGTCCTTTAATATTCCTTGTAAGATTTCAGTAGGTAACAAAAACAAATGGCCAAAGAACTAATGTCTGATTCTGATAACGGCTCTGTTTACAGAGAATTTTGTTTACGTGGGACGCATATTTGGGCTTTTAATCAACCACCCAAAGGTCAATTAACTTGGAGGAATTTGCACTTTAGACTTAGCTGCTAGAAGAGATTTTTTTTTTGTGGTTGCTTTAGTGTGAAGTTGTTGATGCTCAACTTGCCAACACTGGCCTGTAAATAGATGTATATTATAAGTGCTAAACACAAGGTACATAGAGGGAAACATGTCAGGCAGTGGAATTTAGGGGCAACTAACTGTAAAGTCTTAAAAGTGGACATTTGTTGCTATACATTAGCCTGTTTATATCTGTACAGTGCAATAACGCACGTGTCGTGTGTTAACTTTCATCATTTTAATGTAGCCCCACCAAGTGCCATTTGTAATAAATAAATGGCAGGGCACCAATGTGCATAATCTGTGTTGCCATATGTCACCGCACTATAACAATGTGAAGCCCGCCCCAATGGTTTCTGCAACAAGATATCACCTTTAACATATACAGTATAATTGATATGCTTTTGCAATACAAAGCCAGAATTCATTTCCTAAAACTGTAACACAAGTCAAACTTCTCTCCACCATGGAACCAGTGCTGGACAGGATTTTTTTAATTGTTAACCCTTGTATTGTAACTGGTTCACTTTTTTTTTTTTTTTTTAAAGTCTGCACAGTCTGAGGTCAAATTATTGTGATTCCCAGCAAAGTCCAGCAGTAAAACGTAACCACTTCCCGTCCAGCCCATGTATATAAACGGCTGGACAGGAGCAGTACAGTGGCGGGTGGTCGTTTATAAATGTCATCCCCGCTTCCCTGCTTGTGCGTGCTCCCTGGGAGCTCGCAGAACCGCGATCTGGTGCCCACTGTGTTCTCCAGACACAGCGGAACACTGATCGCTGTACAGGACCTCTGTGTGAGGTCCTGATCATGTGATCACTGATTGGCCAATCAGTGATCACATGAATAGTAGTAAGCAAGATGTCACTTCCTGACATCATTGCTTACTACGTGTGAAATCTGTGAATGATCACAGAGGTCACATGGTACAAGACTGTTCTCAACAACCTTGTACCATGTGACAAGCTGTGAGCAATCATAGCTCGTACAGTATTTCTCAATGGGTGCAGGAATGCAGCCAGAGAGAAGGAGAAATGATTGCTTTTACAGCCTTTATGGGTGTAAGAGCAATCAGTGTAAAAAAAAAAAAAAATCTTCATCACCCCCCACAAGTAGTACAGTGTCACTATGGTGACACTGTATTGCTAGGGTGATAATGTTAAAAAACAAAACATAAAAAAATAAAATAAAAATAAAATATATATATATTTTTTTTAATTGTCATTTTTTGTTATAAACTAATTTGGGTTTCTTTATTTATTAAAAAGATAACTGAATACATTTTGGCCAAGATTTATGAAGATTATTTGCCGTATTTTTCACTCCATAAGATGCACTTTTTTCCCCCCAAAAAAAGGAGGGAAAATGTCAGTGCGTCTTATGGAGCGAATATGGAGCGGCCGGTCCGGTATTTCCAGCGCCGCCGTGTCAGAATACCGGGCCGGCCGCTCAGCTCTGCAGCGGGACCTTATGGAGATGACTGCTGACCTTTGGAGAGGTGGGGAGCGGGTACCTGAATTTCACAGGTACCCGCTCTTACTTCCGCGGAGTTGTTCCTTGACCTTACCTGTTCCTCTATCCAGCGGCGCGCTGTCTTCCCGGCTTCTGTAGTGTGGGCACTGGGCTTGACAGCCGGGTGCCAAGTGCGCATGCGCAAGAAGCGGTGCTTTTTGTGAATGGTAAGGCGGTACCTGGGACACATGACAGATCCCAGAAGCCGCTGGACCAATCGAAAAGCGCAAGTGCTTCTCGCTCATGCGCACTGGCACCCAGCTGTCATGCCGAGCGCCCACACTACAGAAGCCGGGAAGACAGCGCGCGGCTGGATAGAGGAACAGGTAAGATCAAAGAACAACTCCGTGGAAGTAAGAGCGGGTACCTGTCAAATTAAGGTACCCGCTCCCCCCCCCCTCCCCAAAGGTCAGCAGTCATCTCCTGTGCTGTCCGCAGTCTCTGGTCATCCCTGTGCTGTCCGCAGTCTCTGGTCATCCCTGTGCTGTCCGCAGTCTCTGGTCATCCCTGTGCTGTCCGCAGTCTCTGGTCATCCCTGTGCTGTCCGCAGTCTCTGGTCATCCCTGTGCTGTCCGCAGTCTCTGGTCATCCCTGTGCTGTCCGCAGTCTCTGGTCATCCCTGTGCTGTCCGCAGTCTCTGGTCATCCCTGTGCTGTCCGCAGTCTCTGGTCATCCCTGTGCTGTCCGCAGTCTCTGGTCATCCCTGTGCTGTCCGCAGTCTCTGGTCATCCCTGTGCTGTCCACAGTCTCTGGTCATCCCTGTGCTGTCCACAGTCTCTGGTCATCCCTGTGCTGTCCACAGTCTCTGGTCATCCCTGTGCTGTCCACAGTCTCTGGTCATCCCTGTGCTGTCCACAGTCTCTGGTCATCCCTGTGCTGTCCACAGTCTCTGGTCATCCCTGTGCTGTCCACAGTCTCTGGTCATCCCTGTGCTGTCCACAGTCTCTGGTCATCCCTGTGCTGTCCACAGTCTCTGGTCATCCCTGTGCTGTCCACAGTCTCTGGTCATCCCTGTGCTGTCCACAGTCTCTGGTCATCCCTGTGCTGTCCACAGTCTCTGGTCATCCCTGTGCTGTCCACAGTCTCTGGTCATCCCTGTGCTGTCCACAGTCTCTGGTCATCCCTGTGCTGTCCACAGTCTCTGGTCATCCCTGTGCTGTCCACAGTCTCTGGTCATCCCTGTGCTGTCCACAGTCTCTGGTCATCCCTGTGCTGTCCACAGTCTCTGGTCATCCCTGTGCTGTCCACAGTCTCTGGTCATCCCTGTGCTGTCCACAGTCTCTGGTCATCCCTGTGCTGTCCACAGTCTCTGGTCATCCCTGTGCTGTCCACAGTCTCTGGTCATCCCTGTGCTGTCCACAGTCTCTGGTCATCCCTGTGCCGTCCACAGTCTCTGGTCATCCCTGTGCTGTCCACAGTCTCTGGTCATCCCTGTGCTGTCCACAGTCTCTGGTCATCCCTGTGCTGTCCACAGTCTCTGGTCATCTCTGTGCTGTCCACAGTCTCTGGTCATCTCCTGTACTATGTCTGCAGTCCATTAGTTCAGAATTTTTTTTCCTGTTTTCTGCCTCTAAAACCTAGGTGCGTCTTATGATCAGGTGCGTCTTATGGAGCGAAAAATACGGTATTTGCAAAATTTTATAATAACTTTTTTTCAAAATGTTTGGACATTTTCATTTATATAGCAAACAAAATAAAAATCCCAGTTTATCTGTCTCAAAAAAATGCTAAAAAATTCATATGGGTACAGTGTTGCATGACCGCGCAATTGTCATTCAAAGTGTGATAGCGCTGAAAGCTGAAAATTGGCCTGGACAGGAAGGGGGTAAAAGTGTCCGGACTTGAAGTGGTTAAGGAAGATATGCAACTAAACAGAGTGGAACCATGCACTAAGCACCAATTTTAAATCATGTCATCAAATATTTTAAAGTATGTGTTGTATTGTAAATGGTCTATAATGCAACAGTCAAACATCATATCTTCCTTCCAGTAAACCTGTAGTTCACCTCACTATAATAAGACAGCCTTCTATATACTAGGGTATATAAACTGTCAAACTGTACCTTTCGTAAAATACTGTCCAACTGCAAATCAATGCTTTACCCTTATGGGAAAAAATACCTACGTCTGGGACATGATGATGCTCAGAGCCTGACGGAATTTATTGCCTGGCCCAAACACTGTCACAGGCAAGTGGTAGGGTCTGCTTAAAGCTATGCAAATATCAAAATTCAGAAAGTTGGTATATGCATTGTAACTTCTATAGGGTCTGGCAGAACTTTTCAGAGCTACAAAAGGTACCATTCCACAGCTTATGTTCGGTAATATCTAGAGAGCATTTGATTAGCAGTTAGGCTTGCCCTCTTATTTGTACTCATTGGGGCCAAAAGGAGTGCTTTCAGGGCTTGTTGTGGATGTCTGCCAAACACTTCTTAAGGCAGTAAATAAATAACAAAGAACCCCTCAGCCAATGCCACAGGCAAATTAATGGGGTCTGCCATTGCTTATACAACCATTAGGTATCAACACACATTTTGCCAACCAGATTGAGCATGATAAGGGAATGATTGCCTGACTGCGATCTAACATCTATGGCTAGTTTTGTATGAAGCTCTAAGATTTAGGGTCATAAGAAACATATCTGTAGAGAGGCTCAAACACTTACTCCATGCAATGCTTTGGGGAGGAGCTGCTCTGGTAAAATTCATCTGCGTCGTAGAACTCATCTTCACTGCTGGAGTATGAAAAGTCTGGGACTGTGTTCGGTGACAGATTGACGTGGCTGGGGGAGGTCAAACTACTGCTGGGAACAGACTGACCACTTCCTGTCAGAAGAGAACAGGCACAAGTCAACAACATGATTATATGATGCTGAGGCCTCCTCCTGGATACCAAAGATTCATAACAGCTTATTATAAAAAATCTGTTGCTCGGCAAAATTCCTCCGTGAGTAGCCTGGGATGGAAGCAGCCACTCCGATTCCTGTGCCATATAAAAGCTCAGGGGCAGCATCCACCTATAAGGCTAGATATTAATGCCAGCACTTAAGAGTTGGCAATGCAACAAGGGGCATTGGGACGGAGTTGAAAATTTTTATCAGATTTTCAAATGTTCTGTATTAGGAGTGTAAAGACTTGGAAAGCTGCAGTTCATGTAATAACCTGTGGACATTAAAGGAGAAGTTCACCTTTCATAACATGTTACACCCATATTCAGGCTCCCGATCCCCGCTTTGACAGCAAGAGGGGGATCTTCTCCCCCCTCACTAGCTGTCAAATTTTTAAAAAATGCGGCAATGCGGGGCTCAATCCACCCAGCCGTGTTACTCATTCACAGCATTAGGTGAATAAGAGACTACAAGTTCCAACAGCCTTAGCAGCTGTCGGCTTGTAGTCCTCAAAGAACTACCACCGTGGTAGTTCATTCAAGCTTCCTGTCAAAATATCTGCTCAGGGGGCTGGGATATAAAAAAATGTTTAGAATACTTTAATGGCGCTTTAAATTGTTTGGAGCAGACCTGAACTCAGGAAAACATTGTTACTTCTGCAACTTTCTTTTCCTACTCCCAACCCAAAAACAGAAACCGAAGCGTAAAAAGAGAAAGCGTGAAAGAGATTTCTTTCATTCAGCCTGCCAGCTACGGTTTTCTGACAACTGGCACATACAGCTGTCAGAATACCCAAAACAGAGCCTGCATCCAACTGGGTGAGTTTGCTGTTTGGCCAGCAATTATTCCACCCAGCTCCTTCAACAAGCACACGGACATGATTTTGCCCAGCTCGGTGGAACCAACAGGGTCACCCGTGGCTTGAATTTCGGAGGATTTAGCTGAAATCAGCTAAAAGTCGAGCCGTGTATAGCAGCCTTTACCTCTGGGTCCCATCAGACTGCTGCTTCTGACAGCTCTGGATCTGAGTTGCAGTATCAAATTGGGATCTGCATGAAGTATAGGCACTGAATGGTTGCTTGGGCCAATCAGTACCACACAAATCCCACCTCTACCCTCAGACCCAGAGTACCAGAAAGGTAAAAGGATGATGGGAAAAAGCCTGTTTCACTTAACAGGTAATCAATCAAGGTGCTTTACATTTTATTTATGCGTAAGGTGCAATGAGGAAGGGCAGGAAGAGCACTGGTAAAAACAAAGAATTTTATTTCAGTTTCATATTAATGTAAAAAGCTTTCTGGTTTCATTTTAGCAGTGCTACAATTGGCGATTTACTTGGAAATGCAGGACTCACCTGTGCTATTTGGAGTGGGAGTCAGATGGCTTCCGAGGCCAGTTCCTACTGAACCGACAGCCAACGACGACGGCCGCTGCTCACCTTTGCCAACCTGCACAGCCTCTGAAAAATAAAAATCCCAGTCAATGAGCAATGTCAAGGGGCCTACCTTTACTCCTGCTCATGTACAGCATAAATAATAGTTATTTTGTGTAAAGTTCTTAAACAGGATAAGTGAAGCCCATGAGTCAACTGCTGAGGATATCTATCTTACACAGTAAATGTGCTTAAGGACTCATCATACAGGCACAGAGCCCTGAGAGTGTGCAGAGCCTTTTGTTTATATTTTTTAGTAGCATGTAGCTGCGTACAGCCAGCCTAAATAATTGAATACAAGCTCACCTGAACAGCCGAGTTTGACAGCTAGACCGGCGGGTGCATGGCCCCTGGCACAGAGCCTGTGCTTCCAGGGCCGTGTTCACCTGCCCATTTGTGCTTGAGAAACTTGGCTGTGTGGGTGAGTCCATACAGCTGATGTTCAACACTTTCCTTTTTTTTTTATTATTATTATTTATCACTAGAGTGTATCTTCTAAAGTGGTTGCAAACCTCTGAAATGAAAAATGAACAAAGCATATCCTTCTGTAGTGTATACTTGCCTCACTCCAAAGCACTTAGTGTCATTTCTGTCTGTCTCCATCTGCTATTTGCATGAGTAACTACTGATGGGTTATTCTAAATCCAAGCAATCACGGGTGATGGGGGAGGGAAGTTGCCAGCACACAGCCTGTTATTAACAGCGTCAGCTGTGCAGGTTTTCCTATGAGACTGGGGGGAGTTGTCTGTTCCCTCCACTCAGGTCTCAAATTACTCTCTCCTCTCTGAGCTGTGCAGTGTGTGACATCAGATCTGCTGTCTCTGGAAGCTCAAAAATACTATATAAAAGTATGCACTTTGAACAGCTGTAGAGGAGACACAGCTACAGATAAAAAAGGTCCAACTTATGTAGGGAGAAGTTATTTCTTTTGTGTGTATCACCTGAGGCTAGTCACTTCATTGAGTATATGTAAGGGTTTACAACCACTTTAAGAATAATTTGCCAATGAAAACAAGGAAACAAACTGAAATATAAGCTCTACCTGGCAATGGAACAGTTTGTGTTGGCATGGTTCGAACTACAGCTGGCTCCAATGGACTGGGCTGGTAAATAGAATCCACAGGATTTATAGTGCTCTATAAAAGATAAGAGTAAACTTAGGTTGGAGAGTCTGCCTAAGCTTATCCAAGACAGTATGAGCAATCAAAACTTCAATGAAGACAGATCTGAGGACAGGCAAGCAATTTTCTGGGTTCAGATCCCTGCTACCATCAAAGAAATTGCTTTCATAAACTTGATTAACTGATGCTGAAAGCATTTTTAATTAAATTCTCTTGGTGTACAAGAAAAATATGAAATATAACGAATTACACATCACTTTTCAAGAATATCATCTCTACCTTATGTTTAAGAAAACTGCTGACCCAAAGAAAGCTTGCAACTAGTGAATGCCAAATCCCTGACTAAAATATTTCTTCCTGCCAAATTATTTTCAAGTAGTAAAGAAAATATAATGATGAGGTTTGAAAATTACACAGTCAAAAAGTAGGTCTCCTTTGAAAAAAATAGTGTGCGATACATCCATTTAAAAGCCCACCATACAAAATGAACCTTTGGCCAAAGTCCCCATCTCTTTTCAGGGAGGTGTTTGATGAATCTAAAGTAAACCTTTCAAAGATGAAATATTGGGGGCATACTTGTTTTGGATGGGTGACTAATGGGTGGACTGCCAACTCATGGGGCCCCTGGGCAATAGGGGATCATGGGGCCCCTGTGTCCTTGCCCAAACTCAAAACATCCTATGAAAAAAAGGTACCAGGGGCATCTCATGGGGCCCCCTACTGACCCCAGGCCCTCGGGCAGTGCCCGAGTTTCCAAATGGTCAGTCCGCCCCTGGTGACTCAGTATTACAGCAAGATGATCAGTATCATAGCCAAGCAATTGGCACTTACAGAATAAGTCAGGAATGGCAGCATTTGTGTTTTTTTTAAAGGAAAACTTTCCTAAAACAGAGTATCTCTAGCCAAAACTTGTTAAGCTATAGTTCTGGCTAGAATAGGGAAGACCAAGATTTTCTGTCGGATTTTTACTGTTCCAAGAGTAGAGGGCCAAAGAAAAAAAATCCTTAGTCCAGAGTCTTTATTATTCAACTGGATAGTACAAGCAGTGCAAAAGATCAAACGCATTTAGGGAGCCATACAATCCCCCGTTATCAGGGCTGGGTGAAATCACAGAATGTTAAATGGACTCAAAAGTACTCCGGCAGGCAGAGGAGGTCATAAACAGCAATCAGTGTTCATGGTAAGGCTTTACCTTTTGCCACTTCTACTTTGAACACCAGCACTGACTGCAGTTTATAACAGCCACCGCCTACAGGAATCGTTTTGAGTCCATTTTTTTCTTTAACCTATTACACTTGGATTTCTCGACTTGGGTGAAACTCTTCTTCCTGGGAGGTCCATGTATTTGTGGTGAACTATCGTATACAGGACATTTGGGCTCCATGACATGTCCACACCTTGATGACCTGTAAAAATCCATGTCCAGTGCCCCTCTACCACTACCTCTTAGGTTTTTACTGCTATCTGTGCCCCCTTTTAGGAGATCCTCACGGTGTTTGTCCTGGTGACCATTGTTTGAAGCATAAAAACTGAGGAGAAACGCAAAGGTTTTGGCTACAGATACACTCATCAAAATTCATGTTTTAAACTAGGCACCATTGGGTCCCTTTCAGATCATGCTTTAAGTTAATACACATGCATTGTTCCTCCATGTTATGGTTTACTGCATTAAGGGCTGGTTCACACTGGGAACCACACAAGAATGCGCTGTGCGATTCACAGGCAGGTCTGTGTAGTGCAATGTTTTTTTTCCATTTTGAACGGGCTGAAATGGCACCGCACAACACCAAAAGTAGGGCATGCAGTGCTTTTGTTAATGCACTGCAACCGGATTGCATGGTACTTTTGTACAATGCGATCTAGCACAGGCAAGTGACCTGCGTTTGAGGTGTTGTCAACATTGCACTGACACCCGCTGCAGATTGATTTGAAGGGCCGTGCGATTTGAATTGATCTGAAACCGGAACAGAACGTGGGTTTCTGGCACCACATTCTAGTGTGAATGGGCCTTGAACCAGCTCATTCATTTTGAATAGGTTGACAGCACAGTTTAATGCACTAAGAAAGCAGATTTTATTTTCTTTTCTTTCTAAATACAGCATGTCACAAAAGGCTGCCTGTGCGTTCTGGTGCTCTGCAGTGCAGGGAAACTGCCTGCTACAATGCATTAGAGTGCCATTCAAAAATCAATGTCATTACAATGCAGTTTGTGGAACAAGAATTTGTGGATAGGCCTTTATACAGGATAAAGCGTTCATGCACATTATAAATTCTTTCTAAAAACTGAATCATGGTATACAATTTATTTACAACAACAAAGGGAACATTACAATTTACAGTGGCGATTAAACATTGATGAATGATAGAGGTTAGGAATCACATACATTGATCTGTAAAATTAAAAGCATTATTAAAATGGAAAAGTAGTATACAGATGTTAATTTCCTGAATTGATTGAATTTGTAGAAATATAAAGAAACAGAACAATTTAGTAGTCTAGTAGTAAAGTCATTCAAGGTTATGAAGAATGTTTTTGCACTGCACTATAAGAAGCAATTCTAATGCTTTTCCTGAAGGTCAACAATCTAATATTTGTCACATATTCCTGTTCAGGCATGGCTTCATCTTAACTCTTTCCAGAAACATGCTAGAAATGAAGGTGGAGCAATTTCCTCAAGTTATGCTTTTACTAAATTTGATTTTGCATATAGCTAGAATCACATTCTGTCATTATACAGGGCTCCTGTAATTCTTTCAGTATGACTGATAAGGGCCAGAATTGTTAGCCAACCACGGTTCTAATGCTTTGCACAGAGCTTGTTGGTATTCTTTCTTGAACTTTCCTGTAAGCATGGAGGATATGGGGATGTACTAAATGCAATTTCTCCTGCGCTCTGGGACCCAGGCCGGTGGTGAGTAGATCAAATCCCAACAAAGCAACCACCGGGCATACAAGGTCATGCAGCTCCAAACCAAGGCTGGGGAAGCCCGAACAGAACTGTGAAGTAAAACAAGAAGAAGCGCACCAACCTTGCGCATTACCTCAATAACCAAAATTTATTTAGTAAAAGAATGGTACTCACAAACAGCAAATAAAAACAGGCATGCAAGTCCTCCCAGGGACTTCAAAGGCAAGAGGCCAGCGTGAATCCCATCATGGGGGTAGCCACTCAGTACAGCTGACGCGTTTCGAAGGTCATGCCTTCTTCCTCAGAGCTCAGAGGACTTACATGCCTGTTTTTATTCGCTGTTTGTGAGTACCATTCTTTTACTAAATAAATTTTGGTTATTGAGGTAATGCGCAAGGTTGGTGCGCTTCTTCTTGTTTTACTTCACTGATATGGGGATGTACCAATGTACTTAAACTCTTTCACTGTCCTGTTACAGGCTGAGAGAGTAGAACTGCAGCATCCATTTTTTCTATAGTCACTCATCAAAAGGGTGAACAGTACTGACAGGATCTAAAGAGGATAGGATGATAGAAATGTGCTCACATATGAAGTTTACAGCAATAGGAATAAGGCAGAATAATATTATTAGGCATAAATTTGAGATTGGCAAGAATGGTTTTTGTTAAGAGTTTCACTTTAATGTTTACAGCAATTTCTTTTTTTTTTTAATGCAAGTATAAGGAAACAACAAAAGGAATTAGAGGCCTTTTGTTTATTATATCCCATGGTGATTTGCTCAATATTCATATTTCAGATCCTAACACTAGCCCCATCTACTATATACTACACCTGTACATCCCCCTGACATATGTACTGTCAGGTGACAGACTGATCACCCAAATATAAAAGATGCCCAGAGATGGGAAGAAGGAGCAGTTCCTGGACCAGTTTTAAAACTGGACCCAGCCAACCCACGATAGTCCAACAGAACACAGTACGCTGACTAAGGGCTCAGCATCCAAAAACAAGCACCAGAGTGGAACAGCAATAGCGTAATATGTTGCAATGATGATGAAATGATCAATGCCAGCTAAATGCTTGCTACAAACCTCATACCCAATTTAAAATCACTTGATATGTAATGTATGGATGCTGAAGTAAAAAAAAAAAGACAGAAAAGTTAAAAGGGAAAAAAGAACAAAGGGAACCTGAAAGAAAACAACGGGATGGGGGGTTGGAGGCTTCATTTACTTCATTTAATGGCTAAATGTGGCCAAAATATGACAAAGTTTTTGTACATTAGTAAAAGGCAAGGTACTAGCAAAATAGATTTCTCTGGTTATTGTTACTTTAGTGGTAAACAATTAGTGGAGAAAGTGGCCAGAGCTTCTTCAAAAAGAAGAGATAGCATATGTCACCAAGACACTGTGGGGTCGATTTACTAAAACTGAAGAGGGAAAGATCCGATGCAGCTCGGCATAGAAACCAATCAGCTTCCAGATTTATTTTTTGTCAAAGATTAAAGTACAGCCAAACGAGCTTTAACTGTACTTCTCCTTTAAGCTCTGCAATCACTTGACAGTCACCGCTCTCTGCTCACAGGGGCGGTGAGAACTCAGTGATCAGCGGTCATGTAATCGCACTTCCAGCCAGCGGGGGACCGATGCTGCATCCACCTAGGTAAGTAGGATTTAAAAAAAACAAAAAATAAAAAAAATAATTCCCATATTTCTCTTTTAATTGTTAACTGAACAAGCTACAGTTCGAAGCTTATTCGCTACCATGTACAGCTGCACCAGATTCTGCACTCTCCAATTTTAGTAAATGAACCCTCATGGATCCATTTAGAAGTCCAACAATGTGTTAAAGCGGTGTTATTGCATCAAGAGTAAATGCAACAGTTCAGAGTCGCACAGGACCCCTTCACCAGTTATGATGAGGGGCCCTGTGCAACTCTCAAACATTGAACTAACCTTCATATGATCACTGTAATACATTTTTGGACTTTTACATGGATCCATGGTGTACTGGCAATGTATGAGTTCCTGTACACTAATCACCAGTTAAACAGCTGGTTGTTGCTGTGGCTCCTCCACACTGCAGACTTTACCCAGGAAAGTGTGATGGGGATATATCCATGATCTGTAAAAAACAGGGTAAACTGATGGCAATGATTTTTCTGTAGGAAAAAAGGTAAAAACATATTTACTATGAACCCAACAGGTTCCCAACATTTAAATCAGGAGGGGCTATGTTGTTCTCTAATGTGCTGCTTATTTTGTTGGACTGTTATGCCTGCATGAAAAAGCAGGAGCCTTACTCTTGAAGGAAGATGCCCCACATAAAGGACAGGGCAAAGGGGTTGAGATGTCCCAGTTACTCCCAAAAAAAAAAAAAAAAAAAGTAAGCATACATTAAAACATATTACCGTAGATGCATAGAGTACAAACACTAATTAGACCAGAAGGAGTATCCATCCTGAGTATTTATTATGCCAAAAATGCCCTGAGAATAGGTAGTTTATATTACATACTAATACAGGAAGAAAAAGAAACCATATATATTTAAAGTGTTACTAAACCCAGGACTTTGCATTCACTATAGCTGGTACTACCACAGTACACAGAACATGGAAATGCAATTCTTTTACTAAATATAAACTGCTAAATGCCTTTTCTCATCAGCAGTTAGAGCAGTCTTGTGACTTCAGCAGAGCATTGGTTAAAGCTTGTAGGAGGAGCTTTCTTTCTGCTCTAGGATGCAGGATCCCTGACCTCTGTCTGGACAGTGCTGATCACATGCATTCTTCCAAGAAAAAAAATTGAAAACCTCTCTAGTAATACACACCAAACTGAGCATGTGCTTGTGGCTACGGGCCTTTTTACGCAATGCAGAGTATTAACCCCTTAGGTTCCACAGTGAGTAGAACAAGCATGCTTTACTGCATCTACAGACTGATTTTACGGTTGTGGGTTTAGTGACACTTTAATTTGTTACATTAAAGATTTAAACCATGCAGATCTATAGAACCAATACTATGAAGGGCAAACAAAAACAAATATTTTGATGATGAAAGACAGATTTAAATAAATGATGAAACATAATAAAACTGAACACACCTATCAATGATCTAACAGTATCTTGAAAGAAATCTGTTCTATGTGGTCACAAAACTTTCCTGACCACAAGGCAATTTAGTCAGTATTCTTCCTGAGCTTACATTTCCTGAGCGTACATTAATGCTCCCTTTACTGGTTGCAAAATGATTGTCACAAGCAGGACACAATGATGATTGTTAACAGTTAACATGACGTGAGCCCAAAGCAAATATTTGACTGGTCTACATGGCTACAGAACGAAGGCTAGTGACATTTGCCAGAGTTCCTCCTATTCTTTCCCACATTGCTACTGCTTTCCATACAATCTTTAAAGTGATTCTAAAAGCTTATTTATTTTTTTAAATAACAAACATGTCTATATTTACCTAGTGTGTGCAGTGGTTTTACACAAAGCAGCCCCGATCATCCTCTTCTGGGGGCCCCCGCAGGCTCTCCGGGCCCATCCCTCCAGTCGGGTGCCCCTACATTCACACAGGGAGCCGTGGCTCGGCCCCGTCCCTCTCTCTTCTCATTGGCTCACTGTCTGTAACTGACAGCAGTGGGAGCCAATGGCTCCAGCTTCTGTCTCAGCCAATGAGAAGAGGGAGTCCCGGGATAGCCGAGACTCCAGTGCACATTGCTGGATTGAAAGGGGGCTTAGGTGAGTATTAGGGGGCGCCTGGGGTGATGCTGCACACAGAAGGTTATTTTACCTTCACGTATAGAACGCATGAAGGTAAAAAACCTTGAACTGCTTTTAAGCATAAGGTCACCTTTTGTAACATGCAGGGGTGGACTGACAACTCATGGGGCCCCCGGGCAATAGGGGATCATGGGGCCCCTGTATCCTTGCCCAAACTCAAAAATGCCTATGAAAAAGGGTCCAGTGGCATCTCATGGGGCCCCCTACTGACCCCCGGGCCCTTGGGCAGTGCCCGAGTTTCCAAATGGTCAGTCCGCCCCTGGTAACATGTTACACCCATATTCAGGGTGTTACATGTTACAGAACCCCCCCCCCCCTTATCCTTTAATGCACCATAGGCTTTCATGCACATGAATATGCTCCAAATAAAAGCCTCTAATCTTGTGGATTTGCACGCATGTATGCATGTACTTAAGCACATTTATAAGAACATGACCATAAACTCTATTGGCTAAAATATTTATTTATGATTTAGAGTATATTTATGCACATACATACGCATTTGTGCGCATAAATTATGCTCATAAATGCCTCTTCAAATGCAGCTTTGGGGCATTCTTTTTTATGCCCCTGAACGCTGCACAGAAATATGGGCATAAAAACCTACATATGCAGGCCAAAAAAAAAAAAAAAAAACCACGCCAGACACCCCTAGCAACAGCATTTATTCTGCTCGTGTGCATGAGCCAAAAACAAAAAACAAAAATCAAAACAAAAAATGGATCTATACAGAAACATTAGCCAACATTGCTGCACCTCTGAAAGCAATCCATGGTGGATTACTTTTCAGAGGCATTTGACAGGCAGTGAGGAGGCAATATGTTGGCAAGGTACTGTTTAGTGAATTTGAAATATAAACACCAATTCTCCTGGGAGCTGAAAGAAAGAAATACAGACAATGCAAAACAGACTGAGCGCATGGAAATCATAGAACAGAAAGTGAACTTTCATCACTAAGAGCCGATTCACACCATAGAAACACAGTCCGGATGCGTTTCTGCATGCGTGTAATTGATGCGTTCAGGTGCATTTTTTACCCTTTTTTCCTCACCTTAAATATGGACATGTGTGTTCTGATGCATTTTTTAAGCATTTTACCATGTTCCAGTACAGTACATTGCAGAAAAATTGCAGCATGTTCTACTTTTTTTTTTTCCTGGAACTGACTGCATTGATGTGAACTATGCCGTTGGAAATCATTTAACCTACTATCCAAGCGTTTTTGATACAGAAAAAACAAAAAACCACACTGGACTGCATGTGGTGTGAACCGGCCCTAAAAGAGCCAAGCAGAGAATCTGCTTTCCCTGCTTTGCAATGAAATGACCAAAGCACTTTAAGCTATATATTACTGAATCAAGAATACAATGAATCAATGTAAGATCTCAGAGAGCAGGCGGATCATTAAGCGGTGTGTTAGGGTTGGTTAATATGTATTACTGCATTCTACTGGGCAGAGATTGCCTTCTTTCCACAAGCAGTGTTAAAGACATTGCACAGAAACAGTTTTAGTGTTAGGATGGGGGGGTAACGGTTACTCGGAGGAGCAGGTGAGGTGACAAGATCTAGGAGAAGGATGAGAAGATCAGATCTTTCTGAGATCAGGTGAACTTTCTGCAGGAATAAAAGGAAGTGAAACATTACATAGAAACTTACTATAAGTCCATCTGCGTGCTTGTCCTCGTTAGTTTGGTCCTTAAGAAAACAAATGTTAACATTGAGAACATGCAGGAAAAGAGCACATATAACAGCTGACCTGCCAGCGCAGTAACTATTGTGGATCGTTTATTTAGTTTTTTAAAAAAAAAAAAAAAGGGTTTTCAAAAAGCATCCTGATTCTGGCTGTCCGTCTTTTTTCACTGCAGTGTCAATGTACGAAGGCCAGCATATAGCTGCTTGCTATGAGGGTCTATTTTACCTCCTCCTAGTTTTTTTGAGAGATCTCAGAATACTCTGTGCTGTGGTCTAAATTTGTTATTTCATACTGAAAGGATTTCTAGGAAACCAATAGTGACATAAATACAAATGCTCCATTTCTAATCTGGTCCTGAAAATGCTAGTGGCCTGCCCTGAGTATCCAGCATATCCAAGTAGATCAGGAAAATTAAACAAATGTTGAACTTCTTAAAGCAGGCACAAAGAAAATTTCATTCAAATATATTTTCCCAGAGCCACAAAAGATATAAATCAACTGTGCACCAAATGCCTTTACAAACCCAGGTGTTACATTGTAAAAGAGTTGACATCATGACTTTGAAATAAATAGCCTATGTAGAGAGCAGAGCTGTGGGAGGGGCATACCAGGCTCCACCCTCTACAGGCTGCCTGTAGAAAACTACAGGAGGGGGTGGAGAAAAGACCAGTCACGCAGCACAAGGAAGAGAGCAGCAGTGACCGGTCTTTATTACAGGAAGCAAAGTTTACCTCTGGATTACTGCACAGATATGGAAAAAATACAGAAAGAGCACAAGGAAGAATATACAGGACTCTTATATTTAGACATTTTCTTATCCCAGAGTTCAGCTTTAACTATTTACCTGTTCCAGGTTTGTGACTCAAAGTGATAAAGTATGATAGCCAGGCAATTAGCATTTTCAGATGGAAGGGCCAGCATTGGCAGCCTACATGCTCAGTTAACAGAAGTTTCCTTTAGGACCCCTCTGCTTCACTACATAAAAAGAGCAGTGCGTTCAGCAAGCGGTTACAAAATGACTGCGAAGCATCTAGCAAGCTTCAGGTTTTTTTTGTTTTTTTTTAACCTTTCAAGCAAACTTTACTTCCAGTATGGAAAAGTTAAACATATCTTAAGGAGAATGCTGACTATCAATTTAAACAAGCTGCTTCAGCAGGTTTTCAGAAAATGTCCAGTACGGCTGGAGCTTACTAAAGCCTACTAAATCCTACTAGCAGCTTTTTTTTTTTTTAAGCTGACCTAAACCCTTTAATACTCACCCCTCTCCTCCATCGATGCAACATCCTCAAGATCAGTCGCTGGCGTCAGCATCTTCAGCCTGTCTTATTCCGAGTTTGGAGTCTTCAGCCATCTTAAGTGGCTGGTCCAGGATGACGAACTCTTATGGATGTCCATGGGAGGTCATTCATCTCGGCACACCTTGCTGGGTAGGCGCAGCTCTGTGTACATTCTAGAGAAGGGTTGTCAAACTGGCAGCCCTCCAGCTGTTAAAAAACTACAAGTCCCATGAGGCATTGCAAGGCTGACCGCAACAAGCATGACTCCCAAAGGCAGAGGCATGATGGAACTTGTAGTTTCGCAATAGTTGGAGTGCCACCAGTTTGACCCACCCTGTTTTACAGCACTTTGGGAAGGTAAAAAGCCTTTACGGCAGAAAGTGACGTATCGGGGGTGAATCCCAAGCTTTGAAATTCAGGGTTATGTTATGCTTTAAAGTGACAGTCAGCACTCCCATCAAGATCTATGTATGACCTCCCAAAATTGGACCTGAAGAGTGTATTAAAGGTTTCAACAAAGCAGATTGAAGCTTGCTAAAAGCTTTGCAAATGCTTTGTAACCCTTGTAGTAAATATCTTGCTTATACAAGCTGAGCCAAGGTATACAAGGCCTTAAAGTGTTAGTACGGTCACCAAATATTCATCTCATCATGCAAATGTACATTTTTGGAGAGTTTGCTGGAGTGCTAGTTTGTCTTGAAAAAAATAAATGTCAACTAGCTGGGAAAATCCATCTAAGCCAACTATTATGGGGATGATTTACAAAAGGCAAATAGACGATGCACTTTGCAAAAGTGCAGTTGCATGCTGCAGTAGCAGTTGCTCCAGAGCTTAGTAAATGAGCAGAAGCTCTGCTGCTTTCCATCATCCAGTCATGTCCAAGCAAAAAAAAGTTTAAATTTTCCTTGCACATGATTGGGTATTCTTTGAAAAGCAATGCTTTACACCCCGGTCACATCGGGTCCGATTTGCATGCCATGCGACTTGCAAATCATATGCCAAGTTGCACCCTATTGTCCATAGACATTTGCATACCCATCTGTGTCAACTGAAATCAACAAGTCGTACGATTTTTAAATTGTGCGACTTCACTAAGTCGCACGATTTCAATATCGGCTTTGATGTGACCGAGGGCTTAGCTCAATTACTAAGCTCTGGAGCAACTGCACTTTGCCTTTAGAAAATCAAGCCCTTTATCTCCTGAAATAGTCTGGCCAGGTTCATTCTTGAGACGCTGACATATGGTTCTTCCCCAATCTAACCATAAAAAAAGCAGATTCATGTAAACATTTTCCTATATAAATGAGCACTTTATGCTTGAGCCACATGTCAAAAATGTTCCTTTTAAGAATCTTCGGTCAATCTTCTAATCGTTAGTAGGGTCAAACCGACGTTCATTTTCAACCTCGAAGGAGCAGAATAGAAAACTTTTCTTGATTAAAAGAATTTGTGGACAGTGTATGTGGTTTCTGTTCAGAAATGACATTCTTTATAACTGAATGTTAATAGCAAATGAAGCACTGCATATGTCCATCCATCGAATGCACAAAGAATCTCGGTACATATGTGCGCAAGAATATTCTCATCTGAAAAACTACTAGTGTATAGCCAGCATTAGAGTTATTGTGAGCCAACCATATACTGTCATGGATTGTGAGAGCCTAAAAAAGGCTGTACCCTACTAGGGCTTGGTCACATCTGTGTGCTTGCTTATGACATAGTGCAGTCTGCAAAAAGAACAAGAACATGCTGAACTTGGACTGTTCAGATGACAGTACTATGTCCCAGATCGATGAAAAAACTAGTGTTTTCACAAACACTATGCATAAAAACATGCATTATTTTAGCCACATAGAAAACAAACAAAAAGAAAAAACAAAACAAATTCACTATGGCTCTGAATGCAATCACATATTATGACATTTTGTGGCTGATCTATATGTACAGTATCTCACAGAAGTTAGTACACTGCTCACATTTTTGTAAATATTTTATTATATCTTTTCCTGTGACAACACTGAAGAAATGACACTTTGCTGCAATGTAAAGTAGTGAGTGTACAGCTTGTATAACAGTGTAAATTTGCTGGCAACAAAAGTGAGTACACCCCTAAGTGA